>NC_059347.1:17004583-17315000 GCF_019703515.2 Myxocyprinus asiaticus | reverse complement strand
AACTCTGAAGCTCTCCCCTTTGCCATCGATGTGCCGAAGACGCAGGTAAACGTCTGTGCCAATGCCCTGCATTGACTGGATGGTCAAGGAACCTCCCAAGTACTCAGCATATGCTCGAGACGTAGGCAGACCAAAGCCAAACCTGGAGATTAAAAGTGATAATCAACGAGGTGATGCATCTCAATTCATCAAATAAACAAAATCAAAAATTCGACAATTAAACCTGAAACTATGCAAAATTCTAATTATAAAATGGATAGTTTCATCATTAAATTCTGATTGGGCAAGCCGCCTCTTGAAGCCGGTGGAAAAAGGCACACCTGTGAGCGCACATTCTATATTAAAAACAAAAGTCTGCCACACGAAGTTCTCCATTCAATTACATTAAATTCTAGACTTCAAACGGAGAAACTGCATAATAAACATCGCCCTTTCTAATCTTTCAGTTTTTCTTTTCCATACACCAACCTACAAACTCATTGTCATCACTTTTTTATTCTTGAAAGTGCTAAAAATCTTTGTATGCAACTTTTTCTCTGTACAGTGATTAGATCAGAGACAGTTTAGCAGAGACATACCACTGGTATTAAAATGAATGGGAGAAATTGGAACTCCCAGCAGATGCAGAAAGGAAGTTCTGCCTTTCAGATAAAAGAGCAAATCACCTTTTAGATTCAGACTTTGCCGGTCAGTCGTCTCGAGAACGCGCATGCGCATTAGCTGAAACAGCCTGAAAATGTTTGTTTTTTAGCGTAATATGAGGTAAAGAAATGCAATTTATGATACCATTGTTGTCAGATTTCACAGCTGATTTGAAAAATTTTCTTTGATCATAATCTTGACCAACCGTTTTAAGAGATTTCGGTGTTCCCCCATTCAAGTAAATAGGAGCTGTACTTTTATGCCGCTTGTATCCATAGAAAATACAGTAGCTGCCCAAAGATGGCCGCTGAGTGGACTGACTTGCCTTGAAAGGGACTTTGGATTAGACATATTGTTTTGGACTGCCACCTCTCTACACCAAAGCGATGCGTTCTATGTGTGATACCAGTCCATTTTGTGCCACTGGTTTTAGGGTTAAAATGTTGTTGTTTTTTACTTAAAGGAACAGTTCACCCAAAAAGGAAAATTCTCTAATCATTTACTCACCCTTATGCCTTACAAGGTGTGTATGACTGTCTTTCATCAGCAGAACACAAATGAAGATTTTTAGAAGAATATTTCAGATCTGTAGGTCCATAAAATGCAAGTGAATGGGTGCCACATTTTTAAAGCTCCAAAAAGTATATATAGCCATCATAAAAATAATCTATACGATTCCAGTTGTCTAATTAATGTCTTCTGATGCGAAACGTAGGGTGTGTGTAAGAAATATTATTGGTTTTTGGGTGAACTAATCTTTATTAAAAAAAACAAAAAAAACTTTAAATAGGGAAGGCTTTTGTACCAGCAGGCATTTGGTCTTGTCTAATTGTGATCTGAGAAAGCTCCTAGTGCGGGTGGCAGTGGTGTCATGCCAAGATCCAGATCAAACTGGTTGAATCTGGATCAGGTTGAGTAGACCACTTTAGCTTCTACACATAGTAAGAATGCAAGTCAGCTGATACATGTGCCATGTGCACATTTGTTAAAAAGAAAAAGTACATTTGTACACGTGAGGAGGTGAAAAGCATGTCGTACATGCAGAAAGGAAACATGACCCCAAAATCCACACCAATAATATCCATGAATAACAACCGAAGCATCAAACCTAATGTCTAAAAGGCACAACCAGCTCAACATTTCCCGAATTCTTCGCGCAGCTCATTTTTAATCGAACAGAAATGTAATTCCTTTTACCCGTGCATGGGTCCAGATTGTGGACCGCTGTTGGTAATGTTGTCGAAAAGATTGCTCATGCGTGGATCCTGTGTACTCTGTTCAGCTGTGCTGAAGTGGTAATCCATCACCTTATCCAGAATGCTGTGAGGAATCCCACCACCACGATCTGAGATCCTGCACAAAAACATGATCACATTGACTACTACAAGCATTTACTAAAGTAATTACATGTGAAAAGCAGGAACATGGTAAACTTTCTTACCTTTTAAAAATGTGATGATTAAAGTGAAAATCTCCCATTATAATCCAACTATTTGCATAATGAATTGTGATTGGTCTTCTTTCTTACATTTATTTGCATACTGAATTATGATTGAGCTTTTCTTTCTATTTAGGGTCCAGCCAACAGAAAACAAAACCTGTGCTTTATCATGACAACGGCAAAGCAGCTCTGATCTGGCATTTCATTTATGTATTAATCTTAATCTTACCTAAATTTTAACACTATTATTTTGCTGCCTTGCAAGCACTGATATTTCCTTTTGGAAATGCAAATCTAGTTTTTATTTGATTGCGTGATATCTTTACTTGTAATTACCCACAGATATTACATAAAAGAACAAGTTCCATTCTGTTTCACTCATACATGCGTACATGTAGTGCAAAAACAGTCTTACAACTGAGTTGTATGCAGTTAATAAGTGGACTTGTTTACAGTAAAACAAACATTGTGTCTATGGGTAAGTTTGCTCAGTGCAGACTGAGGTTTCAACACAGTCTATCCACCTGAATGCTGAATGTGTACACAGTGGGATAATGGAGCAGCTTTTATAAAGGCTTCACTCTGCATGATTAGCTCTTTGTGCGACTAGCTCAAATATCTGTTAACTAAATGCTTCACACTATAGCTACTAATGCTTCAAACAAATTCTTGCATTGCCAGAAATGCATTAATTCCATTTTGCTGAGCTTACAGCAGAGCAACCCAAATAGCCAAACTTTGAATAGCCTATAAGGCTACAGAGTTCGGCTTTCCAATTAAAATCTAATTTTTGGAAATGCATTTCAGTCAGATCAGAATGCAAACATATTTCTAATTCCTTTATTTGGGAAGAAACAAGTCTGTAATGTCGTACTCCAAATAATTACTGTACCTTTACGGCTTTTCGCTGCATAGTTATTAGTAAATTCGGAAATAAATTATTGATTTTGGACACTGGTTTATAAACTAACCTTATGACAAAGTCAGTGTCATTGTTTGCGATGGTGACCACCACATCAGGCACATTGTAAGGGGTGTCCAAGTGACTCTCCATGGTGGCTCTGTGAACAACAGGAATTAAATTGTGAGGAACTTCAATCAAATATCATGATCAGCACAAACAAAACTGTAATCAATAAAGGCCTGAAGTAACTTGTAATGCATCCCTCTACTAGGTAGGGTTGCACCAGCTGTGCGTAAATTCTCACGTAAGTTAGGACATAAGGTTCACACTAAGGGCTTAGTAACTACTAGTTACTAAGGGTAAGTTACTGGTTGCACCCCCTGTTCTTAAGGCAAGACTTAACTAGTAGGTCGTAAACTCTCTGTAAACTAATGCGTAGTCGCATAATATGACGTTTACCTGTATTGATCCAATAAGCAGCCTTCAAATTTGTACACAGAAGTGTTAAAAAGCTGTGTTTCAGTTTTATCTCATTACGGTTGATGTTCAAACCTTGTCTGCTCACGTAACTGTTAGCTGTAATAAATTATATCCCCATTAAAATACAATACGTAATAAAAGTTATTTAATAAATACAGGGTTTCTGCAGGTTCGAAGGAATGAAATTTAAGACTTTATGACTTTTTAGGGCCAAATAAAAGAAACATTTAAGATCACTTTCGCAATACAAAAAAATTCATAATTCATTAGCTGGTAAATACAAAACCACTGAGACTACATGGATGTCTCTGGACATGTTTTTATATATTTTATTGCATTGATGTGTGTACTTTTTTTAAATAAGTTAATACAACATTAAAACTCTAAATGAATTCATTAAGAATGCATGTAGCCTAAAGTAAGTAGCCTATATTGTGACCCTTCTCTTTAGTCACTTGCTTTCCAGCAAGACGTGATGCAATAGACCAATGCTTTGGCAACGTCACCGCTTATGTAAAACACGGAAGTGGTGGCAAAAACCATGCGTAAATAGTAAACTTTTATCAGATTACGTTGTTGAAAAATGATTCCGAGGGCTCTCGTTGACTGCTGTGGCCTCAAGCCATCAAAAGAGCTGACTGGACTGAGATCATTTCAACTCACAACTTTGCAGCAAAAATGTATAGCGAACATGATTACATGTTTGTTATGAGCTCATTTCATTATAGTAATTGTATCGCTAAGAATATGTTTGTATTTATGATGGTTGTGTGTCATACTTTCGTTTAATCACCTAATCGGTCAAATCTAATGCAACGGTCAGTGGGCTTTCTGCCACCACTTACTGCGCATGCGCTGACATTTTTGTAAACGAGGAATAAGAAGACCTTATGCACAGTAGCCCCATGTTTGATTTTTAATGGGAATGAAAATGAAGCTGTGAAGGATAGACTTACAGTCTCTTCAATGGCACGAATGGTATAAATCTGTAAAAAGCTCCAATATCCCATCTGATTTTCCACAACTCATGTTGTCTGGAGTTTGTTGTCTATGGAGTGTCCTTGAAAAGATATTTTTCCAATGTTTTGTCTGTGGAACGATCCAAAAACACTTTAAACTACAGCCCATTGAAGAGACTGTACGTCTATCCCTCACAGCCTCGTTGTCATTCTCGTCAAATTAAATATGGCGCTGCTGTGAATAATGTGTAGCATGTGTTATATATTTTTTTCTTGGCAGATACCATTAATAAATACTTTAACAGGTAGTTAAAGGGCAGTTCATTTAAAAATCTGTCATCACTGCTCACCCTCGAGTCTGTCTGAATGTTTCTCTGCCGTGGAACAAAAAAGGAGATATTAAGCAAAACGTTTATTCTCATTCACTGTCACTACATCTTTTTATCATTCAGTGTTAGTGAATGGTGACTGAAACTCCCTAATATCTCCTTTTGATATCCACTGAAATAAGAAAGTCATACAGGTTTGCAACAGCATGAAGATAAGTGATGACAATTTTCATTTTTGTGTGAAATGTCTCAAGTAAAAACTCGTCAGTTACCTTAAAAATGGCTGTTTAAAGTTGACAATATGTACTGAAAATATTAACAGATTAAATTATGAAAGAGAACTGTGCTGCATAATTAGTTATGATGTATATTGATTATATACAAAATATTAAATATATTTTCATACTATGTATATTATTAATATTATAATATTTATATAATTATATTATTATTGTTATGTATATTATTACTTTTTTTTTTTTAATTGACTGATTCAGATGGCAGAGAAAATACCTGTATATGTCAGATCTAGAGATGGAGATGAGAGATATAACAGGTGTAACTCTGCAGCGGAGTAGTTCTATTAGCTTTACAATTCTTGTCAAAGGTAATGTGAAATAAGGAAGCGCCACGATTTGAAAGGCGTCAAAAGACCGCTCCAACCTTGAGTGCTTGCAAACTGCAATGTTGACAGCTTTGTCGATTATAAGCAGGAGCGACAGTGTTAGCGCATCGCTCGCTTACAGAGATGCATAATAATGTCATTTGCATTTCTGACTTACATGTATAACGTCGTAAATTCAGTAAAAATGTGCTTCCCTGTGCACTCATACTAAACTCAAGCGTCAGCTGCTAAATGCGAGAGAGAGAGGGGTAGCTCAGTGGTAAAATATGCTGGCTATCACCCCTGGAGTTCACTAGTTCGAATCCCAGGGCGTGCTGAGTGACTCCAGCCAGGTCTCCTAAGCAACCAAATTGGCCCGGTTGCTAGGGAGGGTAGAGTCACATGGGGTAAACTCCTCGTGATCACTATAATGTGGTTCGTTCTCGGTGGGGTGCATGGTGAGTTGAGCGTGGTTGCCGCGGTGGGTGGCGTGAAGCCTCCACACGCGCTATGTCTCCGTGGTAACGCGCTCAACAAGCCACGTGATAAGATGCGTGGGTCGATGGTCTCAGACGCAGAGGCAGCTGGGATTCATCCACCCATCCGGATTGAGGCAAATATAAGATATTTAAAACTTTTTATGGCCTTAAAAAGTAAATTGAAGACTTTAAGACATTTTAAGGACCCGCGGGTACCCTGAAATAATATATTTGCCCTGTGTAAATAACAATATATAGGAACCTTATCTAAAATAAATAAGGGGTGATAAATAAATACTAATACAACAGGCTGGAAAAATAGACATTTATTCATTTTAATATTCTATATATATTTTGAATGTGTTGAAACTTGACACCGGGCGACGCACCCTGAAAACTGCACCGTTAGATCATTTTCATACTGAAGAGCTGCTTAAAAGTTTTTTTCTCTCTCTCGTAAATGTAAACGACTATAAATGCAAACACCACCATATACAGGTGCATCTCAATAAATTAGAATGTCGTGGAAAAGTTCATTTATTTCAGTAATTCAACTCAAATTGTGAAACTCGTGTATTAAATAAATTCAATGCACACAGACTGAAGTAGTTTAAGTCTTTGGTTCTTTTAAATGTGATGATTTTGGCTCACATTTTACAAAAACCCACCAATTCACTATCTCAAAAAATTAGAATACATCATAAGACCAATAAAAAAAACATTTTTAGTGAATTGTTGGCCTTCTGGAAAGTATGTTCATTTACTGTATATGTACTCAATACTTGGTAGGGGCTCCTTTTGCTTTAATTACTGCCTCAATTTGGCGTGGCATGGAGGTGATCAGTTTGTGGCACTACTGAGGTGGTATGGAAGCCCAGGTTTCTTTGACAGTGGCCTTCAGCTCATCTGCATTTTTTGGTCTCTTGTGTCTCATTTTCCTCTTGACAATACCCCATAGATTCTCTATGGGGTTCAGGTCTGGTGAGTTTGCTGGCCAGTCAAGCACACCAACACCATGGTCATTTAACCAACTTTTGGTGCTTTTGGCTGTGTGGGCAGGTGCCAAATCCTGCTGGAAAATGAAATCAGCATCTTTAAAAAGCTGGTCAGCAGAAGTTTCTTGGTAAACGGGTGCAGTGACTTTGGTTTTCAAAAAACACAATGGACCAACACCAGCAGATGACATTGCACCCCAAATCATCACAGACTGTGGAAACTTAACACTGGACTTCAAGCAACTTGGGCTATGAGCTTCTCCACCCTTCCTCCAGACTCTAGGACCTTGGTTTCCAAATGAAATACAAAACTTGCTCTCATCTGAAAAGAGGATTTTGGACCACTGGGCAACAGTCCATTTCTTCTTCTCCTTAGCCCAGGTAAGACGCCTCTGACGTTGTCTGTGGTTCAGGAGTGGCTTAACAAGAGGAATACGACAACTGTAGCCAAATTCCTTGACACGTCTGTGTGTGGTGGCTCTTGATGCCTTGACCCCAGCCTCAGTCCATTCCTTGTGAAGTTCACCCAAATTCTTGAATCGATTTTGCTTGACAATCCTCATAAGGCTGCGGTTCTCTCGGTTGGTTGTGCATCTTTTTCTTCCACACTTTTTCCTTCCACTCAACTTTCTGTTTACATGCTTGGATACAGCACTCTGTGAACAGCCAGCTTCTTTGGCAATGAATGTTTGTGGCTTACCCTCCTTGTGAAGGGTGTCAATGATTGTCTTCTGGACAACTGTCAGATCAGCAGACTTCCTCATGATTGTGTAGCCTAGTGAACCAAACTGAGAGACCATTTTGAAGGCTCAGGAAACCTTTGCAGGTGTTTTGAGTTGATTAGCTGATTGGCATGTCACCATATTCTAATTTTTTGAGATAGTGAATTGGTGGGTTTTTGTTAAATGTGAGCCAAAATCATCACAATTAAAAGAACCAAAGACTTAAACTACTTCAGTCTGTGTGCACTGAATTTATTTAATACACGAGTTTCACAATTTGAGTTGAATTTCTGAAATAAATGAACTTTTCCACGACATTCTAATTTATTGAGATGCACCTGTATGTCGAAAGGACTGAAGCCTGTCAAACAAAACATGAGCTCATTGATGTCATAAAATATCAGTCTGCTTTTTTATTCCATCAGTTACTCCTGGTCGGAGTCTGCCGTAAATATTTAGTTTATACGTAGGGTTACGTCCTACCTAAATTTAATGGTGCAACGCTCAAATATTTAGTAGTGCGTAAATTGTGACTTAGTGCCCATTTACACCACAAATAGGCTAAGTTGTAACATATGTATAGCTGGTGCAACCGGCCTCTAGTCTCCACAGTTAAATTTCAAGAGACAGCTGAGCCTTGGGAGTGATTTTACAAAAGAAATGTGACAGAGTATAGGAAGGAAAAATCTTGATCCAGTACCAGCGCTGGCACTCATATATGCTTTTGTAAGAGACCTAGATGGCATATGATTGAGGAATTTAATGAGTTAATGTGATGAGTAATTCAGTCCGTCTCAGGTCACTTTCGGATGCTTCAAGAGGGAACAAGTGGTTTTAAGCCAACATAGACTTGAGCTCCAGCCAAGAACAGACTGTTCTCTAGCGACTGGTTGAAGAGGAGTCTGATCCAAGTGTAAACAGCTAGGAGAACAAAAATCATTACCACAGAAAATTTTTAGATCTGTGCCTCGGTGTGCAAAAATGTTAAATACAGTAATGCACTTACAATAGAAATCTACGGGGCAATGCATTTGGAAGGTTTGAATGAAGAAATGTGCAGCTCGTATTACTGTTAAAGTGCTTAAATGAATTCTTACTTCCCATAAATGTTATTAGAGCTGTAAATTTGAAAGTTAACAGGGTTACCCGCTTTACATAGTCATGAAACAAGTTGAAATATTGGATATACTTTAGCACAGACAAGACTAGTCTGATATTATCATTTAAAATGTGTAGGTCTTGTAGCAGTACTTTGGAACAGTGTGTATTTTAACTTTTGTCCCAGTGCAATGTCTTGCCCCATACACTTCCAAGGACATTGCTGTAAACATAGTTTCTGCTTGTTTTTACAAACTAAGGTCCAAGACAAAATTATTTTCTGTGGTAATAAACAGCATGTTGTTGATAAAGCTTAAATCGAGTTGAACCTGGAACGTTCCTTTTAAAAAGGTGAAGCAACACACTGTTCAAAGTAAAAGGATTGCTATTTTTATGTAGAATAAAATAAAATAAAGTCAAGACAAACTTTGATGTTGGCTTGACAAACCTTTGTCTGAAAGTTTAAACAAGTTTTAAGTTTGATGGCTATACAGACATTACAGAAAGACAAACAGCTAACAGATAAACCATCAGACAGATAGACAGAGGGGGCAACTTAAAGCAGAGTTCTTTTGTGGGTTTGTTTACATTTGAATTTTTGACAGTTTCAATTAACGAGCATTCCGTTGGCCGATTTGAACATTCCGTCAGTGTCAGTCTATGGGATTTTCCCAATTTTTGATCGTCTGCTGTACAAAAACTGAAAGTCTGATCAAAAAGACACTTTCAGAACTGTCTGAAGGTCTGTTCTGAGTTTGGTGGAAGCTGCTTGAAAGGAGGCAAGCAGCCAACATCACACACATGCAGCTGGGTCATAGTTCATGCAGCAACAGATTTCACTCCAATTACAATGCGAATGGATCACTGTTATCTGCATGTTCCCTATGACCCAATGCTGGCTTTAGCCCAAACAAAGTAACCGCATCAACAGCAAACCTGTCAATAATCATAGCAGAATTAAATGGTTAAGATAACAGAAGAATTGACCTATATCTGTCAGGAATGTTACCTCATAGCATTCTTCAGCAGTTCGGGCAGGATATAGTCCAGCGGCAGTGGAATGAAGGGAAAGCGGGCCGCCACATGGCCATTGATGCGAACACGTGGCGAGTTCCCGTACTGATGTTCACAGAGCCGTCTGCATGGAACACAGAAGAGCCATCAGGACATACATGAACACAAAAACTGATCCAAACATTTACAACATGATGCATGAAAATGCAAAACCAGGCTTATGCCATTAGTTACGCATTGGTTATAAACAGCACTGCCATGTTATGCAAGTAGGGCTGGACAATCTCAATATTTTTCAGCCTTTTAACAACATATATCTCAATGTCTATGCATTTGCTATCAAATGAGGGTTGATTTTTTCAGTCAGAGGAACCATCATTTTGATTAAACAGCCATTGCTGCCAAGAAGACTCAAAATGTTTACTGCAAGAATTAAAAACACTGTAAAATACTGTAAAAAAATACTGTAAATCTAGAAATAATGTTAATAATGTCCACTAATGTGAATTTTCATTTATATACAACAATTTAACAATACATATGATATTTAATATAAATACGCAAGTAGGGGACTTCTAGGAACACTGTAAGGTGATTATGCGAACACATTGTTGAATCAGAGCTTTAAATCGATTCACTGAATTGGACAATTTGAACTGATTCACGAAAATGAATTGAACATAATACCAACTCTAATTGAATTATTTTGCTACTTAAGTTTAAATCAAACACATCACTGTCTTAACACTCATACTCACAGTCTTACGACACAGTCTTAAGGAAAACTTAATAGTCATATAAAAAGGGCATTAGAATTATGAATTCACAGTGATGGCATTTTACTAAAATGCATGTTATTTGAGCTGTAAAATTGAAATTTAATGCGTTTCCAGGCATTGCATTGTACTAACAGGAGCACAAACAAGGTTAGCCAACAATTTTTTCACACTAGTCTCATGTTAACATAAAATGTAGCCAAGTCTTGTAGCTATAATTTTGAAACATTGTGTATTTTAAAGGTGCACTCAGTATTGTTTGTTTATGTCATCTTGGACTTACAACTAGGGGTGAGGATGCAGCATCATTCAAATGCAATAGTTTTCAGCTTTCTGTGCCATTGTAGAAATTTACTATTCACAGTCAGCCATGATTAATTCAATCCATTAGTCAAAGTGTCCAATAACTTGGCGGTTAATGAGACAAGCAGCAAGAAGTATTCAGCTGGTCATGTGATCATAACATGGCTGCTTCCATAAGGGGGCCCTCTCCATGTCGAATAAAACAGCTTTTATAAGGTTACTTATTTGACTGGAGTCTTCATCTCATGCGAGTGCTCATGATTTTATACATAGGTTTCAAAACCACTATTCATTTCTTTAGGAGTAAAACTTTTTTTAATGAGGATAAAATTACTGAGTGCACCTTTAACATTTGTCCTGGTGCAATGCCTTGCCCAATAGACTTCCATTATAAGCACAGTAGCACACTGCTGTTAATGTGATTTTAATGACACAGTCTTTAGAAAACTTAATGTCCAAATAAACAGCACATTAAAATCATGTATAATATATAATTTATTAAATAAACAGCAAAAATTCTATTCATACATCACCCAGTCCTTTAAAGAAGTACGGATGTGAATAACCTGAATGAATTAGTGAGTCTGGAGTCAGGCAGTTCAATACAGAGCCATCTTGAACATTTCATTATGTTTAAAGCGATTGTAGAAATAATTAATGAGAGGTTGATCCCTGGCCAACAGCGTGCAGTTCACAGGGACTGCACTCTGTCTGGTCTTTAAAGTGCAGGCTTTGATCAGGCCAGTGTGAAGTGGGACAAGGCAGTTTGGCTGATGCAGCATTTCTTAACCATGAGAATCTCATGAGACAGGCGTGAGCAGAGCAGCCTGACCTCTACTCTTACACAAGACCATGCAGACAATGTGCCATATTTTTAGGGCAGCAACACCTACTCAACAAAAATCAATACTGAAAACAGTTGACAACAAATACCATTATCATTTAGCTAGTGCTCTATTAACCTTGTGCAACCCCATGTCCACATGTGAACATTGTATTTTGGCTTCGCTATATGCAACGCATAATTGAAATAAATAAAAACAGATTGAATACTGTTCACAAGACTCTACACTGTCATTTAAGTGTTAAACTTCTGGCGCACCATGTCACAACAGCGTGACTTCAAATTTCGTTAAGCGCTCCTACGGGCGCAGCGCCAACAAAAGTGCCTCTGGTAAGAAACCTTTACGTTTTTTTTATTGAAACTTTTTTAGTGGTAAAGAGTAGCATCTCTAGTTTCATTTGATATGCCACTTTAAGAAATCCATTCATTTTTCGTGCGTCAGCACGCTGATAAACATGAAGTCCACATATGTGGAAATTGGGACCTTATTCCCTCAAAAGTTGAAAAAGCATGTTCGTTATTTTGAATAATTTTCAAAATGAACACATCTGTGGGTCGTTTGGCTTCATTTTAATATAAATTGTTATATTTTATTTTGATATCACGGACCAATACGGTTCTATTCATTAACATTAGTAAATGCATTCCTATATTTACTGTGCATTTTCACATTGAGAATCAATGTATTCATCCAAAAGCTGAAAAATTTTGCTTTCATAGTCTTTATATGGAGTTAGGATGAAAATAAGGTGCATTTCGAACTGTTCTGAGACCAGTGCAGAAGTTTGCTCTATATTTTTTTTTTTTTTTTTTTTTTTGCTTGTTTATTAGGTGTTACAAATCAAAAAGGAAATGGAAAATGAACACAGCAGTCATGCAGGGGCCTCAGGAGGATAAAGTAATATTTATAGTTTAGCTTTGCACACCCTGTATTGCATTCATATATTCAAATTGTTTTTGCTGTTGTACAGCTGCACTAGTTTCAATAGCCAGTATTTTGGCTATTGGCATACAGTCCGTTAGCAGGATATTCCAGCCAAGAACTGCACGCTTAGACAGGAAGAAACCATCTGATCGACATGAAGTGACAAATCACAATTAATTCTGTTTACGTTCCAATTAGGGACATGTTTATAGGAAATCATTTATAAAAGAATAATTGGTCGGTCTGGAAAAAAATTATTTTAAACAATTGAACATCAGTTTTGGTCATCGACCGGCTATACAGACATCACAGAAGAAATTAGTGTGTCATTTTTGTGTGCAGTATGCCTTAAATGGTCAGCGAATGAGTATGGACATGCCGTCTGAGGCACAGACTAGCATTGGAAAGATGGCTTTTTAATAAAATGCACGTAAAAACATCTGAGGTTTTAGCAGATTAATCAATTGTCAAAATTGTCGTTAGTGGCAACCAGACATATTTCACCAAGCATTCATTTCAAGATCATAATTGAACTGCATTGTATAAATGAGGACAAAGCCAGCCCTAAATCAGAATTAGCATTTGGAGATACTCAGTGCATATGCAAGCCATAAGTAGGATGGGAAAAAGGTCTCTACAATGACTGACTGGACAACAGCAGTGAAGGGAATAGAGTGGTGAACTGCTGGCGAACAAATACACGTGTTCAGCAACTGCACATTCCTCAAGGAAGGGCCACAAGCATGAAACTCGTGACTACACACTGTACACAGTCTGCATTGTGACCTTTTATGATTTAAAGAGCCAAACTTCTAGGACACATCTAGAGAAAGCCTCTAAACATTTAAAACACTGACGATACACACGGAGTAAAATAACAGAGGCAATGGGAACAGAAATGTTTTTTTTTACTGTGATCTGATTGGGTAATGTAGTTGCTATGAAACCTGCCCAGCTAATCATTGCTCTTAAGCAAAAAAACAAAACAAAAAAGAAAGATTTGGAGACTTCCTCTTGTTGTGTTCTGAGGTTATTGTTAGTGTAGGATGATTTATGATGTGGAATCTGCTAACACACATGAAATAGTGTTAAGTGTTAAAGGGTTCAAGTCGCTGCCCACGCCCTTTATCAGGAAATGTGCATGGGTGGCAACTTTATGTAAATGCCATTTCTTTAGTGTTTGGAATTTTTTACAAAAACCTGGCCTCTTATGAATGCTATTCTACAGTAGCAAACAATTTAAGAAATTATACATGCCGTTCACTGCAAATCATTCCTTGACACAAACAAAACATGACTGTTTACACATTTAACTCAAGTATCTTAAGTAAATACATGTTTTGCTCCCACTAAGCAAATGTTATACAGTAGCTCTACAATGACCTTTAACACTTATCTTGGTAAATCATGGATGACTAGCCTGGGATTTGGCCTTTATTCTAGGCAAACAAAGTACACGCACGCACACACACAGACAGACAGACACACAAGCAGTTGTAAACGGAGCTGACTTTGCTGATAAATCCCAGAAAGTCTTTCAGATATCCCTTGATTCCTAAGAACTCACACGTGTAAACAGATGGCAAAGAGAAGTTAAAACGAGGACATACTTACCGAGCAAAATCAACCCACTTCTCGATGATCTTTTTAGGGGAAAGGCGTCGGCATATAATGCCTACAAAATCAGGCTGAAATATAGGGAAAAATTTGTCAAGACACAATAACATATCATAAACTTACATTCAAACTCACACCAACTTCCTAACGACAGCTCATTGCACATTAAACTATGGCCTACTCTGTGGTTGAAGGTGTTCAACATTTTTTGCATGTTACTATATGGTTGCTAAGGTGTTCTGGGTGGTTTCTACGGCATTGCTAATTGGTTGCTAGGGTGTTCTAAGTGGTTGGAGATGGTCAAAGTGCTCAGCCCTAAGTCTCTATGATATTCTGGTCCTCAAATATGGCTCTGATCTATGGGATTTTTCTGCATCCGCCAGGCACAAACATAAACATACCCTCTCCTTAACAAAATGCAAACAATGTGGAATGAAGTTTAATACTTGGGGATTTAAACAAACCCATAACTCCAAGTATGAGCAATATTGACCAATAAAACTTAAATTTAAGAACTTCAGAACTGTGTGCAATAGTGTAAAAAAAGCGTTTATTGCACAGAAACATTCCAGCAGCCATGTGTCTTATAAAATAAAGGAAACTAGTCTAGCGAGTTAGTATCACGGCACGTCTCTTAGCCATTTGACAGCAGATGTGGGTGGAGAGGCTCTTTTATATTTAGCCTGTGCATGTGGGTCATATGAATTATTGGCGGCCCACTTGTCTGTCCATACGAGACACTTATGTCATTGGGCTAAGAGTTGAAGACTGCATAGCAGGTACACACATTCATGGGTATTTTAATAAAAGTACTGGCGAGTTTCCTAGTATGGTTGAGCAACGCAAGCTGTTTAAAGTACATTGTAATTACTGTCTGGTATATGATTGATAAGCATTTAAGCAACGCACCTTGTCAAACCAGCGAACTGACAGCACTGCCTTCCACTGATGATGCACTTTTGCGTTCAATGACAGTTTGACGACTAAAAAAACAAAGCGCTTATGACTAGAGGCGCCGTAAACTAGTGAGTCGGGACGCAACCAAAGTGAGACGCTCCAAAAGCGACCGCCTGATACGCGAGTACATACCAACATTTAGAAATAGTGCAGGGGTAAGCAGACCAATAATAGTGTTATGTTCAATGATAGAACTGACAATCAATTGAGAGCCCTAGGTCAAATACTTCCACTTGTCCCAGCTTAATATGCAGAGACAACTGCAAGTAATCAATTGGTAGGTTGATTTCCCACAAAAGTGTAAACTGTGTCTCTAGCTGGGTTTCCATCCAAATGTTTCATATTTTTTTAAACACATTTCTAATTATATTCCAGTAAAGAAAATTAGAATAATTGCACATTTCCATCCACTACGTCAGTGGTTCCCAACCTGGGGTCTGTGCAGAAACATTAAAAACTGTCCAAAGCAAGGGCTTAGGTTTGGTTTGAAAGTTGGTAGGAACATACTGCATGGATAAAATTCCAAATGTTGGTAAAAATGTTGGAAAAATCTATTAATTTCAAGGATTGGATTTGAGATACCAATGGAAATCCGTCCCTGTAATCTCCAGAACTGGTGATTGGTGTATCCTACACAGCGCTGAGAAAAGTAACAGGTGCCACGTGACAACACCATTTATGAGCCGTTTCAGAAGAGGTAGAACAATAAATTTACACATGAATAATAATACTAAGGACCTTAAATATTTGTTCAAATGAAAATAAATACAAAGTAAAAGTATTTTCTGTGTGGTAAAATTGCCCAAATATTGGTCGGGACATTTCCGATTTTCTGAAAGTTTGTAGGGACAAGTCCCTATCATCCCTACCTAAATCTACACCTATGGTCCAAAGACCTTGACATCATGGCAACTGTAGCAAAACTTCATTAAATGTCACTCTACCATCCAGAGCATCTTTGCACAGCTTCATGAGGATGAAGTACACAAAGTTTATTTTTCTTTGATCTTAAAAATGCTGGGAATTTCTGCGATTTCATAACCTCGTGCTACAAAAATGCAAAACCACTTAAAACTGCATACCTTGCTGACATGTTAATGTTTTATAATAAGACCATCAAACAGCTGCAGGGCTTAGTGTTGGGTATCGTTCTATTGTGTTTATGCAAACTTTCGCCACAAGGCAGGGATTGCACGTTCTACATGGTCATTATACTTTTGGGTTATTTTTGCATTTCTCACGGCCTTGGATGATAGTGCTCTCTCTCGTACGTACGGGGGTGGGGCAGTTAAGAAGACCTATAAGCAGCCCCAGACAGAATTTGCACACGCAGAAGAAATATTTGCCTAATTTGATGATGCTTTCTGCTACCAAGAAGAGTGTTGTACTCTCAGCTCTGTTTAACACGTTTAAATCCATTCTGCAGAATTCCGCAGATTTTCCCTCAAAATCTGTGCATAAAATACTAAAAAGTAGATTCCCTTTGGATCTGCTGCTACAACACAATCACACAGAAAGTCACTCACTGACACGTGCCATTTCCCATCAGACATTTTTGCATCGTTTTTAGTGTGTTTACCTTCCCACATGGCTCTACCACCAGCAGATTGCATCAGCAGCGTGAGAGACCCGGGTTCGTATCCATGTTGAAACCAGGAAGTAATCGTGTTTGCATTAACAGTGACGAGCGCGATTCGGAGGTTGCACTTTTCCCCCTAATATCTAATTTTTACAACACTAATGGTTAGGTTTAGGTTTGGGTTGGGGAGTAGGGTCCATAAAATATGCATTCCTCTTCACTGAACTACATCATGTACAGTTGAAACAACTAGCTTGACAACCTCTCCTGGACATAAATGGCACTCACACGTGCCTATACGCCCTACAACACTTCTCAATTTGGCCACTGGGGGTGGTGTTTTTCATTTCAGTCAGAATATCCACAGTTTTCCTGAGCAACCATTGGGTGGTGCCATGATGATTCTAATTGCCTGTTTTCGGTTTCTGGTCTCGAGACGCAATGTAAAACTAACTGAAACAAGTGATCCAGCCTGAGAACAACTATTTAAGTGTTATTTGGAGTAAAAATGTATTTCAGACTCAACATGTGCAGGCATCATAAACACATTTCAGGAAACCTGCTTGACAACATAATTATTTTTTGTAATTCGGTTTGGTGTCACTAGAGGCCCAGAAATTACATGCTTCGTCTTTAAAGATCCAGTTTCATAATACCTGTAAAATATTACAATGAAAAGGGGTGCTAAAAAATGACATACATTTTCCTCATGCAGCGCGATGTGGTGCGTGGCCAGCATTCGGATGCCCAGACGAGATGTCAACGTTGTGTCCAAGAAATTACGAACCAGAGTTTCATCCTGAACAAAATGAAGTTAAAAAAAAAATAAAAAATCCACTGAGATTACAACTGGATTAGACCAATTTGAAAGAATAATACGGATGGACAAAGCCACAAAGCCAAAAGACTACATAAACTACATTCCTGCAATAATCATAAGCTCGAAATAAAACCGAAAAGAAGATTTCTACGTCAAACCAAGCAATACATTATTATGCTAAGGGTGATAAAAAATAAAATAAAATCTTACCACAATGTGTTTACGACATTCCCTGAATCCCTCGGCTAGCAAGGTGACAACATCTTTGTGGTCATCAAGGAGCTGTTTCACAAGTTTGCTATAGCGAGCTTCAGTCTCCTGGTCTTTTATCTGAAGATAAAACGTCAGTGGAAAGCTTGGCAAAATAATATTAATGTTAGTAAAAATATTTTAAAA
This sequence comes from Myxocyprinus asiaticus, assembly GCF_019703515.2. Taxonomy (NCBI): domain Eukaryota; kingdom Metazoa; phylum Chordata; class Actinopteri; order Cypriniformes; family Catostomidae; genus Myxocyprinus; species Myxocyprinus asiaticus. The sequence continues at coordinate 17,297,116 of NC_059347.1, read as the reverse complement.
AGATTAAAATCTTAATCAGCCGGTCATTATCACAAAATGAAGAAAAAAAAAAAAAATGCGATGACTGGCTGATTGTACATTGTCCCACTTTTTAAATGGCAATTCACCAATTAAATAAAAAAAGACAGAAATTTTATTATTTGATCATATGATAAGACACTGCAGCAGGGTGGAAACTAGCACCACTATGCATGCAATTGTTGTATGGGACAATGGTCAATTATACATTTTAACGGGTAGGCTATTATGCCAAATATCTGACAGCAGAGTGCTGCGATTGACCAATTAGAATCAAGTATTCATGAGCCATGTAATAGGGTGACTAAATTTGAGTTACTAAAATAAAATATAGCAATCGCGTCAATTGCTTCATATTTCCAGTGTCACATATTGTGAAATTTGGGAATTTTCATTTGATCACCAAACACTTTTCACAGACGCTGAGCACATCAGCATTGACACAGCAATGTGCTTAGTCAGTCAACAAAGAATTATGTTTCACTCATGAGAGCTGAAATACAGTCCTCTAAAGCTAGTACTGGTGCACTGAGCAAACACACAGGCTTCTCTGGTAACAGAATTATGGTAGAGATTGCAAACTGGTCAACAACCTGCTGGCAGTTTAATGGTTGACACCTAATGCTTAGGGTTTAGGCTTCATGCTAGATCAATATGGATAAGTTTGGCCAATTTTACTTACGGCAGGGAAGTCACTCAGCATATGGTAGGCCCTGATATAAAGCTCGTGCTGTAGAGAGAGAAAGAAAATGGATGATTACAAATTTTGGGTAACAAATCAGCTCTGTTGTAGTGTTCACAAAGGCCTGTTTGCCTCATCCTTCCCCTGAAGCCCATTCCTGGCCCCTTACCACCCTTCCATGAACGCATGGCTTACATTCTTTATGGATTCTAGGAACACATGCCAAAAAGAGGAAGGAGTCATCAGAAAACACTTAAAGAAGCTAAAGGTTTCAATTTATCAGCCTTAGAGAAGGAAATTGACTTCCAACCAGTATTAGCCAATTCAATTTATTCAGCTGATGACATTTCTAAACAAGCAAATAACATGTTTTCTCAAAGGACTATAAATTATAGCCAGGTTCATATGTTTTGATGACCAAAGATGGACCCGATATTTGGTTTGACTGATATTTTTTTAATGAAATATCTGTTAACTTTTTTCATAACAACAATTCAGTTAGATAAAGCCCAAAAACAAAGATGAAAATTTATTTGTAACCTTTTAATACATCAAAACAATTTTGCATAAATATGATGGTGTAAATAATAATAATGGTGGTAGTAGTAGTATTAAAATATTCATACTGCATGTTTTATTATTGTAGTCCAATAATTTTTTTTTATTGTGTCAAATAAATTAAAACAATTAAAAATGCTAAAATTGTTACAATTATTAAAATGTAACTATTATAATTTATTATTAAAATTAAATATTCTAAATTTAAAATTTCTAAAATTATTAAAATGTTCGTACTGCATGGTTTTATAGTCTAATAATGATTATTTGGTAGATGTCAAAAAGCGGAAAACAACCGTAACATGCTAAAACTACTAGTAAAACGTACTGTTTAATATTATTATAAAATATTACATTAATTAAAATTTAATTAAATAGCAATTTAATTTGAATTAAGAAAATATTAATACTGCATGTTTTATTATTGTAGTATTATTTTGTTATCGTCAAAAAGAAAAACAATTAAAAAAATTATCAATTATTAAAACTTGTTTATTATTATTTGTTATTCTAATAAATTATTTACGTTTAATTTGTAAAATTAATTTAAATAAAAAATTGTTAATTTACTATTTTTTAAATATTCATACTGCTTGTTTTATTATTGTAGTCTATCGTTTTTTTATTGGGTCAAAATGCAGGAATAAAACAAAAAAATATTTTGGCATATCAGTTTTTGGACAACTACACACAAAAATAATCTGTATCGTGTTGGTTTTTAAAAAACGATATCAGTCAATCACTAGTGATGACACAGCAGTTCTATTTGAACATTACCGATTTAACTGTACCAAACACACTCTAAAAACACTAGTTAATCTCCCTCAACAAAAACAAAAGCTGTACATGAGACTCTCTCTGGAGCGTAGCTGAGGGCAGATGTGGGTAAAAGTTCACAGAGGAGGAGGGCTCACAGAAAGAAGTAAACAAGCAGAAGAAAAGAGAAGGAATCCTCATTCTAGAGACATCATCTTTCTGCATGCTACTTGCTGATTGCCTTTTCATTCTACCCATATGTAGATCAGCAGAAAATGATGATCGACAGTGATGGTAATTGTGGTGATTTATGGTTTTGTATCAGTAAATAAGACAGAAGAGAGGAATATCTCAAGAGGTCAGGCCATTGCCACATGAGTCAAACTGAGAATAATAAAACAAATCAAATGAAACATTTTATTTGGAGTTTGTACTATAACTGCAATGAGAGACAACAGACAAACTGCTTTGTCAGCAAGCCTAGTTGACAGTCAATATGAAGAAAAGGCTTAAAGTAGCAAAATGATTATATAATGTGACATTAAATGTAATAATGCTTCCGAATATTTTATGATTTGCCAAACATAAAAGTATTTAAATAACTGAAAAGATCAACTATTTCCAAGGGTAAGATTCACTTAAAAAAAAAAAAAAAGACATATTGAGTTAATTCACTTATTAATTCTCGGAAGGAAAAGCACACCATCCCAGTGGGCATTAAAATTAGTGACAGACCGATCTATCAGCCGATACTGGGCCATTTTGATATTATAGGATTGGTTAAATATTGTGAAAAATAAGTCTTAATTTCAGCAATTTTACGTACATCTCATTAACCTAAATTGTATCATGCAGCCTATATCAGCCAGCTGCCATCCTGCTCACTATATATTGGTATCTGCAATTGCAAACCCATATCATTCAATCACTAATATGATGTACCGGTTATGAGGCTTTCCCATACTGATCCAACTACCAAATAAAACCACCACATGCATTAATAAAGCACTTCCAATACAACCAAATCAATACCAAGCAACTAACCCTCCATCTATAGTTGTCATGAGCACAGGGGGTCTGATGACACTGGCACTGAATCAAATATGGTGGTCAGCTTAGCAATTTGGACCTCCATCGGAAAAACACTGTGCCAAACTGAACCGACCCCAGTTCCTCATCACTCAAAATCATGTCTGAGAGTTTCATGGGTGGAGCATGTCTACCAAACAAGCTTGTAAGAAAGACGGTAAGACAACCCGTCACAAAAAGACGAATGACAGAGAAATGCCACAGAGAAATAGGGGAACTCACCACTTGGAGAATGGTTGGGTTGCAGCCAATAATGAAGGGCAGGCTGCGAAAGCCCTTGATGCGATGAGCAATACGGACAGGCAGCTCTTTGTGTAGGTACTTGGCACTGCTCTGCATTAAAATAAGTAACATACAGCAACTTAATATTAACTATCATAATGAAGTATAGAACAATTCTTAGCCCCTAACGGCTGAAACAATCGTCCAGCACTAACAAAATAGTAACAAAAAGTACTATGGTATTACAATGCTATTTTTTTAAGTTCCATGTATATATCATGGTATATATGGTAATCATTCAGCAGTACCATGGTATATATCAAAGTACCTTGGTATTACCATGACGATACAGATATCATCAATGAACACGGATGCAACAAATGACTATAAATACTCTCTTATAAAAGACTGGCACCAATGTGGGTTGGGATAAATGTAGAATGCGAGACAGGGTGTGTAATTACCAGGATATGTTGTCCATCAGGAGACTTCCCTGCATACAGCATAGTGGCTGGTGTGAGTCTGACAGAAGGCTGTGAAGAGAACATTACAGTTAAAAATAGGGCTGGGTATAGACAGATTTCCTGATTCGATTAGATTCTGATTCACAAGCTCTCAATTCATATGGTTATATTTCAGTTATAATGTCCATTTTGCTAACATATGAAAGCAATTTTCTCCCAGATAATGCTGTTAACTATACAAGGGACCTTCTAACTAGGTAAATTACAAAAATAGTAATTTTACAAACTATGTTTTTATTAGTTTTTCTTCATTTGTCACATTTTAGCTTTTTATTTTTATGTAAAAATCCATGTATTTCTTTAATAGACATGACATTATATTGCATATATTATATTTTGTTTCATGTTTATTGTTTAATGTATAATTTATACTGCTTACAGGTATTTACATTGATTTGTAGAACACGTCTTTAAAAACGGTACTGTCTCTTTAAGAAAACCGGCAGTTCTGAAAAGAGTGTATGTAGATGAGCGCATGTTAACAAGAGAGGACTCAAATGGCTTCTTTATCTCATCCACGTTGTTCGTGATTGGAATTAACTATTTATTTTAATTTTTTTTGATCAACAGCTGAATGTAAAGAACAGAAAAGTGTATTAAGAGACCTTATTCTATGATAAATTGACGGCAAGGGTTTTTGTTCAAACCAAACTTTTACTCTCAATACGCAGTGAAAGGATCTCAGTTCTAAACTTTTTTTTGCCACTATAGCGCTCATCACTGGAGAGTGAAATCTGAACATTTGCCAGCTATTGGCCAATCACAGACATTTTTATAGTCGCATAGTGCGAAAATTTGGTCTCACAAGTGATTTAAGCCTACTCGCATTGTATAGCATTACGCATAGAGTAAAAGATCGACCTTGGGATTCAACAATCGAGATCGTTCAAATGAAGATCGCGACGCACTGGAAAATACATATTTTTACCCAGACCTAGTTAAAATCATTGCTTTTACCACTTTTAATATAGACCTTGTATCTGATGGAGACACAAACTAATGGCGAGATGGCTTTTTTAGCAACTTAATTGTCTATGAATTGAGCTTCAGCCTGTATTGGAAATGTTAAAGAACTATTTATGTTCAGAGGATACAGTATAATAATTCATGTGTAAAGTGACAATTGTAAGTCAGTCTCTATGTGAGTGATGAGGACGGTTCAACAGCAAAGGACAAATCTAGGTCTACATTTAATATTTTCAATTAATTGAATGACCACTTAAAAGGAAGAGTTCACCCAAAAATAAGAACAGTAATTTACTGATCCTAAAGATTTTCAGTGAATAACAACATAAATTTCGGTCCACTCCTCACAAATTCTATCATATGGATTTAAAAGACTTGTTTATAGCACATGAGTCATATGGATTACTTTTTGATGCTTTTTTAAAATCCTTTCTAAAACGTGACAGCCCCTTGCCACTCTATGCTTTCATTATATGGAAATGGACAGTGTGAACATTCTACCAAACTTCTCTTCTTGTGTTCAATGGAATTAAAATCTTAAAGGAATAGTTCACCCAAAAATGAAAATTCTCTAATCGTTTACTCACCCACATGTGTATGACCTTCTTTCTTCTGCTAAATACAAAGATTTTTAGAAGAATATCTCAGCTCTGTAGGTCCAAACAATGCAAGTGAATGGTGACTAGAACTCAGAAGGTCCAAAAAGGACATAAAGGCAGCATAAAAGTAATCCATAAGACACCAGTGGTTAAATCAATGTATTCAGAAGCGATATGATAAGTAGTTAGTGTATTCACTTGCATTGCGAGTCCAACAGAGCAGAGGTAATCTTCTAAACATCTCTGTGTTCAGCAGAAACAACATCTGGGATGGCGTGAGGGTGAGTAATGGATGAGAGAATTTTCTTTTTTGGGTGACCTATCCCTAAATTATGTGCATAATGAATAATTTAGCACAGAACACTAAAGGAGCCGTGGCCAAGGTTTAATCATGTTGGGTTTTGTTGAGTCATTAAGGCAGGTCCTCTGAGAACCTCAATGTGGGAAGGGTTATGTAAGGATACTGCGCACATGCTTGCTCTGACCGAACACAAAATGACAGCGGGGAACTAAATGATCACTGATGAGATGAGCTTGATGCATGTTTAAATGCACGTTTTCATCTACAACCAAGAACACTTGCAAATGAAATTGCTTTCTCAAATGGTTAAGACTCGCACTAAAGATTTCTGTCCTTGGTTTGACCTGTGTGTGTGTGTAAACCTCATGGCAGTTTAATGGTTGACACCTAATGCTTAGGGTTTAGGCTTCATGCTAGATAAAGCAACTTAGTTTATGCATTCATACTATTGTACAGTCAAACTTTTTAATATGACCATACAAAAATTTCCCCCCAAAGGGCTTTAGTACAAAAGTCTGATCATTTGAATCAGATTGATTATAAATCTCCCCACAAAAGAAGGCTTGAAATGGAAGTTTTATCATTTAAATGCTTCAAATGAGACAAATTCCCATTATCATCATCATCATCATCATCATCATCAGAGTACAGTATATCTTTAGCTAACATTACCATCAGATATGTCAGTCTATTCCTGTACACTTTAGGGTTATTGTAGTGTGTTTCAGTTCTAAATACACATTTCTAGCAGCTCATTTTAAATGACATTACTGTACAACCATACACTGGTTGACTACAGCCATCTCATATGTGACAGGAGCTAGAAACTTGCCAACAGGACTGAGATTTCATTCATATTGACAGGGTTTGTCTCAGACCAGAGATACTGAGAGTGGTTAAAGGGTGTAAACGAGTCCAGCCTAAAACACGTTCTGATATTATCGATGGAGACCACAACGTATTGATCTCCATCTAGGGCGTTAAGAGACAAAAGAGTGTATGTTTTTAAGGAGACAATGGTGACTGACCTTCTCGGCAGATGCATCGATGGCAGACTGATTGTAAAAAGACGTGACGGTTTTGGACCTCTCCCGAGCCAGTTCCGTGTAACCGGACATGGACGATGTAGACCGAAACCTTCTGTCGAAGCCTTGTCCTCCAGCCGACTGTGGCGCGAGTGCTCTGGCTGAAGGGGACAGAAAGAGCCGGGTCATCTTGATCCTGGAGCCGCCGCTGCTGCCCAACAGCTCCATGGCCTGGCCTGTCACGCGGCCTCGCATTTTCACTGTCTTTTATCGTAAATAACCGAAATAACGAAAACTCAATCCCTTATCATTACTATAAAAAGACACTCCGACTACCTCGCCATCTAAAAAAATGGTTTGTTCGTGCACAATGGCACGTCTCTAACACCATCACATCGCTGGATGTGAAATAAGGAGGAGATGAAAGCACACCAGTCTCTTGTGGTGTTTATCGGCAGACCCGTGTGAGCAGCCAATCAGCGACCAGAGGGGGCGGGGCTTAGCGCTCAAGCACGGCCTCAACAGTCATAACGCAGCAAGGACAATGACGGACAGTGCGGCAGGGAACAGCTTGTACTTCTTTTAACTCTCACGATTATTCACGTATTCGAAGATTGTAAATCGCACTTTTATTGTGTCCATTCTGTCTTCAGCGAAACTAACATAAAAAAGCAAGAGAATGTCATATTGTTATGATAACATGCTATGTAAAAATGTAGATAGATGTGAAATGCCAGTTTCTGTTAAAGGTGCACTCAGTATTTTTTCCCTCATCTAAAAAAATTTCCCCCAAAAGAAATGAATAGTAATTTTTAAACATGTGTAAAAAAAAATTATTGCTTATAGCATGAAATGAAGACTCCAGTCATATAGGTAACCTTATAAAAGCTGTTTTATTCTACATGGACAGGGTCCCCTCAATTGGCGCCACCATGATGGAATCACGTGACTAGCCAAATACTACTGGTTGAATCTCAGTAACCACCCTGTAATTGGACACTTTCGCTCATGGATTAAATGAAGCATGACTGTAAATAGTGCATTTTTACAATGACATCTCTAACTATTCCATCTGATTGACGTTGCATCCATGCCCCAAGATTTGGATGAAACATGAACATTCCTAAAAATGAAAAGTCTCTCTTCATTTACGCACCCTCATGCCATCCTAGATGTGTATGACTTTCTTTCTTCAGCTAAACACAACAGTTATTTTTAGAAGAATATCTCAGCTCTGTAGGTCTATACTAGTGGTTCCCAACACTGCACATTTTGTATATCTCCCATATCTGTCACACCCAGTTCAGGTCGTGGAGTCTCTACTGACGAGCTAATAAGTTGAATCAGGTGCATTTGATTAGGGAGATATCCAAAATGTGTAGTGTTGGGGGGCCTCCAGTAATGCAAGCGGATGGTGACCAAAACTTTGAAGCTCCACAAAGCACACACATGCAGCAAAAAAGTAATCCATATGACTCCAGTGGCAAATTCCATGTCTTTTGAAGCCAGTCGGTTTTGGGTGAGAACAGACAAAAATGTAACTCATTTTTCCCAATAAATCTTGACATAAGCAGTCTCCTTGGTGGTCATGATTTCAAGCTCGATTACACTTCCTAGCACCATCTAGCGCTCTACACAGACGTCAAGCACTTGGAAGTGTAATCGAGCTTGAAATCATGATCGTGCCTAGCGACTGCAATGGCAAAATGTCCCATGAATAAAAAGAGTTAGACTTTGGTCTGTTCTCAACTAGGGTGAGTAAATGATGAGAGAATTTTCATTTTTGGGTGAAGTATTCCTTTAAGTCCAATACGACTGCCATATTGACCAGCACAACCTACACAGAAATTTCTGAGTGCATCTTTACAACACCATTGGTAAATATTGATCAAATGTTATAGATGCCCTTTATGCATCCTAATCTGGAACTACTAGAATATGTCATGTCACAGAAGCCTTTTAGGATGTCTAGGCAGAACCCAGGTTCCAAAAAGGACACATACCATGGTAATGTCGTTTTTAACATGACAGAAGTGCCATGGTATTTTTTGAAGAAACTTGGAATACCATGTAAATAGCAAGGAACATATGGTAATCATTTATATGATTTATACCAAGGTGCCCTGGTGTTACTATCTGATACCATCACTGTACCATGGAATGGCCATAGTATTAAGGGTTTTGTTCAGGGATGCAGTTAAAGCTCACTTTCCTACATGAACGAAGCTCATACCCAAAAACTGTAGTCCACAAATAAGGGGGCTACAGTCCCACCTATATGTGTGCATTATGATAAACTCATCAAACATTAAAACACTGTCAATTTTAATGCAAAGAACTCATAGGAACTAGAGTTAAATGAAAAAGAAATTAACAAATGACTTAATAATTCAGGTACATACATATATACAGGACCAAAACGTTTTGGTTTATTGTTTTTTGACACTAACATTTACATGTCCTTTAAAATACAAAACTGGTGTATGACACCAGTTCATTCATTAAAGCAAAATACAGTCAGAAAGTCCTCATCTGAACAATATTATTCCTCTTCTGACAACCTTTCCTTTGCAAATGATATATGCAAATTTAAAACAAGCTAGAAAAAAAAATGATTACAAAAATATGAGACTTTGCAATAACAATTGCTTTAGTAAAGTTTGCAACAGTGGAAAAGAACAAAATTTACATGATGGATCAATTAGACTGTCTTTTTGAGACAATAAGTCTTTAAAATAGATGAAATAATAGAACCAAGTTTCTTTTAAACTTCTTAAGACTTGGCTTTCCCCATAGAATGAACACTACATGAGCACTGGCAATATTGGTAGCAACTGAACCTCTTTTGCTCCTCAGTGGCTTGCTCTCCTCCACACTACAGCCACGTTCTTGTCCATAAGGGAAACCAAGTAACAGAGATCAGGATCCATTGCAACGCTGTTAATAGACGGTCCCTCTATTGCACCCATTCCAGCTCTGACCGGTGAAGGCCACTCCAGCAACTGAAATGACATGAGAGAATAGGATAATGACTTTCGGCATTTCTGTTTTCAAACATGAAAAACAACCACTCCTCTATGGTCAGCTTTGTCTCCTGTTGAAAGAAGATCTAAAAGGATTTAGTCTGTATCTATACACTAGTTAACAGTATTGTTTTAGTGAGAGATTGGATCATTGGGAGTAGGATTATCCTCTATTCTGGCAAATTAGACAGCATACTTTGTTTTATTTGGAACCAAACAGATTTTCAATTCCAATCCAAAGCTTATATTGTCAAGAGCAATTAAAGAGGTCATGAAAACTAAGGTCTATATCTGTTTCACAAATCCTGCATCCTGAATGCAAACCCTGAAGTGTAGGCTATAAACCGCTTAAATCATCTGAATTCAGTCAGACTTTCTGAATATAAAGTGTTGTTTCTGTGCACAACTTAAATCATGCCCAACACAATTTTATTTGTATTTATTTATTTATTTAAAATGGGAGAGAATTATTTTATGTTGCTTAAAAAGTTTATATTGCAAAAGATGATGTTAATATATAGGTTTAAAGAAAATTATAACATGTTTTCTACTGAGTTCAGCAGGTGACATGCAACAAAAAATAGGTTGAGTGCTTTAAAGGAACAGTTCACCCAAAAATGAAAATTTTCTCATCATTTACTCACCCTCATGCCATCTCAGATGTGTATGACTTTCTTTCTTCTGTATAACACAAATGAAGATTTTTAAAGAATATCTCTGTTAGTGCTGACAATGCAAGTGAATGGTGACCAGAACTTTAAAGGTCCAAAAGGGACATAAAATGAGCATAAAAGTAATCCATACGACTCCTGTGGTTAAATCCATGTCTTCAGAAGAGATATGATAGATGTGGGTGAGAAACAGATCAATATTTAAGTCCTTTTTTACTGAAAATCTACATGTTCACTTTCACTTTCACATTCTGGTGTGGAAGTGACTTTTGCTTTCAGCCACCTGACTGGTCAAAGGTGGAGATTCATAATAAAAAAAGGACTTAAATATTGACCTGTTTCTCACCCACACCTGTCATATCACTTCAGAAGACATTAATTTAACCACTGGAGTCATATGGATTACTTTTATGCTGCCTTTATGTGCTTTTGGACCTTCAGAGTTCTGATCACCATTCACCTGCATTGTGAGGACCAACAGAGCTGAAATATTCTTCAAAAAATCTTCATTTGTGTTCTGCAGAAGAAAAGAAGTCATACACATCTGGGATGGCATGAGGGTGAGTAACTGATAGATGATGAAATAATTTTCATTTTTGGGTGAACTATCCCTTTAACTGAGAATGCCACCCATATACCCCCCATGTCATAAGAGAATACAAAAGCCATAATAATATGTTCATACAGTATATTTCGACCAGATGGCTATTTTCTTTGAAATCCTCACATAACTTGCAAAGTTTAAAACCCTTGTTTTTACACAATGGATGGCAGTCTTTTGATGTTGTCCAAGATGCATTTGAACGGACACATTAAATATTATTAATATGTTAAAGGTGTAAAATGTAAAAAAAAAAAGTTTAACACTAAAAGACATGAATTGTACTTGTAGTGACTATCCTCAAATAAAATTCCTATAATTAGTCACTTCTCGGGTCTGCTGAGGGGTTTAGATGCTTCCTTTTGTTAATGATTCCATTGTCCACAAGCTTGCATCAAGTTCTTTGTTTTATTGATTTAATTTGTGTTATAGAATATTGAAAATGAATTGAAAATACAACATTTACCAAACAAATTAAAACAATACAAGCTATGTCCAAGCGCAAACAGCAGAAGGTCTAAAGACCACGTGCTCCCAGCAGGCCACCTCATCAGCAAGCAACACCTGGGATTTTAAGGCATCATTTGCAGCTCGTTCGGCTCAGCTCACCAAAAAGAGCCGGCTCTTTTGGCTCCCAAACGGCTCTTTAAAAAAAAAATGTTTTGTATTTTTTCAAGTCAAACAGTTTGCGATAGTTTGACTATGATCGGTGTTAAAACAATTCTAATTAAACTATTAAATGAAATCATACTCTACCTTAACCACAATGTATTTAAAAATGCATTGGTTTGCATTTGCATTTAAAGTATAACTTTTTAATGTATATAAACAAAGTGCATATAAATCTAACCATTCAAAACTAATACAATCTGAACAGCATAACAGAGTATTGCACCATATCAAAGAAAAATAAATAACAATTTGTTAACAACTGCAGCATCCCACAAATTGAAATAAATGTAAAAAAGAAGGATGCTATTACACATGTGCATTTAAAGTATAACTTTTTAATGTATATAAACAAAGTGCATATAAATCTAACCATTCAAAACTAATACAATCTGAACAGCATAACAGAGTATTGCACCATATCAAAGAAAAATAAATAACAATTTGTTAACAACTGCAGCATCCCACAAATTGAAATAAATGTAAAAAAGAAGGATGCTATTACACATGTGCATTTAAAGTATAACTTTTTAAATGTATATAAACAAAGTGCATATAAATGTAACAATTCAAAACAAATACAATCTGAACAACATAATAAGTTGGCTCCGCCCTCCCTCACGCATCTTTGGTTCATTGGTTGACACTGCATGTCTGATTGACAGGAACAACAGGTGAGGCTGTTAGTCTGAGCAGACAGTCAGAACGAATGTGTGTGCCCTTGAGCATTTAGGCCTATATTATTTTATTTCTTTTTTCGTTCTTTGAATTCGTTAATGCTATTCATTTAAATCTTTTGATTATTCATATTATTCATAGCTGTTCTGATATGCGAGCCGGCTCCCAACGTTCACCTACAAGAGCCAGCTCTTAGAGCCGACTCGTTCACGAATACCCATCACTATTATAAAAGCGGTTTTATTCTACATGGAGAGGGTCTGCACATGGGGGCTGCCATGTTAGAATCACATGAACAGCTGAATACTGCTCACTTAATCTCAATAACTGTCCTGTTATTTGACACTTTCACTCTTTGATTAAAGTAATTACGCCTGATTGTGAATGCTAAATTTCTACAATGGCATCTGAAACTTAAAACTATTGATTTTGGAGTCGTGTGGCGCCATGCGAGGGTTGGATGTGTGAATGGCGAGCTCTGCACACTTTGCTAGTTTTTAATACTTTTTATGTCATAAACCGGTGAGATTCTATACACCCTGATCCATAACTGTTCTATGAAGACAATATGACAAAGAATTCAAAATCCTTGGGTTCTGGAGACATTAAAAGACACTTACGTGGGGTCACATGACGCCATGCGAGCAGCAGACGTGTGAGCCACGAGCTCTGCACACTTTGCTAGTTTTTTTTAGTTATTTTCATGTTATGATCCGGTGAGATTCGATACACTCAGTTACATACTTGCTCTTTGAGGTAAACATGATAAAGAATTCAAAGACTTCGGACTCTGGAGACATTAAAAGACACTTACGTGCTCAAGCTGAAACCTCTGCCGGCCCTGCGAGCTGTGGACTCGATTTGGAAAGCACGACGGGAGAAGAAATTCAGCGTCAACTGTCCAACATCTCGGTGATGCTGACGAAGGTTGTTGCTGACTTGGAGGATCTCGCTGTAATACGTCGATCAATTACGGCGATGGAAACAAAATTCATTGAGTTGGTCACAAGAGTGGCAGATGTTGTGATCGATTATCTGGAGTCATCGGAGAGGGAATTATCCGCTAATCCGCCTGCGTCCAAAACAGACTTGGAACGCATTTTGGAAAAATTGCCGAAGGAATAATATACGGATTGTTGGAATTACTGATCATGAAGAGAAGACAGACGGATATGGTGAAATTCCTGGACGAGTCTGCTCAACATAACAGGCCATAAGCTGGAAATCGAGGGAGCTCACAGAGTTCTGGCTCAGAGATACGCTGAGGGAGACAGGCCCCGATCAGTTCTGGCCAAATTTCTGAGATCATCCAATAAAGATCTTGTGTTGCGCCAGGCGAGGAGCAAAGGAAAGCTTTCTTGGAAGAATCACAATATTTTCTTGTTCCCGGACTTTGCGAATTAATCAAGAGAGAAATGCGATCGGTTCAAGGAATGTAAGAAACTCTTACATCAACGGAAGATCGCTTTTGCACTGATGTTTCCGGCTAAACTGAGAATAGACACCAGCAAAGTATTTTTATGCCCCGAGCATGCACTGGCCTTTGGTTGAGTAAAACTATGGGTGAGTAAAATTGCGTGTTTCTTATGTAAGTGGACTGACTCACTGTTCAGTGACTCGACTGTCTAAGGAAGCTGAGCACCATTTTTAGTTCTTTTTGGATTGGCTTCGCCTAGCGGCTGGAGTTTGTTTTGTGGCATGACACTTTTACACTGAAGTTCCCGGCCAGATTGAGAATGGACACTATGAATGACCGTAAAATATCTGCATGCTCACACAAAGGACGTCTTTTATAAAGTTGATGGATTGAGTTAGTCATGGTGTATTTTTTTTTACGCGGACTCCGAATGAATTTAACTCTTGATCATCCGAGGAACCAGGGGCGCCTGTTCTGTTTTTTTTTGTGCTGGTTCCGCCTAGCGGCTGGAGCTTGTTTTGCACTCGGCAGGGTTGCCCTCTTTCCCCATTATTGTTCTGTCTTGCCCTGGAACCATTAGCAGCCGCGATAAGAAAGGAGGATGATTTTCCAGGTGTGGTGCATAAGCTTCTGCTTTACGCAGATGATATTTTATTATTTGTCTCTGAACCTACTAGATCTTTGCCTTGCCTCCACAGAATTATTAATTCCTTTTCCAAGTTCTCAGGATACAAAGTCAGTTGGTCTAAATCTGAAGCTTTGGCTCTGACAGCATACTGTCCAGTAACGGCCTTCCAGCCGGGCACCTTCCAGTGGCCCAAACAGGGCATTAAGTATTTGGGGATTTTATTCCCAGCAAATTTGTCTGATTTAGTTAGAGTTAATTTTGACCTTTTAATAAAAAGGTTTTCGAGCGATGTGGGCAGGTGGGCTTCATTACATTTATCGATGATTGGGAAGGTTAATGTTATTAAAATGAATTGTATTCCCAAAATTCATCTACCTGCTTCAGTCTCTCCCTGTAGATGTCCCCCGCTCTTATTTCAAGCAATTTGATAGCATAGCGAAGTCCTTTATTTGGAATGGTATGCACCCCAGGTTAAATTTCAATAAGTTACATAGGCCGATTGACAAAGGTGGGCTAGGCCTACCCAAGATTTTGTTTTATTATTATGCGTTCAGTCTCAGACATTTGGCTCATTGGTCGCTTCCACCTGAGAGAGCCCCTCCCTGGTTTGTTATTGAACAGAAAGTTCTTACTCCTATTTTACTATTACAAAGCCTTTCGATCAAACTAGCCGGAGAGGTTAAGTTACACCCCGTTATTTTGCATTTGCACTCGATATGGACAAAAGTGTCCAGAGTGTTTAATTCGGATATTTATTTAAACGCAGCCTCGAGTATATGGCTGAACCCTAAACTATGTATTAATAAGTCCCCTTTTTGTTGGTCAGATTGGATTGTGAGGGGGGTTAATGCACTTGGTGACCTGTATGAGGATGGAGTATGAGACCTTTTGAAAATTTGGTTCAACATTTTGGCATTTCCAGATCTCAGTTTTATAAGTATTTACAGCTTCGCCACCTACTCTGCACTATTTTTGGGAGTGGCACGCACCCCCTAAAGCGGCAGGTGCTTTGGGAGAGGTGATTGCTGCTTTTGGAAAATGCCATGAAGCATCAGTGTATTACTCCCTACTAATTCAGAGTCTGGGGGATGGAGCCTTGACTTCTCTCAAGAGAGTATGGGAGAAAGATTTGAATTTGGTATTGGAGGATGGAGTGTGGACTAAGATTCTTAAAAATGTCAAGTCTGTATCTAGAGATGCAAGGGTACGCCTTATGCAATTTAAGATTTTACATAGATTTTATTGGACCCCCTCTAGATTATATAGGCTTGGTCTTAAAGACACACCCACTTGCTGGCGATGCCAGTCAGAAGTTGGAGACACTACCCATGTCTTTTGGGGGTGTGTTAAGATCCAGGAGTTTTGGTTGAGGGTTCAGAGGTATTTGTGTGATGTTTTGAACACTCAGGTTTTGCTTTGTCCCAAACTCTGTATTTTGGGTGATGGGGCAGTCATGCAATTAGGAGATACTCACATAAAAAATTGGGTTATGACCAGTCTCAAGATCGGCAGGCAAGTCATTTTAAGGGGTTGGAAGTCAAGTGGAGCACCCTCTTTTTCGGAGTGGTGTGTGGAAATGGGGAGGGTAGCTGCATTTGAAGAGTTGGTAAGTAGAAGGCTGGGGTTTAGGGACTTATTTGCTAAAAAATGGGGCAAATATTTAGTTTTTTGGGGGACTCTCGGGGAGGGGATGTGGAGAGTGTAGTTTAGTTTAATCATGTATGTTTATTATTATTTTATTTATTTATTTGTGTGTGTATATATATATATATATATATATATAGAGAGAGAGAGAGAGAGAGAGAGAGAGAGAGAGAGAGAGAATATTTTTTTTTTTTTTTGGATTGTGTGTGTGTTATGTGGGACCACAGGGGTGTTCGTTAGGGGTCAGGGTGGGATTGTATTAGTAGGGTTTAAATGTAAAATGTTGATTCTTTATTTATGTGTTGAGTTCTTCCATTGTCATATGCATATGAATCAATAAAAATGTTAATTACAAGAATGGAAAGCTTCCCCCGACCATGACACAAGCCCGGATCAGTCTGATTCTTAAAAAGGACAAAGATCCAAGCGAGTGTAAGAGTTACCGTCCAATTTCCCTGATCCAGCTAGATGTAAAAATGTTGGCAACAATTCTGGCTAACCAATTAAGTAAAGTTATGACATCTCTTATACATATAGATCAGGTGGGATTTATTCGGGGCCGTAGCTCTTCTGATAACATCAGGTGTCTCATCAATATCATGTGTTCAGTAGCGAATGATCTCTTTCTGGTCGCTGCCATCTCACTTGACGCCGAAAAGGCGTTTATTATTGATATGGGATTATAGTATGGGATTATCTTTTTAAGATTTTGGAAATGTATGGGTTCAGAAATACTTTTATTGGATGGATTAAGTTACTTTATAGACACCCTGTAGCAGCGGTACAAACAAACAGATTAATTTCAGATTATTTTACTCTGGATAGGGGCACTCGGCAGGGTTGCCCTCTTTCCCCATTATTGTTCTGTCTTGCCCTGGAACCATTAGCAGCTGTGATAAGAAAGGAGGATGATTTTCCAGGTGTGGTGCATAAGCTTCTGCTTTACGCAGATGATATTTTGTAATTCGTCTCCGACCCCACTAGATCTATGCCTTGCCTCCACAGAATTATTAATTCCTTTTCTAAATTTTCAGGATACAGAGTCAATTGGTCTAAATCTGAAGTTTTGGCTCTGACAGCGTACTGTCCAGTAACGGCCTTCCAGCCGGGCGCCTTCCAGTGGCCCAAACAGGGCATTAAGTATTTGGGGATTTTATTCCCAGCAAATTTGTCTGATTTAGTTAAGAGTTAATTTTGACCTTTTAATAAAAAGGTTTTCGAGCGATGTGGGCAGGTGGGCTTCATTACATTTATCGATGATTGGGAAGGTTAATGTTATTAAAATGAACTGTATTCCCAAAATTCATCTACCTGCTTCAGTCTCTCCCTGTAGATGTCCCCCGCTCTTATTTCAAGCAATTTGATAGCATAGCGAAGTCCTTTATTTGGAATGGTAAACACCCCAGGTTAAATTTCAATAAGTTATATAGGCCGATTGACAAAGGTGGGCTAGGCCTACCCAAGATTTAGTTTTATTATGCATTCGGTCTCAGACATTTGGCTCATTGGTCGCTTCCACCTGAGAGAGAGCCCCTCCCTGGTTTGTTATTGAACAGGAAGTTATTGCCCCTATTTTACTATTACAAAGCCTTTCTATTAAACTAATTGGAGAAGTCGCACCCCATTATCTCGCATCTGCATGCGCTATGGACAAAAGTTTCCAGACTGTTTAATTCAGACATTTATTTAAATGTTGCCTCGAGCATATTGCTAAACCCAAAGTTGCGTATTGGTGAGTCCCCTTTCTGCTGGTCGGAGTGGATATAGGGGTGTTAATACACTCGGTGACCTATATGAGAGTGGAGTGTTGAGATCTTTTGAAAATTTGGTCCAACATTTCAGGATTCCCAGATCTCAGTTCTTCAGGTACTAACAGCTGCGCCACCTGCTCTGTACTATTTTGGGGAGTAGCATACACCCCCCTAAAAGGGCAGATACTCTATAAGTGGTGATTACTGCTTTTGGAAAATGTGATGAGGCATCAGTGTATTACTCCCTGCTAATTCAGAGTGTGGGGGATGGAGCTTCAGCTTCTCTCAAGAGATTATGGGAGAGAGATTTAAACTTGGTATTGGAGGAAGGAGTGTGGGCTAAGATTCTAAAAAACGTCAAGTCTACATCTAGAGATTCGAGTGAGCGTCTGATGCAATTTAAGATTTTGAATCGATTATATTGGACACCCTCTAGATTGTATAGACTTGGTCTTAAAGACACACCCACCTGCTGGAGATGCCAATCAGAAGACGGGGACACAACCCATGTTTTTTGGGGATGTGTTAAAATACAGGAATTTTGGTTGAAGATTCAGGGATTTATGTGTGATGTATTGGACACACGGTTTTCATTTTGCCCCAGACTCTGCATTTTGGGTGATGGGGAGGTCATTAATTTTGGGGATAGCCATTTGAAAGGTTGGGTCCTGGCCGGAGTTATGGTGGCCAGGCAAATAATTCTCAGGGGCTGGAAGACGGCTGGGGCACCCTCGTTTCGGGAAGAAGGAAGGTTATTTCTTTTCTTAAAAGTAAGAAATTTTATATTGTGTTTCTTTAAGAAATGCATCTTTCCCCACAAGAAGCTGAAAAATTTGGGAGGATATGGGGTGGACATGTTTTCTTTAGTGCTGGCTCAAGTAAGAGCAGGAGAGTCATTATATTGATCAATAAGTATCTACAATTCAAATGTCTCAAACAGATTAATGATAAATTAGGAAGAGTCATTATTGTTTTAGCAGAAATTCAGAGGCAAAAGTTGATTTTGGCTAATATTTATGCACCTAACTCTGATGATCATGGCTTTTTCATAGATCTTGAAGGGATGTTACAAGCCGCTGGCACCCCTCATGATATAATATTGGGAGGAGACTTTAATCTTTTGATGAACTCATTGCATAGCGAAGCCCTTCATTTGGAATGGAAAGTGTCCCAGATTACATTTCAACAAGTTACATAGGCCGATTGACAAAGGTGGGCTAGGCCTACCCAAGATTTAGTTTTATTATGCATTCGGTCTCAGACATTTAGCTCATTGGTCGCTTCCACCTGAGAGAGACCCTCCCTGGTTTGGAATTGAACAGGAAGTTCTTGCCCCTATTTCACCATTGTAAAGCCTTTCTATCAAACTAATTGGAGAAGTTAAGTTACACCCCGTTATTTCGCTTTTGCACTCAGTATGGACAAAAGTGTCCAGAGTGTTTAATTCGGACATTTATTTAAATGTTGCCTCGAGCTTAAGTCTGAACCCCAAATTATGTATTAATAACTCCCCTTTCTGCTGGTCAGAGTGGATTGTGAGGGAGGTTAATACTAAATCTGGTTCGACATTTTGGGATTCCCAGATCTCAGTTATTTAGGTATCTGCGCCACATGCTCTGTACTATTTTAGTAGCATACACCCCCCTAAAGTTCGGGGGGAAGGGTTTAATTTTATATAATTTGATTCCGCATTTTCTGTTATGTTTATTTAATTTGTTGAATGAAATCAATAAAAATTGTTAATAATAAAAAAGATAGCATAATTTAGTGTACCTAAATAAGCTTAAATCCCAATGAGATACTAAAAATACCTTTCTTAATGACAAACATTTCAGAACAAGCTACAGGAGATTGCATTGAAACTTAAATTAATATAGTGTTTCCCGCAAATAGAGGAAAACGAAAACTACAGTTACAATCAAAATTATTCAACCCCCCTGACCAGCAATACATTCTGGCGATGTGAATTAAAACACAAACTAAAACCTCAGTAAACAGTCAAAGTTTTTAATACACATTTGAGTGATTTTGAGAACAAAGAGTTCAGTTTACCCAAATTTTAAAATAAAAAATAACTAATTCTCTCCACAAATGTCATGTCAAAAATATTCAACCCCCAATATCAATCATTTGTGGAGCATCCTTTATCCTTAATAACATCAAATAAATGTTTCAGGTAAGTGTTCTCAGGCTTCGGACACCTCTCTATTAGAATTTTACACATTTCTCGTGAGCAAAAACTTCCAGCTCATTGACATTCTTGAATAATTTCGATTGCAACTGTAAATAAACCAACTGCTTTCTAAACCAACGCTAATAACCAAATTAATAAATAGGTAAACTCAATGAATGTGCATAAAGTGTAATTAACATTATTGATGAAAATGATTAAATTTGCATTGCACAATTATCATTTTACAACGTAAAATTGCACAATAAAAAAGGGGAAGATGTTTATATGTACACTTCCTTAATGTCTTCCAGGGCTGCCAATTCTCACGCTTTGAGCGCGAGTCATGCAATTGACACTATTCTCACGCCACACGTCCCTTTCCTCATGCTGTCAACATCCCTCACTCGAAACTATATATTTTCGAAACGCGAAACATTTCATGTTTTTACATAAGTCACATATATCATTTATTATTTTAAAATGTTAGTTTTGATGAATCATTTAAAAGGCCTCTTGAATTAAATTATAATATTGAAAACTCCCAACATATTTTAAACAACACTGAATATGCATGGTTTTTATTTAAATTAGGATAAAAAAAAATTCATCACTTTACATGTGTGTTTAAAGTGATAGTTCTCTTAAAAATGAAGATTCTCTCATCAGTTACTCACCCTCATGTCATCCCAGATGTGTATGATTTTCTTTCTTCTGCAGAACACAAATGAATATTTTTAGAAGAATATTTCAGCTCTGTAGGTCCATACAATACAAGTAAATGGTGGCCAGAACTTTGAAGCTCAAAAAAGCACATAAAGGCAGTGTAAAATTAATCCACACGACTCCAGTGGATAAATCCATTTCTTCAGAAGTGATATAATAGATGTGGGTGAGAATCAGTTCAATATTTAAGTCTTTTTTTACTATACATTCTCCTCCCTGCCTAGTAGGTGGCCATATGCACGAAGAATGCGAATCACCAAAAACAAAAAGAATGTGAAAGTGGACATTTATAATAAAAAAAAGGGCATGAACATTTATCTGTTTCTCGTCCACACCTGTCATATCTCTTCTGAAGATATGGATTTAACCACTGGAGTCGCATGGATCACTTTTATGCTGCTTTTATGTACTTTTTGGAGCTTCAAAATTCTGGTCACCATTCACTTGCATTTTATGGACCTACAGAGCTGAAATATTCTTCTAAAAATCTTAGCTGGTGTTCTGCAGAAGAAAGTCATACACATCTGGGATGGCATGAGGGTGAGTAAAAGAATTTTCATTTTTGGGTGAACTATTCCTTTAAAAAAAAATGAACAAATTTCACTGGGACATATCTAGCCAGAGAAAGCTTATAGTGATACACCCTTGAAGCTTAGTGCAATATCTAACAACTCAGATCCCAGCTTTTCCTGTTCCCCTCCCTGTAGAAACTCAGCAGACAGCTCTCGGAAGGTGCTGCACACTCTGCGGCTGTGAATGTCTTTTCTGTGAATGCTATGTTTCCACCGATGTCGTGCCTCTCCATAAAGTACAACTAAACACCTCCGAGGTAGATGCACGGCCACTCTCACCTCCCCTTGTTCCATGTCTCTCCATCCTCGATCTAAACTCATTGTGAGGACAGTGTTCGAGAGCAGGTTGATGGTGACTAAGTGCTCTCCCCATAACCAGCTGTCATCTAAGTGAGGGTCAATAGCAGAGCCCCTCAGTGGATCATAGTCCAAGTTGCACTGTTCTACTGGTTTGAAGGAGGCCAACAGAGGTTCCTTTGTCATCCTCTCCACCAGGTTACTGCTGATAGCAGGGAGGCCAGTGAAGTCCCCAACACGGACTCGCTGTTTTTTGAAGTTCACCTTTGGCCCAAAGTCCTTCAGATAAAGTAAAAGGATATTTTTATTTGGATGTTATTATTACAGCAACAACTGAAAAAGCAAAGGGGTATTTGACATGTCAAGCAGTGACATCAGTTTTGTGAAATGTGTTATGCAATACTTTATCTTGTATAATTATTATACATGCAGCTTCTATGTCCTCATCTTGAGAGTACATTCAATATTTGTACTTTTAAAAATTCATGTCACACTGTAAATGTGCTTAATTGAACTGCAAAAAATGCTGACCAGCACCTAAAATATATATTTATGTAAATAGTATAAAGAAATGTACCTAAATGTAATGTTTACATTTCAAAATGGCAAATTTTTAAGCAATAGCTGTTCATACTGTAATCAATGTAAAAAAAAAAAAAAATTAAATAGATTGCAGAGGAAGGAAAGAGGCATAAAGAAAGAAGTCAGACAGACAGATAGAAAGTACGAGAAAAATGAAAGAAATCAAGAAAGAGGCATAAAGACAAAGACAGATAGAAAGTAGGGAGAAAAATGCATAAAAAAGAAAGAAAAACAGACAGATGGAACGTAAGAGGAAAGAGAGACAGAAAGGCATGAAAAAGACAGACAGAAAGCAAGAAATAAATAAATACAGATAGAAAGAAATGCAAAAAAAGCAAGAAAAGACAGACAGATAAAGAGAAAAACGAGACAGAAAGAAAGAGAAAGAAAGGCATGAAGAATAGCACAGAGACAAAAATACAGAAGCAAGACGGAAAAAGAGAGAAAGAACATTAGAGAGACAGACAGAAAGTCATACGCTGCAAAGGGATCAAATAATCACCTGTTTCCGCCGGCCTGATTGAGATTCTCTCCAGACATCTTCGTCCATTCTGGCGACCAACTCTTTCTCTTCATCTTCCGAGACAAAATCCTCCCACAAAAACACTCCAGGAAACCCAAAGGACTGTCGAACACCTCTCTCCTCTCGGACTGCAGACTTCAGTACGGGATCATAGGTGAAATCATAATGTATCTGTAGCAGAACATTTGGGAAACGTGCTCAATGTCTAGGTACTTACAATACTTCCATATTACTAGCTGTATTTAAACTCAGAATCACAGGAGCAGAAAACTGGCACTCTATCACCACAATACATCGTTTATTACTTCCGTTATTTGACTCACACTTGTTCATAGTGCAGCTTTGCCTTGTGCATACAATAAGCAAGTCAATCGCTTCTCAAAACGAATTATTTACTCACCAGCTCATTCTTCTGCAGTATATGCCGTTTAGACTGCTCTCCCTCACATCTCAGGCAAGTTCTTATTCCTTTACAACCACAACTCAGACGTTGCCTCTCTCTGCTAGCCATCAAGCTGTATTTGTGCATCACTTTAATGTGTCCCCTTAGAAACAACTAAAGACCAAATCGTTCCCATCTTGACTTCAATCCCATTTCACAAAGTCCTTGCATAATAAAGCATCATGTTAAGATTCACAGTAACGAAGAGCATTTTATAATTTCTTAAAAAATGACATTTATTAATAGCAAAAAAACATGATTTTACTGTTCAATGACATATTTTCAAAAAATGTTCAATCATTATACTAGCATGCTTTGATAGAAAAACCATCATGGAAGACAAACTCGAAAGTTCTCAATCTTGCTAGAGACTGTTCAATGTCTCTTATTATTTAAATGACAGTTTGTCAGCCACCATCATGACATTTGAAGAAAATAAATAAACGGGACACCGTTGCAAATTATAAGAACCCAGTTTAAGTGTGACAATTTAGTCCATTGTGAATTAGTTGATGGTTTCATTCCATAAATTTCATTAGTTCCTTTAATGGAGTGTAACTGTTCTTCATTCTATTCCCTCCTGCTTGTCTTTGATGGCAACCTAAAATGAATAAAACGTCACATTAGTTTCTGCACTATACAATATAGACTCTATAAAAAGCTGGGTTTTCATCCACATATTTTTATGTGCATTTTGGGATATTGCATAAAAACTGCTGAATGGTCACACTAAGATGCAAATGAAATCTCCAAAATGTGCATAAAAAAATATGACATGCTCGCTT
Source organism: Myxocyprinus asiaticus (assembly GCF_019703515.2). Taxonomy (NCBI): domain Eukaryota; kingdom Metazoa; phylum Chordata; class Actinopteri; order Cypriniformes; family Catostomidae; genus Myxocyprinus; species Myxocyprinus asiaticus. The sequence goes on along the minus strand of NC_059347.1, from coordinate 17,273,197 downwards.
GAGGTGTATACATTTTTTTATTTGGCAAGTAGAAATGCACATAAACTATGATGGAAAAACATTTACAGAATAAACTCCAATTTAATTTATTAGGAATACAAGATGTGCTTCCAAAAGTCATGTGACTAATAGACTTGCCACAGTATCATAATTTACGCACCGGTGCGATGTTCACGTTCAAACCGACTAACACCGGTATTACCGCTGGTTGGACGATAAGTGGTACTATGGGGTCATTTTCATTAAGTAATAGCCCACGCAATAACGCATGGCAGCTTGATTTCAAACTTTGAACTTTTTTTGTTTTATTTATTTTAACAAAAAATTCAAATGAAACTGAAAAAACTGAAGTACAATTAAAATGCGTGTTGTTCAACTTTTTGAAAGATGGTTTTTCAACAGTTGTGAAGGGCAACATCTCTTTGGCAACGAACCTACTTCATCCGTGCATTCTCTCCATCATGGGCTACCGGTCGGGTATTTCGTTGTCTGGGAAAATACATCACTTATTATGGGTTGGGTGATATGCAAGAAATATGTTCACGATATTTTTATTTAAAATATATATATATATATATCACAATATCCAATTACATCGTCAACCCCCCGGCTGAGGGATCAGTGAATATTCTTGCTTTAGTGATTTTGCATTGAAAATAAAATTCATTTATTTAAAAAACTCAAACCAAAGACATTTCTAAATTCAAATTGCACTCCAAACGAAATGAAAAAGCAATTAAAATAAAGTGGTAAAAAAAAAATTATATATAACCACCTTTCCATTTACCATCAGGCAAGTATCCATTCATACTTCATAATAAATTTATTCATCACACTTATTCCTTGAACATGTTAGGTTGGAATTCCCCACTGAATTTTATCCTGACTTCTGAAAAACATCTCAATTTGACTCTGGCATTGTCGTTGGGCACTGCATATGATGACATATGATGCAGGTTCAGATGCTGAACTTGGTTATTCTTCATTATTCATGTTGGCTGCCATGTCGATTGATAAACAAATCATGCATATTCCTGTTATTGAGTCTTAATTAGAAATATGACATGAAGACTTTCTAAATATCTGTTTGTTTAGTATGTTGTTTTCACAAGAGTGTTGTACAGTAGCTAGCTTGACCTGTAATGTCTCTTGTATGGCTTAGCTTAGCAGAAGAGAGAGTGGCTGTGAGAAAAAAGTAACGCAACGTAATGCTTTATATTAAAAGTAACTTTTTAATTACGTTACTTTTTTAAGGAGTAACGCAATATTCTAATGAGTTACTTTTAAAAGTAACATTACCAACACTGGCTCTGGTCATCCTGAAATAACGGTGTCTAGAAAATCCAAAGCCTGCATACAGTTTGTAGAGCAAATAAATCGAATACAAACTTGAACTGTGCCGAGGAGCAGGTTTATTGGCACTTTTGAAAAATATCTCGGTGAAGTCATAAGGGAGGAGGAATGCACACACATAGTGCTCCAAGAACTGTGTGGCGCACTGTAGCTCCCAAACATCAGACAAAGTTTTTTAGAGTGGTTTGTCTGTGTTTTAAACTGCAAGTATTTTATTAATAAAAGAGTCACAGTGGCTACAATTTATCCGGAAGTGACGATTTTGTTCTTTTGAACACACTGGATGCAAACGTGGCTTTCCTTGCACATTGTTTGTGCGATATTATGGTTTTTCGCATAAATTAAATTTGCAACTTGGATGAAAACATAGCTAATGCTCCAGCTAAATGTTTACATTTTCTGAGAAAATAAATAAATAAAATGTTAATGGTACTTGGCAGTGCAGAACTCAGTTCCACTATACTAGGGAGTTGTGGGTGGTTGCCAGGTTGTTGCTAAGGTGTTCTGTTCTGGCTGGTTGCTTATTGGCCCAAGTCAAAAGAGCCCACACCACATATTCTGGTCCCTAGATATGGGTGGCATCCTTCCTTCCTTCATTGTTAATCAACTGGATTTTTTCCACCCATTTTATTGTCCATCAAATCATATGTTAAGATTATTTCGAAAAGCAAACAAATGGTGCGGGATGAATGACTCATTTACTCATACTTTGCAAGCACCACTAATAATCAATATTCAAATTACATCACCACTCAATGAATTAAAAGAGACTGTCATGCACATTGCACGTACCCTGAACCGCTCCTCCAGCAGGGAGAGCTCACTGATCAAATCAGTGATTGCATTAGTAAAGGCTTCTTGCGGACTGTAGTCTGGTGTTGTCTGAACACGGATCACAATCTTGTGCTCCAGAGGGTGGGGAACTTTATATCCAGCAAACAGCACCTGAGGGTCCTTCAGCAGTTGTCTGAAAGATAAAGAAAGTGTAAGCATAAGCATCGTGACAACAGTGATTTAAAAATGAGTGGTGGATAAAAGATTTGTATGCTTACGATCGAATGATGTTCCCCAGCGTGTGGTCCTCCTTATTCAGTGTGAACAGACAGGCATTGGGCACCTTGGTGTCCTTAACTATTGTGATCCTGTAAAAGGAAGTTTACAAGAATATTAAAGGTGCTGCAAGCGATTTCAGAAGTTCTAGAACTTCACAGAGCAAAATAGCGTTCTCAAACTGACATCAGCCAATTGTTTTCTGCTTCACTGTTTACAGAGACTAGCGCGGTCACAGAGACAGGTGTGATATTTCATTGCACCTATTACATTTTATTTTATTTTTTTTCAGAGAATAGGGACATTTACTGCTTGTCATTTCATTAAAAGAAAATACAAATAAAAAGTCACTTACAGCACCTTTAAGTGGCTGTTTCCATAAAGGGATAGTTCACCCAAAAATGAGAATCCTCTCATCATTTACTCACCCTCATGCCATCCCAGATATATATCACTTTCTTTCTTCTGCTGAACACAAATGAAGATTTTTAGAAGAATATTTCAGCTCTGTAGCTCCTTACAATGCAAGTGAATGGTAACCAGAACTTTAAAGCTCCAAAAACCACATAAAGGCAACATAAAAGTAATCCACACGACTCCTGTTTAAAATCTATATCTTCTATAGATATGGCCGGGTAAGAAACAGATCAATATTTAATCCTTTTGTATGTTTATAGTAATATGTAAGCCCTTTATAAATCTCAATTTCACTTTAATTCACATTCTGAAAGTGAAAGTGGAGATTTATAGTAAAAAAGGACTTAAATATTGATCTGTTTCTCACCCACACCTATCATATCACTTCTGAAGACATGGATTAAACCACTGGAGTCTTATGGATTACGTTTATGCTGTCTTTATGTGATTTTTGGGGCTTCAAAGTTCTGGTCACCATTCACTTGTATTATATGGACCTACAGAGCTGAAATATTCTTCTAAAAATCTTCATTTGTGTTCAGCAGAAGAAATAAAGACATACACATCTGGGATGGCATGAGGGTGAGTAATGTTTAATTTTTTTGGTGAACTATCCTTTTAACAAATATGCACTGTGGGGTGGTACCATAGTACAGTGAAGGTATAAGATGGTATTTACACTTTATATACACATGATTACTTTTGATACAGAATGGTTACTTTGTTATTTGCATGGTACTCCAAAGATTACATTATCATGTCGAAAAAGCATGATGGTACCATGGTACTCTTTATGTACTTAAATCTGCACTATACAGTGAAATAAAAGGCGCAGTGAGGTATCCATCTACTTATTCAATGTAAAAAAAGGTAGTACATTGTAGTGCATTAACACGGACTGCTAAGTCGTCCTACCTGTTGTTAGCCAGTAAGCTAAGCACTTTGCAAAAACACTACTGTGTTCACAGTGAATTTTTATTTTATTATAGCCAGCTATCAGTTTGTTTCACTTAGTAAAGATCACTAAAGAAGAAGCACTTACTTTTTCTCTCCCTCAAACAACAAAAACGACTCGAATGCTGGTGGCGCGTTCATCCTGTACGAGAACCTGCAGCGCTGCTGCTACTAGAGTCACGCTGTATTGCGCATGCGCATTACACGGCTGTGAAAAAGCGTGTTCTGAACAGCAGTGTTGAGTAAAGATTCTGGAGGGCAGCACCGAGCCGCAGATCAGTTGAGTCACATCATGTTTTGCATTTGTAATGGGTCAGTATTCCTTATAACGTCATATATCCATGTCATATCTCCTTGTCGTAATATATTGGATAAAATATTAAACTCGCTTTTAGAAGATTTCAATCACATAACTTTTTCCCCCCTTTTTTTACCTTTTTTTCACAAAATCAAACGTAAGTGAACATTCGGTGAATTTTAAACCATTTTACTACTGGTTTGAGAGGATGTTATTTTTGTCATGTGTGCTATGCATTAACTTCACATCTGAAAATCTTATAATTTTTTTTAAATGAGTTTATTAGGAAATATTGCTCTATTTGAAATGCTTCAAACAAAGCATGATTTTTGGGAATATTGTTTAATTGGTAATCCATGAATAGATTTTACTATGTCATCAATTTTATTTCACATGCAAACATTAAAAAAACATTAACATTAATTGACACCCTAATGTAAGCTGAGCTGTCAGTCAACAGACCAATAGCTGACTTTTTCTCTTTATTTCCATCCTGTTAAGTTCCTTTCTGTTCATTTTCTTGCCATAAATAATCAAGCTATATTTTATAAAGTTTAAGTGCCTACACTTAACCAGAGCATATTTCTGAAAGTACATAGATTTGAAGTCAGAAGTTTACATACACCTTAGCCAAATACATTTAAACTCAGTTTTTCACAATTCCTGACATTTAATCATAGAAAACATTCCCTGTCTTAGGTCAGTTAGGAACTTTATTTTAAGAATGTGAAATGTCAGAATAATAGTAGAGAGAATGATTTATTTAAGCTTTTATATCTTTCATCACATTCCCAGTGGGTCAGAAGTTTACATACACTTTGTTAGTATTTGGTAGCAGTGCTTTTAAATTGTTTAACTTGGGTCAAATGTTTTGGATAGCTTTCCACAAGCTTCTCACAATAAGCTGCTGGAATTTTGGTCCATTCCTCCAGACAGAACTGCTGTAACTGAGTCAGGTTTGTAGGCCTTCTTACTCGCACACGCTTTTTCAGTTCTGCCCACAAATTTTCTATCGGATTGAGGTCAGGGCTTTGTGATGGCCACTCCAATATCTTGACTTTAATGTCCTTAAGCCATTTTACCACAACTTTGGAGGTATGCTTGGGGTCATTGTCCATTTGGAAGACCATTTGTGACCGAGCTTTAACTTCTTGGCTGATGTCTTGAGATGTTGCTTCAATATATCTACATAATTTTCCTTCCTCATGATGCCATCTATTTTGTGAAGTGCACCAGTCCCTCCTGCAGCAAAGCACCCCCACAACATGATGCTGCCACCCCCATGCTTCACGGTTGGGATGGTGTTCTTCGGCTTGCAAGCCTCACCCTTTTTCCTCCAAACATAACGATGGTCATTATGGCCAAACAGTTCAATTTTTGTTTCATCAGACCAGAGGACATTTCTCCAAAAAGTAAGATCTTTGTGCCCATGTGTGCTTGCAAACTGTAGTGTGACTTTTTTATGGTGGTTTTGGAGCAGTGGCTTCTTCCTTGCTGAGCAGCTTTTCAGGTTATGTCGATATAGGACTCGTTTTACTGTGGATATAGATACTTATCTACCTGTTTCCTCCAGCATCTTCACAAGGTCCTTTGCTGTTGTTCTGGGATTGATTTGCACTTTTCGCACCAAACTATGTTCAACTCTAGAAGACAGAATTTGTCTCCTTCCTGAGCTGTATGATGGCTGCGTGGTCCCATGGTGTTTATACTTGTGTATTATTGTTTTCACAGATGAACGTGGTACCTTCAGACATTTGGAAATTGCTCCCAAGGATGAACCAGACTTGTGGAGGTCCCTGATTTTTTTCTGAGGTCTTTGCTGATTTCTTTTGATTTTCTCATGATGTCAAGCAAAGAGACACTGAGTTTGAAGTTAGGCCTTAAAATACATCCACAGGTACACCTCCAATTCAGTACACCTCCTATCAGAAGCTAATTGTCAAAAGGCTTGACATAATTTTCTGGAATTTTCCAAGCTGCTTAAAGGCACAGTTAACTTAATGTATGTAAACTTCTGACCCACTGGAATTGTAATATAGTCAATTAAAAGTGAAACAATCTGTCTGTAAACAATTGTTGGAAAAATTACTCGTGTCATGCACAAAGTAGATGTCCTAAACGATTTGCCAAAACTATAGTTTGCGAAAATGAAATCTGTGGAGTGGTTAAAAAAAATGAGTTTTAGTGACTTCAACCTAAGTGTATGTAAACTTCTGACTTCAACTGTACCTGGTATACCCTTTTACAGAAATACTTCCTTTAATCACAACATATTATTATTATTATAATTATTATTTGTGTTATTATTTGTATTATTATTTGTATTATTATTATTTTAAGTTACAAATAAAAAAAAATAAAAAAGTATTGCATAACAGGCATGACACTAATACTTCTGCTTTGACCAAAGAAATTCAGGTGTGGTGCAGGTGTTTTGTAAACCTATTGAGTTAATTGTTCAGGTTGTGAGAATCATTCAGCATTTTAAATGAACACTTTTAAGACACTTTACTGCAGTCAATTAAGATGGCCGAAAAGACTTCCAACTTGTTTTCCTGACCTTCGGATCACACTTGAAGGGCTGTTACTCATGTTTTTGTTACTCACAGATTTGAAGGTCAACAAATGATTCTCAAATTTTACAACTCAGGGAGTGTTTCGCTGAGATGAGTAAAGCCAGGGTTTGACAATTTGAAAAGTGCTCTTTGAAAAAATGAGAAGTGAAATGAGTGATTGAAACCTTGATTCCTGGACTTTTGTCATCATGTATGGCAAAATACACAAATAGAGTGAATAAATAGGCTACACACTTTTTTGTCATTCTTTGTGGAATTGGATGACAAGGACTGATGTGAGCATATGTGAGTGTTTAGTGCCTTATTGTGGTACAGCAAAGTTTGCTCTTGCAAAGTTAAACAGTAGAACAGTTGCTATACTCTCTCCCAGTTTGTTAAAGGAATATTCCTGGTTCATTATCAGTTAAGCTCAATCAACAGTATTTGTGGCATAATACTGATTACCACATAAATTAATTTTTACATAAATTAAACTGAATGTGAAAGTGAATGTGGCCAACTTTTGGAGGGTTTAAAGGCAGAAATTTGAAGCTTTTAATTTTATAAAAGCACTTAATTTTTTTTTTTTTCTGTTAAAACTTGTTTATTATTTGAGCTATATGTAAAGTTGTTTAAAAGTTGTTGGCGGTTACCGGTTCACGGCAGTACGTCGTCATGGCAACGACGCTGTGAACTGGATATAATTTGACACAGAAAGGTTAGTAAGCATTTCTATCACACTAAAAACATGTTACAACAGATATTTTTTGTCTTGTTGCTATACTTTTTTTGAAAGTTAGTATTTATACATTTACGGATTGGCCCCATTTACTTCCATTGTTAGTGCCTCACTGTAACCTCGATTTTTGCTTTTTTAAAAGAAAAGGAGGAAGTCAAAATTAATTTATGTGGTAATCAATATTATACCACGAATGCTGTCGACTGAGCTTAACTTGTATTGAACCCGGAACATTCCTTTAATTCATCTGTTTTCATAGTCCAAATTTCTTAGGGATATTCCACCCAAAAATTATAATAGTCAAAGTTGTGACTGACTATTGTAGTTTTGTTTAATAAGAGCTACTCAGCTGCACATATTATATTAGAAAAGTGTGCATAAATGAAAGGGCACTGTGGATATGGTAGCCCATACAAGAAATCCATGCACATTTCCAATGGAGTGTCAACTATAATTATAAACTATTTTCCACTTGGCTTTTTTTTTATTTATTTATTTATTTTTTTTATGATGCTTTGATGATGACCTTAAATGAACAAAGTGATTTCAAAGTAGCCTAAATAACATACATGTTGATGGATTATTACTCCCCACAGAGCCACTTGAAAAGGGAAGATTTTACAAATGCAAATTTGCAAGTACAAACTGTTGCGGTTTTGTTCTTGGAATTGTATTATGAAACACTTAGGAGGAATATCCTAGACATCAACCCAAAATAAACTTGCTGTGGGTGTGTTTACATATGGAAGTATGTCTAGTCTAGTGAGTGTGTAAGTGAATGAGCAAATCATCCACCACATGTCTTTCATAAGATTCTTCACTCTTGGCACTTTTGATGTGACTTGAATAATGAGTCAGAGCCAGAGATTCTGTTTTTATTTTGTATATGTGGTAACACGCCTTGTTGTAAGACAAGGATTGAACTATTAACCTATTTAACAAAAAAAGTATAATTCATTAACAGCAGTTTTTCCAATTCTAATTTCCTTATATTTGGCTTGTCTACTATAAGATGCATGGTAGAAAGCTGCAGTGACATATCACTAATTTAAAAAAGGAAAAAAAAAAAAATAAATAGTTGGAATTGGAACACAGTTCTGCCTTTAATTACACTATGTAACACAATTTTTGTTCCTGGGTAGTAAGTGTTATTTCCTAATTGCTTATGCCTCAAAAGTATAGAAAATGGCTATTATTCCCCACAAACTTTGCTTTTGTGACCAGGACAGTGATATTTCCAATGAGAAAATGGGCAAATTTCTTTTTGTCCACATAGTCAGAAAAAAACAACATATGAACATGTATTTATACTAAAGTAATACAAAAATGACTACAAAAGATTTAAAAGCGAATCGTTTTTCGAGATTTACGATTATACTGTAAATCACTTTCATGAATCAGCCCCAAATGTAATCTCCCATCATGTTCTCGTTATACTGTCCTTGGTAGCGGCATTCAAAGTCCAGTATATCCTGGTGGAAGCACTCGCCTTGCTCCTCCGAGTACGCTCCCATGTTCTCCTTGAATTTATCATGATTATTTCATTACAACATTATCCTACAGCTCATTATGCCGTAGTTCTTCACCAGAGTCTCAACCAGCTCCACATAGTTTTCGGCCTTGTGATTGCCCAGGAAGACCCGAACCACTGCGACAAAGCTGTTCCAAGCCACTTTCTCCTTACTAGTGAGCTTCTTGTGGAATTCACTGCACTCCAGGATCTTCTTTATCTGTGGTCCGACGAAGAAGTCTTGAAGGTACTTGAAGGCTGCCAACTCCTTATCTAGAGCCCTGACAAATTGTTTCATAAGGCCCAATTTGATGTGCAGTGGTGGCATCAGCACCTTCCGAGGGTCCACCAGTGGCTCCCACTTGACGTTGTTCCTCCCCACAGAGAACTCGGTCTGCTGTGGCCAGTCCCACCTGTGGTAGTGCGCCTTGGTGTCCCTGCTGTCCCAAAGGTAAAGATAGCAGGGAAACTTGGTAAAACCGCCTTGGAGACCCATCAGGAATACCACCATTTTGAAGTCTCCTATGACCTCCCAGCTGTACTCATCATACTTCAAGGTGTCCAGCAAGGTCTTGATGGTGTTGTAATCCTATTTGAGGTGCACCGAGTGAGCCAGGGGAAGAGACGGGTACTTGTTACCATTATGGAGCAGCACGGCTTTGAGGCTGCTGGATGAGCTGTCAATGAAGAGGTCCCACTCATTCTGGTTACAGGCGATTCCGATTGCCTCAAACAGACTGGTCACATTGTGGCAGAAGCAGAGCTCATCTTGACGGGTGAAGAAGCTGGAAAAAAGTTGGTGACGCTTCCTCTGATCTGCGACTTGCACACTTTCATCCAACAAGTTCCACTGCTTGAGCCTAGATGTCAAAAGCTCGGCATTGGACTTGGTGAGACCAAGATCTCTAATCAAGTCGTTGAGGTCTTTTTGGTTGGGGTAGTATGGGTTTTTCTCCTCAGCTCCACCTCTGAAATTGTCATCTGGATCTACAAAGTCTTCCTCGCTCTCTGACTTGCTGCTCTCTTCTAAAGATGGCTGCTCTCTCTCCGGAGGAGTGGGTATGGGGAGCTCATGGCAGTGTGGCACCAGGGCGATGGATGAAGGAATGTCTGGATACTTGATAGCAGGTGCATTCTTGACAGTCTGATGTTTGGAAGAGTCCACCATGCAGAAGTAGCAGTTGCTTGAGTGGTCAGTGGGTTCCCGCCAAATTCTTGGGATAGCGAACTTCATGGCTTTCTTTTCCCCTCTGTACCATCCTACAAAAATACATTTATTTCACCCATGACTAATGTGTAAGAGATTCTCGCAACATTTTTCATATATGAAATATTTTTTCAATAACATTGAAAACTGTAAAACATTTGAAAATTAAAAGTTTTTACAATTTAAAATTTTTTAACAAATTTTATAACATAAAATTCTGAGCAACAGTTGTCCATCTTACCTTCCTGAGTATTTTTTCAGTGCTTGCAGGTGAAATGAGGTGCCCAGGGTTTGTTTTGATCCCCGACAAGCATGACGAAATATGCCTTGTAGGCCTCACACACCTTAGCAGATGCTTCCACAGAGTACTTTTTCATTCTTGTCTTGATAAATTGGCCGCAGACATAGCAAAATGCGTCTGCCGGATGCTTGCAGCCTCTTGATGCCATCTCAGAAAAATGCAGATATGTATCCACTTAGGCAGCTGGAACTAAACTGAACTGGTGGGCTTAAGGCCCCTGTATTTATACCACTATTTATATTACTGGAAATTTCTAGAAAGTTCTAGAAGTTACTCCAAATTTACTCAGCACTGAATCTATCTGGAATGTTCTGGAAAATAGGTAAATTTCAAAATATCACGGTCCTGGTCACAAAAGCAAAGTTTGTGGGGAATAATAGCCATTTTCTATACGTTTGAGGCATAAGCAATTAGGAAATAACACTTACTACCCAGGAACCAAAAAAATAAAAATAAATAAATTATAGTGTTGAGACAACTTTCACTCATAAAGCAGTTTAGTATTTTATTAACAAAACAGTCATGTCTGTTTTCCATAAGCACTTGATTTGATTAAAAAAGCTAACTGAATGATAATCAAATAGAAGAACAACCCAAATAAGGTAATGACCACAGGAGCAAGATTTTCCTTTTCACAATGCTTCCTTCTCTTTTTCGGTAAATAAGGACCTGCAGCATACGCAGAGATGAACGTGAGGAACTGCTCGTCCCGAATGTCTGCACTAACTTTAAAGGCCTAGATAGATAGATAGATAGATAGATATGTTGTAGAAAGAAAGAAAGAAAGAAAGAAAGAAAATGGAAGTAGAAATTATGTGACCAAAATGTATATACATAGTGTATATAATTAAATTATAACAAAAATCTTTACTAACAATATATATGTGGACCTCAGGGAAAATATATAAAATTAGAAAAGAAAAAGTATGTCATGACCCCTTGAAATGTTACATGTTACATAAGACCACATATACAGTGAATAACATATACATGTAACTCTGGAATTTCTTTTCTGTATTTCCTCCAGTGTTTATGGCTTGTAGTGAAATAGGAAGAGCGGGGTGAGGAAGCCCCTCCCACTGTCACAGTGAACTCTATAAACCATAGGTGATCAGAAAAATATAGTGCATTCTCCTCGATTCCTTCAACTATCGGGCGAGTCTCTTTTTGTAGATTTGCAGGATGGCTGAACCAAATGTGCGACATGTGGAACTGTTGGGCTTTGAGAAAAGGTTCTTTCCAAGCCAGCACTATGTAAGTAGTCTTTTGAATTGCAGTTGTGACATTTTAACATATGTGCAGACATATACAATATATATAAATGGTCCAGCAACCTCTAAGTATTCTTCCCTGAACAACATACAGTACAGCTTATACTTTAGCTATAATGCACATTATTATCGGCACATTATATTGATTTAAAACAAACAATTGTATGTAAAATTACTTTTGAATTTCTTTCGGAAGGTGTACATGCTCTTGGTGAAATGGAGTGATCAATCTGAAAAGCTGGTTTACAGACGGTATCCAGAAATCCACACTTTTCATGTAAGTCTATTGTTTCTATTTTCAGCAACTGAAAGTAAAATATTGTGTCGGTTATAGCGTTGAGTTTCCTTTCCCAAACTGATTTCATTTTTCATTGCTGCAAGTATTTTATGTATTTCTAATCACAATGTCATTTGTATACAATTATTTTCTGTAGCCTAATAAACAGTATAATCGCAACAAGTCTGCAACAAATGTGTATTAAATGAAAAGGAATGCAAAAAATATATACAGGCCTTTTACCTTAAAGTCACCTATAATCTCATTTATAGAAAGCATTGAAGGAAATGTTCCCTATTGAGGCAGGAGACATTGATCCAAAGGACAGAATCATTCCTTCATTACCAGGTAAAGATTAGTTAACTTGTGAAGATTTTATCTTATATTTTGACCCACAAAACAAGAACTGTCAAAGGTTCCAACTGCATATCATAAACGATTTACTAAGGTAACAACTGCAACAGACTTGTTATCTATACTAATAAATGTGTTATCAGGGGCAGTTTCACTCTTCAACTTTTTTGAGCACACAGTACAGAAATAGGTGTTGGTTCTCAGTGTTCCTTTTAGAAAAGGAAGCACCTGCTTTATGTCAAGCATACTAAATGTATCTTTTTATTTCGAGTTCATGAAATGTCAGAGCTAAGAAATGAAACCCATAGAGCTGAAAGTTACTAATGCGGAAAAACTTGTCAAAATCGTTTGTATTTGCTGCATGGTGTACACGCTGCTTGGCATGGCCTTCTTGTTGTGGGGTTTTCAAGTCTGAGTTTCAGTTCTACAAAATAATTTTTATTGAGGATATTTTGACTGATGCTGCACATAAGCTGTACTTTCTTTGGACTTTCCATTGTTGCAGGCAATTTGCATACTGGACAGATACATTTTGTGCAACACAAAACATGAACAATGATCATACCATAGAGTTGCCAACATATTATAACAAAATACCTGAAGTTAAATCTTTATCTCCCTCAGTTCCTAAATGGCTGGACAATCAGAAAACGACAGAGACAAGGCAGGCGACTCTTGCTGAATACTGTCGCTCTCTGCTCAACCTGCCTCCAAAGATCTCTCATTGTCATCTTGTGAATGACTTCTTCAAAATGCGTCTTGAAGATGAATCTCCACCAGCCCCACACCTGTGAGTGCATAAGACTGCAACTGGAGATGTGGCTTAGTGGTTAGCGCACATAATCTGACACATTGAGCCATAGTATTAGTCCTTATATGGGCCACACAAGTTTTATGTTTTACACATTATGGTTTTTTGGATCCCCTTCCTTTTTATACTGTACTATAAAAATGGCAAATATAGCCTAATATAAAAGTGGCATAAAAGCAAAATAAAAATAAAAATAAAAATAAAAATAAAAACTATAAAAGTTGAGAAATGTTGTTAACCACAATTGAGCTTTTTACTTTATGGGAATGTTCCGGGTTCAATATGAGTTAAGCTCAATTGACAGCATTTGTGGAACAATATTGACTAGACTCATGCCTTGTTTAAATAAAAAATAAATAAAAAAAGAATTTGGTTACAGAAACATTTTGTTTACAGAAAGGCACATATAATGGATGTAAACAGGGCTGGTCCATAGACATTAAAATACACATTGTTTCAAAAGTATAGCCACAAGATATAAACATTATGCATTTTAACATGAATTTAGTCTAATAAAATCACTTCTAACCTTATCAGTGTAAATTTATATCAAGATTACAACTTTGTTGCTATGACGATGCAATGCCTAAACCTTAAACACGGTTTTAATACACCAAAAATCATGTAGAACAGAGATTTATTACACTATAGTCATGTTAATACATATAATGTTTACGTCTTGTGGCTATACTTTTGAAAGAGTGTGCATTTTAATGTTTTTGGAATGGCCCCACTCACTTCCATCATAACTGCCTTACTGTAATTTTTAAGTTGAAAATAGTTTCTGTGGTAATCAACATTATACTACAAATGCTGTCGATAGAGATTAACTTAGATTGAAACCGGAAAAATCCCTATAAAAAATATAGTATTGACAGCAAACAAAAATTATCATCTCTCTGCAGATACAAAAGAAATGAGACATTCATTATGTCCACCAATAGATCACGAAGCAACACCTCATCAGGTAAGGTCACATTTTGATCTGCATCATCTCTATTTTGTGCCATTGACAAACAGCTGTTTTATAGTTGTTGCTTTTTGTACAGAAATCACAGGGCCAATCATGCTTGAAAGCTACAGAGTGATCGCAGACTACAGCAAGAGCTCAAAATATGAACTCACTCTGAAGGCAGGAGATATGGTGGACATAGTGGAAAAAAGCCCTAATGGTGAGTTGGACGAGAGATGTAGCTACCCTTGGTGCAACAGACGAGCCTCTTCTAATGAGTTGACTAGTAGTGGGTATAGTTAGAGACCAGACTGATATAGGTAAAGGACTGATGTGTGATTTGATCTGTTGCTTACAGGCTGGTGGTTTTGTCAGTGTGAGTCTAGAAGAGGCTGGGTTCCAGCTTCTTACTTAGAACCGCTGGATGGAGCAGATGAATCCGAGGAACCAGAGCCTAATTACGCAGGTCGGTGTGTATTCCCAAACTTCACATGCTTAGTCTTGTTTAGCCAGACCTTTGACTAAACAGCTAAAGGTCTGGTCCCCAGTGTAGCTTATTTGGACCAAGAACCACCCACTTACACGGGAAGAGAGACTGTCTGACCGACATGTAAAATGACCAACCACAGTTTTTTTTTCTTACATACCATTTAGGGGTTGGGTTATCTGAAACAGATTATACCACAGGGGGTATTTACACTTGGTCACTTATTGACTGGAGATTGCTATCCGATTGAATAAGCACATTCCATTTACACTTGGCAACATCAATGTGTCTCTACCAAACGGATATTAATGCGATCCTCAATTCCCGCGCTAAATGCAAATAATTCTAAGAGTTTTCCCTCGTGATTATGCTAATGCTGAACAACGAATTTAAAAGATGTGATTTAATATTTGTTTCCAAGTGACTTTACCCAGTGCACATGTATGTCTGTGTATGTGCGTGCTGTGTATTTTTCCCCTCTGAGCTTGTCGTAGGTAAGATGCGTCATGCATTTCAGCTGCGCTTATTGTCAGCTTTTAGTTTCAGTTTCATCAGCGATCTTCATCAAATACATGAAGAAAAAGTGCACACATTTTTAATTTGTTATTATGTTTGGACCGAGTAAAATTTATTTATGTAGCTTGAACAGTCAAATGCATTTACACTTAACCCAGTTTCATCTGGATTGCATCTCAAACCACCTCCGGAGGATCAATTTATATCAGTCTTAAATTCCTCTTGGAGGGCATTTACACTTGGTCTGATAGCTCTCCAATCAATAAAAATGCACGAAGTGACCAAGTGTAAATACCCCCAAAATAACTGGCCGGCAGGGAAAAATTTGCAAACTGTTGCACAGCAAAATGTGTGAATACATCAGAAAAATATTTGAAATTGTGTAAAGGATATCTAATTTATTTTCTACTAACTGACGCTAGTCTGAGACCAGAATAAACTCTGTCAAATTAAATAGTCATAGATTGTGTTATTTGGATGTGTTGATCACATTGATATTTATCCACAACAGGAGAGCTCTATAAAACCACCAAAGGATACACAGCTGCAGAAGAGGATGAGTTGACTCTTGAGGCAGGAGAGACTATTGAGGTCATCCATAAACTTCTGGATGGCTGGTGGGTGGTCAGGTGAGTCATACTCTTTAACTGTTTTTCATGGTGTGTCAAAGCAATGTGACAAAAATAGGAATGTTTTTAGTCAATAGATTTTCCATTGGATCATTCATAATCAGATCAAATTCCCAAATGTCAATTTTTGTTTGTCTCTAACAGGAAAGGAGAAGATACAGGCTACTACCCATCCATGTTCCTATGCAGGACAGGAGAGAAGAAAGAGGTGGATGCTGAGAAGGACGTGGTCAGAAGATCAACCCCACCACCCAGAAGGTAGAGTTGCTGTATATACTTCTCTTTAAATGACATAGGTATTTATGTCTGCTCAACCTAAAATAACAGTAAATGAACACTATGGTTATGTCAATTCTTTTTTCCCTTTTTGCACATAGATCTACCATACGCAATGCCCAGAGCATCCATACCACGGGACGTCAGCGAATCAGTCAGGACTCCTATCGTAAGCAGAGTCGACGGTTCTTACAGCAGCGAGGAAGACTAAACTCACAATCCAAGAACATGACACGATCTCCACTGCAGGAGAGGAAGACTAACAGAGGTGTGTATTCTCTATAGAGACCTACGTCTAGTAGCTTATGGAGCGATGTAACAGACAAGATAAATAAATGTATAAGCATAAATACATTAATAATTTATGTTGAATTTATTTTGTTATTTGCGGAATGCAATATATATATATATATATATAAGTATTTGATTATGGATATACAGTATTTAGAGATGTATTTAATTTTGTCCATTATATTCCTCCATAGAAGCTTGGTATATTATGTAACTTTCTTGTCGCCCATGACAATTGAAACTTGAAACTAAGTTGTGTTATAACCGTATGTGTAGCTTTAGAAGGCACAAACTTGACATATTAGCACAGATAGTCTTATATCAAAGATTTAAATATATATATATATATATATATATATATATATATATATATATATATATATATATATATATATATATATATTTAAATGTGTTGTATTTGTGTTTGTGTAGAGAACAATGCAAAATCAGACTCGTCCAAAGCAGAATATATGGACAAAAATACTCCAGTCATTCCTCCTCGGCCCAGTCCTCAGCTCATTCTGGAGCGCTGCACTGAGAACACATGCAAGAGAGTCAGCATACATGAAGCCAAATGAACTGCATTCAACAGGATGTGCTAAAACCTTACTTGAATCTGCTGTGTCTGTAACTGGTGTTCTCAGGCATTCAGACACTTGTAAATAAAAATGCTCTGTGCATCTCTGCTCAGCCCAGAACCTGTTATTAGCTATGTAAACATGTCTATATATTTCAACCAGCTATTTACTCTATTACAGTTTATATATATATATATATATATGTGTGTATATATATATATATATATATATATATATATATATATATATATATATATATATATATATATATACACATAGTTATTTACAGTGTAAGGGAGATCAGGCCAAGTTGTCACATGGAGAAGTTGTCACAAGGGCTATATTTCAGTAACTATATGGTTTTAGGTCTGAAGTTAAGTTGAACAAATGCTTGTTTCTCTAGCTATATATATATATATATATATATATATATATATATATATATATATATATATATAGATAGATAGATAGATAGATAGATAGATAGATAGATAGATAGATACAGCATACTAATTAAAATCCCAGGTGGCACATGTACATCTCTGAGATGTCTGTTTTAGATCTTTTCATTTGGAAAGCATCTAACATCTGCTAAACATCGCAAAAATTCTAAATCATAAATGTCTCAAAGACATCTGCTGAATGTCTTATTGACATCCGAGACATAATTTTGACATACGTCTGATAGATGGATTGCAGATGAGCAAACAATGTCAAAAATGTCTTCCAGATGTAAACACACATAAAATAGAAGTCTGGGTAATGTGCGTGTGCTATCAGGGTGTATTATAAAAAGTCACTCAGGACAAGTGTATATTTAATAATGTAAGGTTGGGCAGTTATTACATTAATATGGAGGAATCTTTTCACATGTGATGTAATTCTGTGCAATTCACACAGGACTATTTAAAATGTATATTGGCCAAAACAATGGTTTCACATTTTTGCGTATTGCCCTTTACATTTTTGCAGTTTCATTTGTTGATTTTAGTTACTGTTTTACCGTTTATATTTTGTTGGAAAAACAATAAATAGTCTACACTACTTTTTATTAATTTCTTTTTTATTTTTATTATTATTATTTTTTTAAATGTGTATTTTGTGGAAGATGCCATTTTAATTTAAGATAGTATTTTCGATAGTATTTGATATTTGTAATATTAAGGTATTTTTCAGAATGAAAATAAGAATATTCACATAGCTAAAGCAATCGTGACAACTAGCCCCTGTCACCACTATGCAATTTTTGGCCATGTAACGTTGTGCTTATTTGACGTTTTTGTAAACATTGAAAAATAAATAAATAAATTAAAATGGGTAGTAACTGATCAAAGTGAAGGAGGCATACTGAGTAAAACAAACAAACAAACAAAAACAAAAAAAAAAAACAAACAAACAAAAAAAAAACATGCGTGCACCCTACCGATTGTTTTGGTCATTACACAATTTGCATGCACGTCATAAGTCAGAGTTCATACGGGTGCGCTGTCATGGCTGCCTCCATAGAAAACATGTCTGCTTAACATAATATGCAGAAAGGACACATTTCACGTTTTGTGTCAGGTTATGTGATGAGACGTGTATAAAGCGACTTTGTCCTGTATTTTAGACGATTTTTTTGATTACTGAACGGTAAGTAACTGTTTTAAGATGACTTCTATACAGAATAAGAATGAGCTTTATTGCCAAGTGTGCTTACACATGCAAGCAGGGGTTCTGACAATCTGTACTACCTGCTCAGGATGTGCTACCAGAAGTAAAAACAGTGATATGTAAAGTTAAAACATGTGTAGCACATGTCGGGAGGCACGGGAGAACCTGTCGGTATGTATTACAACAGCATGAAATGTGTTAAAAAACCTATGTAGCACATCTTGTCAGGCAGATAATACCTATCAGGCTGTGCAACCAGCATAACTATCATATAGTGTGATATGGTGTGAGACTGTACTAAGCCCTATCCCTATCCCAAACTCTAACCCCAACCCTAAAACTATGCGAATATATCGTTGGTAGCACATCCTGATTGGAAACATATCGTTTCAGGACACTGGAACGGCGTTCCGACACCTTCAGTTCCTAAAAGAAGGGGGAGAAATGCTTGCTTTGTCAATCCATCCCATTTATTGTATTCTCCGATGCGGTTTTTGTTTGATCTATTGGTCTGATCTCTGATTCATAGAAATCGCGTAATATGGAATCAACTGCTCACCCATTTCTTAGATCCACTGATATGCATTAGCGATTGGCTTAGTTTTTTTAAAAAGCTGAATACCCGGAGGGGTTTTGAATCAGGAAACAATCACATCCAAAGCGACATCAGATCAAATTAATCCCTGCATACTAATAATTTGTCTTGGTGACAGAAGCTTCCAGTGCACAAACAATTCAACGACAAGACAGAGATAATACAAAAATAAAAAACGAATAGAAAATATAAGTATATCAGAATCAGCTTTATTGCCAAGTATGCTTACACATACAAGGAGTTTGTCTTGGTGACAGGAGCTTCCAGTACACAACAATACAAAACACAACAAGCCTTTTAAAAAATAATTAAAATTGAGTAAAAAATAGATACATATTGAAAAGAAAAAAGTATATATAGAATACACAATAGACAATATATATATATATATATATATATATATATATACACACACACACACACACACACACACACACATACGAGGTGCAAATCTAAATGCACATCGGTTATATACAGTGCAAGGGAATGTAATGGCAGAAGAGGTTGGATGTGTTGGATAATATAAAAAGACTAGACTGTGTACTGCACATTAATTATTGCTCAATGGGGCAGTTTTAACTGTTCATGAGATGGATAGCCTGATGAAAACACTGTTCCTGTGCCTGACGGTTCTGGTGCTCAGTGCTCTGAAGCGTCGGCCAGAAGGCAACAGTTCAAAAAGATAATGGGCAGGGTGAGTGGGGTCCAGAGTGATTTTTCCAGCCTTTTTCCTCACTCTGGAAGTGTACAGTTCTTGAGGGGGGCAGGGGGCAACCAATAATCCTCTCAGCAGTCTGAATTGACCTTTGTAGTCTTCTGATGTCTGATTTCGTAGCTGAACCAAACCAGACAGTTACTGAAGTGCAGAGGACAGACTCAATGACTGCTGAGTAGAACTGTATCAGCAGCGCCTGTGGCAGGTTGAACTTCCTCAACTGGTGAAGGAAGTACAACCTCTGCTGGGCCTTTTTCACAGTGGAGTCAATGTGTGTCTCCCACTTCAGGTCCTGTGAGATGGTAGTGCCCAGAAACCTGAATGACTCCACTGCTGCCACAGTGCTGTTTAGAATGGTGAGGGGGGGGTCAGTGTTGGGGTGTTCCTCCTAAAGTCCACAATCATCTCCACCGTTTTGAGCGTGTTCAGCTCAAGGTTGTTTTGACTGCACCAGACAGCCAGCTGTTCAACCTCCCTTCTGTAAGCACACTCATCGTTATCTCGGATGAGGCCGATGACAGTGGTGTCATCTGCAAACTTCAGGAGCTTGACAGAGGGGTCCTTGGTGATGCAGTCATTGGTGTAGAGGGAGAAGAGTAGTGGGGAGAGCACACATCCCTGGGGGGCACCAGTGCTGATTGTACAGGTGCTAGAAGTGAGTTTCCCCTGTCTCACAAGCTGCTGCCTGTCCGTCAGAAAGCTGGTAATCCACTGACAGATAGACATGGGAACAGAGAGTTGGTGTAATTTATTCTGGAGTATAGCTGGGATGATGGTGTCGAAAGCCGAACTGAAGTCCACAGAAAGGATACTTGCATATGTCCCTGGTCTGTCCAGATGTTGCAGGATATGATGCAATCCCATGTTGACTGCATCATCCACAGACCTGTTTGCTCAAAGTAAATTGAAGGGGCTCTAGAAAGGGTCCAGTGATGTTCTTCAGGTGGGCCAACACCAGTCTCTCAAATGATTTCATGACCACAGACGTCAGGGTGACAGGTCTGTATTCATTAAGTCCTGTGATTTTTGGTTTCTTTGGGACAGGAATAATGATTGAGTGTTTGAAGCAGCATGGGACTTCACACTGCTCCAGTGATCTATTGAAGATCTGTGTGAAGATGAGGGCCAGCTGGTTAGCACAGGATCAAAGACATGCAGGTGAAACGCCATCTGGGCCCTGTGCTTTCCTTATCCTTTGTTGTCGAAAGACGCGGCTCACATCATCTTCACAGATCTTAAGTGCAGTTTGAGTAGCAGGAGGGGGGTTGCAGGAGGTGTTTGTGTGAAGTGAAGGTCAGAGTGGGTGTGGGGTGTGAGATTGGGCCTTTCAAATCTGCAGTAGAACACATTCAGATCATCAGCCAGTTAATGGTCCACCACAGGGTTGGGGGTAGGAGTCCTGTAATTTGTGAGTTGTTTCATGCCACTCCACACTGATGCAGGGTCGTTAGCTGCAAACTTGTTTTTCAGCTTCTCAGAGTATCATCTTTTAGCCACTCTGATTTCCTTGTTCAGTGTGTTCCTGGCCTGACTGTACAAGACTTTATCCCCACCCCTGTAAGCATCCTGTTTGGCCTGTCGTTGTTGAACTTTAAATAAGTCCTAGTAGGAATGCACATATCCTCACAGAAACTGATATATGATGTAACAGTATCTGTGAGCTCGTTCAGCTCTGTGGCTGTAGCTTCAAAAAAACTCCAATCAGTGCAATCGAAGCAGGCTTGTAGTTCCCGATCTGCTTCATTCTCTTTACAGTCCTTACTATTGGCTTGGTTGATTTTAATTTCTGCCTGTTCGAAATCCGTGCCGACGCAGCCTGACCAGCGCGCCGGCTCGTCTCCCTCGCCTGCGTCTCATAGCGCGTTTAAACAACACAGCCGCGTCTCCGACTAAAATGTCAAACAAAACGTCCAAATATTCAAAATCCGGGAAAAGATTGTCTGGTATATGCTGTCGAATGTTCAGCAGTTCGTCTCTGGTAAAACTGACTGAAAAAAGATTATTAAACACAGGACAAACAAACAAAAACAACAAAACAATAGAAGCGCTCCACACCGAGGTGGCCATCCGTGGCGCCATCATGATGTATATAGAAATACACAATAAGACATATATATATATACGTATGTACAAATACAAATCTGTTATAATACAGGGAATGTAATGGCAGAAATATAATAAGATTAAGCTGTGTATTGCAGTAGTGTCATCTGCAAACTTCAGGAGATTGACAGAGGGGTCCTTGGCAGTTCAGTCTTTTGTGTACAGGGAGAAGAATATTGGGGAGAGCACACATCCCTGGGGGCACCAGTGCTGACTGCATCAGAAGAAATTTGGTAACACAACTACTCTGTTCCCTTATAAATAATGTAGAATTGTGACACTATGACACAGTGGTTGTATAAGATAGTAATACCATTGTACTGAATGGTTACCATATACATATTCCATGATTTTTACAAAGTAGTCCAAGGTACAGTACTTCAAAGAATGCCACAATGTGGAATTACCATGGTGCATGTCCAAACACATGATATTTTCATTGTACATGTCCAAAATACACGGTCATACCATGGTACATTTGGCACTTTTTTGTTAATGTTAAATACAGTATGCATCTGAAGAGAAGTGTTTCCTGCAAGTCTTAAAAACTCTTAAATTTTGCTTCATGAAACCTGCAGAAATCCTGTTTCTCTAATATTCCGTATTAATATTTACAATGTCACTATTTATTTTGTCTCTTTATTTTCTGTCCCATGCAGGTGACTATTCTAATGACATTAATCAACATTTGCTGCTGTGGCAGACATGCCTGGCATTTAGGTCTCCGTGCCTTTGCCACACGATCCACAAGCACATTAAGGAAGAGTGAGCAGCAAGATGACGGACCCGTGTTCCAGTATGTCGGCCAACACAGAAAGCCCAAAGAGAAAGTGTTTGTATGGGGCTTTAGCTTCACTGGAGCTTTAGGAATCCCTAGCTTTGTAGTGCCTGACAGCGGCAGGAAAAAGCCCAGGAAGTACCAGCTCACACCTTACCGCCTGGAAACTGAACAGAAGGTAATGTACTAAATCTACTTAAGCTGCACATTTTAGAATACATAAGAATGTAATAATAAGTTATAGTGTCCTAAACAATCTATTGCATAATGTATATACAGTGGCCCCAACAAGTATTTGGACACTATAAGTCACTTCAAAATGTTATAATGTCATTACATTAGATATCAAAATATCAAACCAAGTGATATATATACACTGATCAGCCACACATTAAAACCACCTGTCTAATATTGTGTAGGTCCCCCTCGTGCCGCCAAAACAGTGCCAACCCGCATCTCAGAATAGCATTCTGAGATGATATTCTTCTCAACATAATTGTACAGAGCGGTTATCTGAGTTACAGCAGACTTTGTCAGTTTGAAACAGTCTGGCCATTCTCTGTTGACCTCTCTCATCAACAAGGTGTTTCTGTCCACAGAACCTCCGCTCACTGGATGTTTTTTGTTTTTGGCACCATTCGGAGTAAATTCTTGAGACTGTTGTGCATGAAAATCCCAGGAGATCAGCAGTTACAGAAATACTCAAACCAGCCCGTCTGGGACCAACAATCATGCCATGCTCCAAATCACTGAGATCAAATTTTTTCCCCATTCTGATGGTTGATGTGAACATTAACTGAAGCTCCTGACCCGTATCTGCATAATTTTATGCACTGCACTGCTGCCTCACCATTGGCGGATTAGATAATCGCATGGATGATTGTTGGTGCCAGACGGGCTGGTTTGAGTATTTCTGTAACTGCTGATCTCTTCTGTGGACAGAAATGCCTTGTTGATGAGAGAGGTCAACAGAGAATGGCCAGACTGTTTAGAACTGACAACGTCTATGGTAACTCAGATAACTGCTCTGTACAATTGTGGTGAGAAGAATATCATCTCAGAACGCTATTCTGAGATGCGGGTTGAAGCTGTTTTGGTGGCACGAAGGGGACCTACACAATATTAGGCAGGTAGTTTTAATGTTGTGGCTGATCGGTGTATTATACATACTATTTCTTACTCAAGGTGGTACTCAGTGATTGGCTTAATATACATTTGACATTGCTATTTGATGAAGAAGCAACGTGGAAGTAAACTATAGCAAGTGTAACGTGTAAGATGATTTTGCTGTCATTTGTGTGTACTACTAAAATGATGTAAGTTGTTTGTCTAATTAGACTCGAAAAGGGTGTGAGATAATACTGTACATACGTATGTGTAACTTAAAGGAATGTTCCAGGTTCAGTACAAGTTAAGCTCAATCGACAGCATTTGTGAAATAATGTTGATTACCACAAAAATGAATTTAAACTCCTTTTCTTTAAAAAAAAAAAAAAAGCAAAAATCTGGGTTACAATGAGGCACTTATAATGGAAGTGAATGGGTGGCAATTTTTGAACGTTAAAATACATTTTCAAAAGTATAGCCACAAGACTTAAAGGATATGCATGTAAACATGATTTTAGTGTGATAAAATCACTTACTAACATTTTCTGTGTAAAGTTGTAGCCAAATTACAGCTTCGTTACCATGATGTTATGTCAACAAACCCTAAGACGACAGTAAAAATGACAATTTAAACAACTTTACAGCTCACATTCACTTTCATTGTTAAATTAATTTCCATTGTTAGTGCCTCACTGTAACCTCTATTATTCCATTTTTTTTAAAGAAAAGGAGGAACAAGTCAAAATTAATTTTGTGGTGTAAATCGGGGGTAAAAAACCAAACTATTTGTTCCGATGTCAGATTCCAATAGAATGGCCCCTTGAAGGTCTCTGCGTTGTTCTGTCTTTTCTGAGCGCTGAAGTAAATTATTGTTAATTCACACATTTGATTCTGTTATTCATTTTACCTGACAGAATTAATTTCTGATCATTCTTTTAATTTAACATTTTTAGGTTATTGATAACTCTAAATCCTCTTCTATTCATTGTCCTTTCGATCTTTGGAGACTTACGCCGGCCGTTATTAAATTACGTAAACCTCCCGAAAATGGATAGTCAGTTCCGTTCTTAGTCAGCGGTTGTAGGGTTAACTAATATCGGTTTGGCCTGTCTCCTAACCAGACGATATTGCCGCTTAGTCACGTACATACAACTTGCTAAGCGAGGCGGTGAGCAGTGACTGAGAGTCTTTAAATGGATTTCTCCTACCTGGTTTTCCTAAGTGGTTTCTCCTATATTAAAGCTTCAGTATTGTCTACACTGGTCTAATGAAATTCAAATCCCACCTGGTTGTCCTGAGTGGTTTAAATTCAAACTGAGAGTCTTTAAAATGGCTTCCTCCTATATTAAAGCTCCAGTAATGATATAAATGATTTCAGAGGAATTCAGAATAAATCAAATAATAAATATTTATTTGTCAGGTAGGATATAAAACGTTGCAAAAAATTCAAATCAAAGCCAATTTCACATGATCAGAATAAACAAGCATTACTAAAAGAAACATACCTGACAAAACTACATGCAGCAGTACAGCATGGGAGATCTGCTTACATATTCCTGGTGAAAACAACTACACACATCAGTTGTGCGGGATATCTGTTTCCAGATTCCTCGAGCTTCTTGCCCAACTTTCAAACATTGTGTACCAAATGGTATTATCCTTTGAACAATGAGAATTTGGGGGTGAATGTGTTCTTGACTTCCTGGGGTTTAACCTTGTTAACATAAAGGAGATCATTTAAATTGTAGGTCAAGGAGGGGGATAGACCTCCAGAACTATGCAATATTTGGCAAAGACCTTATAACTTTGTTACCATTAGTTTTATCAACATGGGAAAGAGACCACTATACCAGTCGCACGGAGACCTCTTAAATGACATCAAACACATACAGTTGCATTCTTTGTTTTCATGGTATTTGTTTTCATGGTATTTGTTATATTTTTACATATAAATCTTGTGTCTTTGTGTTGGTCCAAAGCTGTTGAAGGGGAGAGAGAAGAGGGGGCAGCAAGGTGATTTGCAATTTATCACACTGTGGTGATATTCAGGTGTAGATTTCAGCTTTTGTGAGAGAGTTCTATGACGTTGATTCTCGCAGAGTTCTTTGACTTTTACCGGAAATGGCGCCTTTTGGTTGTAGACATTCTGGTGCCAGCCTTACAATGGTAATCAAAATTATGCCACAAATGCTGTCGGTTGACCTTAACTTGTGTTGAACATAAAATATTTCTTTGTGTTGCTTACTGTATGTGTTATTATGTGTTGCTCGATATGTGTTTGACAGCCAGTTACGTGTCATGAAATTTCAGTGTATAAGTAAAGAATCCTGTTCTATATTTGTTGTATCATCTCTTTGATAAATGAAAAATAGAACAAAATATTTCAGAATATATTATAGTCTATTATTTTCGAATTGTCTTGAAAATATTTAGAAAATTTGACACTATCATCTGGGCGTTTTGTAGATCCATTTGTGATAGATCTACAGTTGAAGTCAGAAGTTTACATACACCTTAGCCAAATACATTTAAACTCAGTTTTTCACAATTCCTGACATTTAATCGTAGAAAACATTCCCTGTCTTAGGTCAGTTAGGAACTTTATTTTAAGAATGTTAAATGTCAAAATAATAGTAGAGAGAATTATTTATTTCAGCTTTTATTTCTATAATCACATTCCCAGTGGGTCAGAAGTTTACATACACTTTGTTAGTATTTGGTAGCATTGTCTTTAGATTGTTCAACTTGGGTCAAATGTTTTGG
The DNA here is from genome assembly GCF_019703515.2 of Myxocyprinus asiaticus. Lineage (NCBI taxonomy): Eukaryota > Metazoa > Chordata > Actinopteri > Cypriniformes > Catostomidae > Myxocyprinus > Myxocyprinus asiaticus. The sequence goes on along the minus strand of NC_059347.1, from coordinate 17,246,657 downwards.
GTAGCCTTCCACAAGCTTCTCACAATAAATTGCTGGAATTTTGGTCCATTCCTCCAGACAAAACTGGTGTAACTGAGTCAGGTTTGTAGGCCTCCTTGCTCGCACACGCTTTTTCAGTTCTGCCCACAAATTTTCTATCGGATTGAGGTCAGGGCTTTGTGATGGCCACTCCAATACCTTGACTTTGTTGTCCTTAAGCCATTTTGCCACAACTTTGGAGGTATTCTTGGGGTCATTGTTCATTTGGAAGACCCATTTGCGATGAGCTTTAACTTCCTGGCTGATGTCTTGAGATGTTGCTTCAATATATCTACATAATTTTCCTTCCTCATGATGCCATCTATTTTGTGAAGTGCAACAGTCCCTCCTGCAGCAAAGCACCCCCACAACATGATGCTGCCACCCCCATGCTTCACGGCTGGGATTGTGTTCTTCAGCTTGCAAGTCTCACCCCTTTTCCTCCAAACATAACGATGGTCATTATGGCCAGACAGTTAAATTTTTGTTTCATCAGACCAGAGGACATTTCTCCAAAAAGTAAGATCTTTGTTCCCATGTGCTCTTGCAAACTGTAATATGGCTTTTTTATGGCAGTTTTGGAGCAGTGGCTTCTTCCTTGCTGAGCAGCCTTTCAGGTTATGTCGATATAGAACTTGTTTTACTGTGGATATAGATACTTGTCTACCTGTTTCTTCCAGCATCTTCACAAGGTCCTTTGCTGTTGTTCTGGGATTGATTTGCTCTTTTTGCACCAAACTACATTCATCTCTATGAGACAGAATGTGTCTTCTTCCTGAGCGATATGATGGCTGTGTGGTCCCATGGTGTTTATACTTGCGTACTATTGTTTGTACAGATGAATGTGGTACCTTCAGGTGTTTGGAAATTGCTCCCAAGGATGAACCAGACTTGTGGAGGTCTAAAAATGTTTTTCTGAGGTCTTGGCTGATTTCTTTTGATTTTCCCATGATGTCAAGCAAAGAGGCACTGAGTTTGAAGGTAGGCGTTAAAATACAACCACAGGTACACCTCCAAATCGGTACACCTCCTATCAGAATCTAATTGGCTAATTGTCATAAGGCTTGGCGTAATTTTCTGGAATTTTCCAAGCTGGGTAAAGTGTATGTAAACTTCTGACCCACTAGAATTGTGATATAGTCAATTAAAAGTGAAACAATCTGTCTGTAAACAACTGTTGGAAAAATTACTTGTGTCATGCACGAAGTAGATGTCCTAAATGACTTGCCAAAACTAAAGTTTGCTAATATGAAATCTGTGGAGTGGTTAAAAAAATTAGTTTTAATGACGTCAACCTAAGTGCATGTAAACTTCTGACTTCAACTGTACGTGCTGGGTCACTAAAGACCCGAGTATGTAAAATTTCTTGAAGAAACACCCATGCATTTGAGGGTTATATATACAGTGTATCTATATATATATATATATATATATATATATATATATATATATATTCAATGTATAAATCATCATTGTGTGGCTGTGTAATTTTTACATGCTCCCTCCATTTTACACATCTTTTTTACGTGTTTAAAGTTTCGAATAATATTGCGTGTCTATTTTTCTACTCTAATATTTCTTTATTGTACTGTGTTGTATTTGTTGTTTTATTATTCTCTTTCTTGTTTTTTTTTTTTTCTGTGGATGAATAAAGTAGTATAATACATATAAATTATCTAAAATTCAATTTATAAATATATTTAATATAAATAAATTACAAATAATTAAATGGCATTTCATTTTGTTCAGAAAGTTCAAAAAATGATCAAAACTAAATTTTGAGCCGGGAAACTCTTGAGTTGACACGGAATGACCCCATTGTGATGAACTACACCTGTGTGAACTTGAAGGGAACTCGCTTCATATAGACACTAAAATAACTTTGTTACTAGTTGGTATATGAATCTTTGTTATATATTATGTTTCTTTATTTGTTGTAGATTTCCTCAGCAGCCTGTGGATATGGTTTCACCCTGCTGGCATCTAAAACCAGAGACCTGACCAAATTGTGGGGCATGGGCCTGAACAAAGATTCCCAACTGGGCTTTCAACGTACACAACATGACCGACGTGAGACACTCCATATCCTCCTATTAGTAGCTCATCTGCCCTTGGTAGAAACTACCCTTACAAAAAGTACTCTGCCAAGTACCAGTACCATGACAGTGATGATATCAGATGGTAATACTATAGTACTATATATACCGTGGTAATGATGAATACATGGTACTCCAAAGTACTTCAAATAATAACATGGTGGTACCATCATACATGTCCAAAACACTATGGTGCCATGCCCAAAAAGCACTGGTAGTGCCATGGTACTTTTTGGTACTTTTTGTTTGTAAAGGGAAGTTGGGCTATTGCTAATTTTTGAGGAATGATCTGATGTGGGTTGTGAAAGTGTTTATGAATACTATACTTCCTACTGAACATGAGAAGGCTGATGTACTGGCTAAAGTTGGTTATTGACTGCTTTGTCTCATGTTTTTAGATAAGAGTTATGACTATGTCCTGGAGCCGTCTCCAGTGTCTCTCCCTCTGGCCAACCCTCAAGAGACACGTGTGTTACAGGTATCATGTGGCCGTGCTCACTCACTGGTGCTCACAGACTCTGAAGGAGGTGAGGAAACATTGGATCAGTGTCATATTAAATTTCTGAGATGTGATGTGCAGTTTTTCATTAATTGCTGGAGCTGTGACAGTGGGTAATGCAAGTGCTCAGGACACATAAGACTATCATGTCCCGATCCCATTCCACCCACTTTCCCCCTACCTTCCTGGCTGCTATCTACTGTACTGTAATAAAGCCACAAACTTTTTTTTTTGTTTTTTTTTTTTGCTTTAAATATTCTAGTTAACATGGTTTCATGGCACTTGATGTTTGGTTGGCATTTTTGCTTAGAGACACTTCACAAATGGTCTCTGATCTTTTCTGAAACCTTTAAATTGCTTTGTATTCTGCATAAATGTATACAAATTAAAATACCTGATTAAACATATTTCAAATAGCATTACATCCAAAATGGATGGTTTCAACTCTAAATTCTGACTGAATATACCACATTAAAAGCAGTTGTAAAATGACTTTAAACCCGCACCTGTGAGTACATGCGTATGCTATATTAATGGTGGAACTTACTTGGTGGAAGAATTGTTTATTCCAATACTTATTAAAAATAAATGTAACTGCTTATTAAACACCACTTGAACCACAGTAAACATTAAGATCAATCCAATGTGATTTCAAGACACATGTTTGTCCTTAATGTCTCTCTCCATCTCTGTCAGTTTTCAGCATGGGTAATAATGCCTATGGACAGTGTGGGAGGAAGATTGTGGAGGATGAAGTTTACAGGTATGTCCTCTAGCCATATACATTTAGACTTTAACACATTTCTTTAAATTTTTTGCTCTAACACACGTGAAATGATTATTCAGTATGTCTGGGAATGGCTCCTCATTGGCCTTTTGAGGTTTTGGTGGGTTTACAATTAATGTTATGTCATCAGAGCCAATATCATGAACATAATTAAAAAAAGGTATAGTTCAGCCAAAATGAAAATTCTCTCATACTTTACTCACCCTCATGCCATCCCAGAACTGTATGGCTTCCTTCCTTCTGTAGAACTCAAACAAAAGATATTTAGAAGAATATTTAAGCTCTGTAGGTCCGTTCAATGCAAGTGAATGGTGACCAAAACTTTGAAGCTCAAAAAAAGTATGTAAAGGCAGCATAAAAGTAATCCATAAGACTCCAGTGTATTAATCCATATCTTCAGAAGGGATATAAGTGTGGGTGTGAAACAGATAAATATTTAAGCCCTTTTTAAAAATAAATCTCCACTTTCACTTTCACATTCTTCTTTTTTTTTTTTTTTGGAGATTCACATTCTTTGTGCATATCGCCACCTACTGTTCAGGGCTTGTCAAAGCTGGAGATTTGTAGGAAAAAAGGACTTAAATATTGATCTGTTTTTCACCCACATCTACCATATCGCTTCTGAAGATATAGATTTAACCACTGGAGTTGTATGGATTACTTTTCTGCTGCCTTTATGTGATTTTTGGAGCTTCAAAGTTCTGGCCACCATTATCTTGCATTGTATGGATCTACAGAGCTGAGATGTTCAATTTTGTTCAGTAGAAGAAAGAAAGTCATACACATCTTGGATGTGATGACAGAATTGTATTATTGGATGAACTATTCCTTTAACCTTCATCCAAAGCATGATAAATAATCGTTGATGCACTTGACGTGGTCTGGTTTCCTTGAGTGCATGGCTTAAGCTGTCATTGTTTTCTAAAAACCTATGTTTTTAAGAATGAGGATATTTATGACTAATTACTGTCTTTTTCCTCGGTTCCCTCTAGTGGCAGCCATATTGTTCACAAGATTGAAGGTTTTGACAGCCGAGTCACCCAGGTTTGTGATGAAACTTTCACCGCTCTTATGATGTCTTGATTCACACTTCATATGAATAAAAACACACAATTTGGGGAAAAAAGCAGCAATAACATTTCAGTAAACTGGTAATACATGCTGGATTGTTTACAGATTTCAAATCAATATAAAATCAATATTGTTTAAAACACCCTGTTTACTTTAATGAATGTTCCTGGTCTTATTGTGAACGATTGAATCCAAATTCAGTCTTTTATGAAAACGTAATAACTTGCTCTTCCTCTGAGTCATATTTCTGCTGACATCACTTAGGCCGTGTGCCAAATAGCTTTTTAGGCATTGTGTTTTAGCAAACTTTCATTCAGGTATGACTCCATTCTAGTATGGTATACCCATTTTTCATAATCCAATATATTTTTTCTCATTGAATATCCTGTTTCACCTGGAAATGTATTCCATTACAGAAGAGGTTGTGAATGGGGATTCAGGTTGATTTTAACATGCTATTTTTCCACAAACATCTTTAGGATTTCCTGTTTATCAGCAATGTCTACCCTCACATTTTCTGTTTAGTGGAAATCCAATAGTTCTTATATTAAAATCTTGCAGTATATTACCCTATCAGACAGTATAAACTGTCCTGCTTCTGTTGTCCTGTAGGTGGCTTGTGGGCAGGATCACAGTCTGTTTGTAACAGAGAGAGGCTCTGTGTATGCCTGTGGGTGGGGGGCAGATGGACAAACAGGTTTGTTTCATCACCTCTCTCTATCTCTCACCAGTTCACACTCTCTCTCTCCATATGTCATGATCTTTGTCTTGTTTCTGTCCCTCTCTTTGATCTGTACTCCATTGTGGAACCTGCCTAAAGGTGTTTTCCAGAAAGTGTAACCAGATTAGACTAGAATTATAATAAAAATATACATTATTTGGGTAGTTAAAATGAAATGGTATTGGTTAGTTGACATGTCCTGCATTGTGACATGCTCCATCTAAAATTATTAAACTTGAACTTAACTTCAACATTATTTTTTAAATTGTTTTATAATTATTACACATGCTGCTTTTATGAGCTCGCATTTTTTAAATTTTTGTACTTTGAAAAATTCATTTGTCACACTGCAGGACCGTTTAAAATGAAGCCATGAAGGTAAAAATGTGTTTACATTCATTTAAGTTTTAACCTAAAATCAAAATGACAAAGAAAAGGTTCATAGACATACAGTATTATGCATCAACATTTATAACTTTCTCATTGTTTGAACTTTTATTTAATAAAACATTTGACTTTGACTTCACTTGATATTAAACGGATAGATCACCCAAATTGTAATCATTTACTCACTCTCATGTTGTTCCACACCCATAGGACTTTCTCTCTTCTGTTGAACACACAAGGCAGAATGACAGCCTCAGTCACCATTCACTTTCATTGTGGAAATAAGATGCAATGAATGGAATGCAAAAGGAGATGTTAGGCAGAATGTTAGTCTCAGTCACCATTCACTTTCATTGCATCTTTGTTCCACAGTGTAAGTGAATGGTGACTGAGACTGTCATTCTGCCTTGTGTGTTCCACAGAAGAGAGAAAGTCAACTGGGTTTGGAACAACATTAGGGTGATTAAAGGATGACAGAATTCTCATTTTTGGGTGAACTATCCCTTTAGTCACTCTGGAATGTATTTTAAGGTTTGGGCCACCACAACAAGTCCTCCTGTCCAGTGCTTGTCAGAGGAGACTTGGCTGGTGTCAAAGTTCAACAGGTGGTCACATATGGAGACTGCAGTTTGGCTGTGTGCACCGATGGGCAGGTGTTTGGCTGGGGGAACTCTGAGTATCTGCAGCTGGCGTCTGTCACTGAAGCAACACAGGTACAGACGGCAATAGTTAAACAACCGGACAAGACATACCAGAAATGATTGAAATACTTTGCTGACAGACAATGTTGGTTTACTCCACTAGAGTGATCCTGAATGTTAAAATGTTTTCTGTGATGTGTTTGCTGGGAGATACAAAAAGCACAGGGGGAGAAAATGCTCATTTGTAAAGTCTTTTTTCAGATTAGCTCACCACGACTGCTGCCTCTGAGGGGGGTGGGTCGAGTCCAACAGGCGGCATGTGGAGGAACACAGGTGGCTGTCCTGAATGGTAAGATTAGAGTTATCTCAAGAAGCCTCATAATAGCAATGGTGTGTACCATGGTATTAACATTGTATTGTATTGAAATACCATGGTATATGAATATGGGAACCATTCAGTATCATGGTATAAATGAAATTACTATGGTATTGCCATCTGGTACTTCATTGTATCATGGTACTGCCACAGTACTCTTTTGTAAGTGTAATTGTTTGTTTCAACAAAAAACCCAAAAGAAACTATAAAGTGTCTTGAGTATATTTATTTGCATATTTTAAAGACATGGGGCCTTATTCATTAAAAATGAAAATTGTTTTCATAAAACCATTCATATCATTGGCGATTGCTTTAAGCAAAGTTTTGGTGGCAATTGCACATTTATTTTAGCTCTCATAATTAGATGTTTTACCTATTGGCAGTTTTAATTGTTGCAAAAACAGATTTCAGCTTAGTTACTTATTTTTATTAAGAAATGTCACTGTTTGAGTTGGGAGCAACATTGCAGACACCAAAAACAATATATAAATCGTCACATTGAATTGAGTGCAACAATTGCTGTACAAATGGATTTATGATTTAGTATTTGTTTCATCTCATGAATAAGGCCTTGAAGCATCTTTAAAAGTTCAAACTTAATGCATGATTATAAAATCAGTAATACTTTACAATAAGGTTACATTTGTTATTATTAGTTAACTACATTTGTTAAAGGGATAGTTCACATAAAATTTTTAATTCTCTCATCATTTTCTCACCCTCGTTCCATCCCAGATGTGTATGACTTTCTTTCTTCTACAGAACACAAATGATGATTTTTAGATGAATATCTCTGCTCTGTAGGTCCGTACAGTGCAAGTGAATAGTGACCAGAACTTTGAAGCTACAAAAAGCTCAAAGGCAGCATAAAAGAAACCCATAAGACTCCAGTAGTTTAATTAATGTCTTCAGATGCAATATAATAGGTGTGGGTGAGAAACAGATCAGAACAGATCAACCTTTTTTTTTTCTATAGATCTCCACTTTCACTTTCACTTCCACTTCCACATTCTTCTTCTTTTGTTTTTTGGTGATTTGCATTCTTCATGCATATCACCACCTACTGCTGGGGCTGGTGATAGGTGGAAATGTATTGCAAAAAAGGACTTAAATATTGATCTGTTTCTCACCATCACATATTATATTGCTTTTGAAGATATGGATTAAACTTTTCACACGAGAGTTTCTCCTGTACTAATGGATTTCCCAGCGGGAGTTCTTTAATGTGCACTGTAATTAAAATAAATCTTACCTTACACTTCACAGCAGATGCACTGGAGGACAGATTATATCACAGTGGGTGCGCTGAAGGACAGATTATATATTATCAAACATATAAAGTGGTTTTTAGATGTTTATAGTGATTGATAATTTAATGGTTTATAATGATGCAATCGGGAATGCACTTGCTGGCTATGTGCACCACAATATTTTCGTTTCAATGCAAGATGGGATTCTGAGTTTGTGTCGCCATAGAAGCATACAAAAGGAGGAGCATAGAAGGTTCTAAAAACCTAGCCCTTCCACTCTCCCAGCCCCGGAAGTGGTTGTGATGGACAGAATGGGAGAAGGCTTGAGTGGACTGACTAGTTTGTATATTCTTTGTTTGACGTCAGAAAACATGGCTGCAGCGCTGCATCTAAACAGTGCGCTCTGATGGTAACTGCTTTATGTGTTTATTTAGTGACTGTTTGAAGGTTTATAACATATAAAAATAAAGATATTGTGATGTTGAAAAGACTTTGAGCAGCTGGCTCATTATGTTCAGTCATTATGACAACCGATTTTGCTGGTAAACAGCTGCATGAATGCAGATCACACCAGGTTGATCGTACGCGTCTGAGCCCAGGCTAGTGTAATCACACCGGTTTGATCATACGTGCGAAAGACTGGAGTCGTATGGATTACTTTTATGCTGCCTTTATGTGATTTTTGTAGCTTCAAAGTTCTGGCCAGCACCATTCACTTGCATTGTATGGACCAACAGAGCTGAGATATTCTTCTAAAAGTCTTCATTTGTGTTCTGCAGAAGAAAGAAAGTCATACACATCTGGGATGGCATGAGGGCGAGTAAATGATGAGAGAATTCAAATTTTTTATGAACTATTCCTAAGAGAATTACAACAGACAATACTCTCACAGCATCTGTTAATCTTTTTTTAGTGTTACTTTTCAACATTTGCTAATACAGTTATAAATTGAAAAGTTGTGTAACGTTAACATTACTTAATGTAATACAAACATGCACGAACTAACAATGAACAATTGTTTCGTTATCAAGTAACATTCAAAGATAGATTAATGCTGTTTAAAATATTGCTTATTGTCAGTTCATGATACCTAATGCATTTACTAATGTTAACATTGTGAAATGTTACCATAAATTCTACATACTGTACAACAATCGTACACAAGAAATAATTAATAGTTTAAATAGAACTAGTTCATATTTATGATATTATTAAAACCAAATAAATCTCTGTAGAGCAAGGAGAGGTGTTTGTTTGGGGTTTTGGAATTCTGGGAAAAGGCCCAAATCTTTCCGAGTCCGCTATCCCAGAAAGAGTGCCAGCAACGTTGTTTGGGAGGTCAGAGTTCAACCCTGCAGTAAAGGTCTCTTCCATCCGCTGTGGACTCAACCACTTTGCAGCCATCACAGGTACATTTCAAATGAAAATTCTGTACAAAATAAATATTGTCGTATTTATCTATGATTTTGATGTAATCCTTGTGTATTTAACAATAGATTTGAAATGTGTCTGCATTCAAACAGGAAAAAAAGTGATTTAAAATGTATGCAGCAACAGAAGAATGGTTCTGTCCTCTTAAAACACCTGCTAAAAACGTTTGCGCAACAAAGTTGATATTAAATACGCTCTGTTTCCTGGCCAGCATCAATGTAAATAGAGGGCTGAGTTATTTGCTACATGAATATTGTTTTCAGATCGTGGTGAGCTGTTTGTTTGGGGTAAGAATGTGAGAGGGTGTCTAGGAATTGGGAAACATGATGATCAGTATTTTCCATGGAGGGTAAGAAGCCAACAACGCTTTCTGTTCTTTTCTTTTTAAAGGAACATTTCAGGTCATGGACAAGTTCAGTTTGTAATTCAGTCAAAGAAATTTTCTGCAATAACTGATCACAGAAAATAAGTTTGATTCATATTACAGTTGGTAAAAACAAAGAAAAATAAAGTGTGTACAGAAATCCACTTTAGAAGTCTATGGGGCAACCACTGATTGCTTGCCTCATAGACTTCCACTGTAAGTCCATACTGTCAATGCATTTACTTATTTTTACTAACTGAGGTATGAATCAAAATTATGTGGTAATCGACTGAACATTTAGAACTTGGATGTAGTTCACCCAAAAAATGAAAAATTTGGCATCAGTTTCTTACCCTTGTGTTATTGCAGACCTGTTTGACTGACTTTCTTTCATGGAACACACATCTTGTTCAGATTGTTCAGTCTCAGTCGTCATTCACTTTCACTGCAGGGAAAACAATGCAATGAAAGTGAATGGTGACAGAGGCTGTCGGCCCCTAACATTCTGCCGAACATCTACTTTTGTGTTCCATGGAAGAAAGTCATATAGGTTTTGAACAACATGAGGGTGAGAAAATGATGACGGTATGAATTTAGGGTGAACTATCCATTTAATTTGTATTTTGTATATTGTGGATTTCAGAGTTGCAAACACATATGTCTATGTTTCTGTGTTCTTTACACTAATGCCTGTCATTTGTTTTAGGTGACGGTGCCAGGCCACGTGACAGATGTTGCCTGTGGTGTTGACCACATGGTGGCGCTGGTCAAATCAATCATTTGAGTCTTCATGTGTCACACTCTATCCAGATGGGTATTTTTAAGCAAACATGGAAATGCGACACCTCCTCTGCTGTTTACAGTATGGACCTCAAAAATAGACTTGAGAGTGAAAACTCTCACCTTGTGACTCCTAAATTACACAGACTGTCTTTACGAGTACGACGTTATGTCGGACATTTAATCTCCACACTGTACATTCAAAGCCACGTTATCAGTACTGATTCTACATCTGCTTTCATGGTTAAACATAATTATTTGTAGAATGAAATTTTGTTGCTACCGATTATCTTACCAATGGCGTTTTGTACAGTTATGGTTTTGTTGGATTCTTAAATAGAATAGTTCAGCCAACAATAAACATTCAGTCATTTACTCACCTTCATGTTGCTCCAAAACCATAGAACTTATTTATTTGGAACACAAACGATGATTCCCATAATCGGCACTATAGCTTTATGTGAGGTGCAGACCAAAATGTAAGACATGAAATCTTCAGTATTTTCAAATTTAGTGTGTCGAGATCTGTTTTGAGCAGTGTTTGGTAACTTATTAAAAAAAACGAATTTGATACAAATGACTAATTACTTCTCAAGTGAATCAGATTACTGACATTTCAAATTATGTCATGGAAAAAGTATTCACATTACTAATTACTTTTAGAAAATAACTTAAAACACTTTTTACATAAGTTTAACACTTTATTTTAAGGATCAGAAATGAGACCGTAATGAATGACCAATAATTGCACTTGTACGTGAATAGTTATGGACTTGTTTGGCATTACAAGGCATTTAAGGGGCTTTTATTGGCTGAATTCTTATTCATGCCTTTAGTCCCTTTACAGTTTGTTTTTAGCTAATAAGTTAAATGTTAGGGGGAAAAAAAGATATTAATAGCTAGTATTTTCCCAATTACATCCTGTATAGGTTATCAGCACACTATAAAATAAATATAAAAGTGTGTGGATTTCAAATAACCATTTAACAAGCTGAAAAGCACAGTGCTGTTATACAAAAGTAGTTATTGTAGATGCTTAGTCTTTATTGATGGAGCAATTGGCAACAAATTATTCAAAATGCAACCTGTTAGAATGAATAATAAATGTTGGATTGACGAAGCCAACATACTGTTATTCGACAGACTTTTTTTTAAATCCCTAAACAAAGACCAACATTTCTGACTGTAACAGAGCTTTCATGCTACATCCATCAAAACTGGCACAGACCTGCAAGGCTGTTCTGACATGGGTTGCTATGTCTTTTTTAACTGATCAGAATTACGGTTTGTGCACAGTGGATGATCATCAATATAAATGTCTGTCTTTCTATCTATCAGACAAGGTTATGTCAAGCAAACATTAAAGTCCATCTTGACAAACATTACCCATCTTTTATTTTTATTACTGATCCATATATAAAGGCTACACATCTAGAATAACTATGTGTTGAAGGCAAGTTTGCGTTTCAGCCAGAGATTATTGTGCAGAGATGGGCCACTTCTATTAAAATGAATGGGAAAAGCTGTAGCGCCCAACCAAGAAGCTGTAGCACCCAACAGTCAACGGATGTAGAAAGGAAGTCCCACCTTACAGTTAAAAGAGCCAATCACCTTTTAGATACAGAAATTGCCTGTCAATCAACTAGCTGATATATATATTAGGAAAGGGGCTATAAGACAAGAATAAGGATTCAGCCAATAAAGACTTAATAAATGCCTTATAATGCCAAACAATCCCTAAGTCACATACAAGTGCGATTATTAGTCATTTATTACGGTCTCATTTCTGATCCCTAAAATAAAAATGTTACCTAATGGACATATTTCCATGCTTTATTATTGCATGCAAGTCACACACTCAGCACCACACATATCTACCTTACAGTTAGTCATTAGGGGTCACAAAAATGCAAACAGATGTACATATGAACATGTTTTCAATATTTAAGAAATGTGTAACCCAAGCAATGTACTTAAAAGTTAACTGAAACTCACCTGATTAGAAGAATTTAAAATGTAATGTTACATTACTAAAAAAGTAATGAGATTACAGTAATTACTTTATAATTAGATTACACCAAACACTGGTGTTGAGACATGTGAAAACCACAATCGTTTGGCATCATTGATGTCAAACGTGCTGTGATTATAGGTCGTGTCCGGTTTGAACATGTAGAAGCGTGAATTAGAGTCGAAAGCTTCAGCAGAGGGAAAGACTTTTGTGAACAGAAAAGACAAGTAATACAAACTATTTTAAATAATTACAGAATGTTCATTATTGGTGAACTATTCCATTGGCTGAACATTAATGTGCAATAAAACATAAGCACGATCTTAAAGGAATATTCCAGGTTCAATACACTTTTAGCTCAATCGACACAATTAGTGGCATAATATTAATTACCACAAAAATATAATTCATATCTTCCTTTCTTTAAATCACTTACTAACCTTTTCTGTGTAAATTATAGCCAATTTTACAACTTCATTGCTATGACAATGTAATGTCAACAAACCCTAAAACGGACGTAAAAACGACAATTTAAACAACTTTACAGCTCAAATAATACACAAGTTTTAACAGACAAACTACTGTAAGTGCTTTTATAAAATTATAACCTTCACATTTCTGCCTTTAAACCCTCCAAAAATTGTCCCTATTCACTTCCATTGTAAGTGCCTCACTGTAACTTTTTTAAAAGGGAGGGACGAGTTGAAATTTGTGTTAAATCAACATTATGCCACAATTGCTGTCGATTGAGCTCAACTTGCATTGAACCCAGAATTTAAAGTCAAAGTTATTGAAATTGCTGTATCCTTCAGAATCAAGTACATGCTTTATTTGTACCAAACTATATTTGTAGATCATATAAGATTATAGTACCATTTATAAAGCAATATACATTCTGAGGGAGAGGGAAAAGGAAATGGTTGAAAAATTGCCCTCTTTAATGTGCAAGTTTAAAGGGACATTGTTTCTGGCCAACACACTGCATCAAGTAAAGACAAAAGTCAACAAAATTCTGACCTTTTCTGTTGTCTGAACTGGTTTAATCAATGCAATTCTTCAAATGAAATCAATCATTTGTATGGGTAGTCAGAAGCAGCCTACGCAAAGATCATAGGATTCAGCTTATCTTTGTAAATCACAGATATGAGCAAATTAATATCATCATCATAAACTTAAGAAATCCGAAATTGGCACATGGTTTCACAATCGTATAGTGTAAACCCCTACTGTACTCTTAAGAAAACATGGTTCGAACAGTGGAAAAGAGAGTAACAAAAAATCAAATAAAAAAAAAACAAAACAAAGCTAAACAAACTAAGCTGAAAAACTACTGTTTTCACATCTTTAATTGTCAGAGAAGAAATGTCACCCTTTTTAACACTGATAAATACATGGTTTCTGCAGATGTTTGCTTCAGAGATGATAGAAGAAAAGCTTGCGGAAAAGAGACACCCAATCCATGTGTAAAAAGCAACAAGTGACACCTTCTACAAGAGACTCCTTCCAGGGGAAAATACTCATCCCCTCTATTTCACATCAGAATAGTAAGATCTTCAAGATAGACCTTTAATAAAGTGCAGACAAGGGGAGCTTGAAGGCCTAAACTAAGGACACTTGACCCTTACTGAGCATTCAAAAATACGACAGCATTCCCCACCAGCTTCCTCTACGAATGAAGAGACAGCTTTGCAAAATACTCAAAGGAGCAAGTATGGTTGCCATCTTTATGTCCACAATCACAAACATGTGATTACTCCACACATAAAACGGGAAGGTAATGGGGTAAATAAAAGCACGAAATGAGTGTTTAAAAACAGTATACAGTAAACTGCACAATTCGTTTTGTACTTCCGTTTATACAACCTGAACAAGTGCAAGTTTGACCTCACCTGAATCCACACGCTGGACAAAATCTCTATGCACATTCGCTGCCAACTCAGCCGGGCAAACAGAAAAATCATTGATTGTACTGTGAATGCAAAACAACAACTACTAATTCATTACCCAGCCGCTTGGGACTGAAATGCGACTTTAGGATTGAGGTGGGTGGAAACATACAAAACCTCTAAACAAAAACGAGAAACTTTCTGAACAGCCATGAAATGCTTCTTTCACAAAAATTAAATTTTTGACTTAACCATATTGCTGAACTGTAGTCTTTCACTAAAAACTTAACCTTCAAATTGCATCCAGAAAAATCATGTTTAGAAAAGGAGTCTGTTTAGGCCCTGTGTCTTGGCACTGCAAGGGAAAACAGGAAGGGGGAGCAAGATTGAAAAAAAAAATCAATCTTGATGAACATTTGAGTACATTCTGTGTCCTCCTGCCACTAATGCATGCTGGTTATAAGCAATGTCTGAAGAGTTGGTATTTTAAATCCAGGCCCAGGCTTAAGCAGGCCTTGTTGCCATGGTAAAATGGTGTGCGGAGGAGGGGTGGATAAGAGGAAGAGGGTTGGTGGGGAGGAAAAAAAGAGCGGAAAAGAAAAACACTGGATTCACACTATTGCATGGTCCCTGTTCATGATGATGGGAGTTTCGGGTTGGGCAAGGGCTTTTTTGCAGGTAGACAGGAAGTGATGGTGGCTAGTGACACAATGCTCAATACTGACTGCAAAACTAAATATCCCCCAGCGCCCCCCATAACCAGTCCTCGGGTAAGCTCTTGGCACTTTTAAGAGTTTGACATAAGAAATCAAAAATGTTTGCAGGACTCTTGTCCAGTCAGGATGAGTCTCACTGTCTTGTGCTCTCATTGGTCCTCAAGGCTCCAATCACGCTCTGGATATTCTCCTCAGGAACCTGGATGGAAACAAAATGACTGCCGTTAAATACTGATCTCTGCAGGTAAAGCGTTGGTGACAGAAAAGCAGTTACAAGTGATTGCTGACTTGCATCACAGGAAACTAACCAGAGCATGATCGAACTTGAAGGTACTGATATAATAGGCTGGAATGTCGGCGGTCGCCAGTGGTTCAGATATCTGAGCCACAATGCCACATTCATCTGATGGAAGACAAAAGGACATTAATGTGGGCAGGAAATATTTGTAGCCCGTATAAATTCGGTTGAATTGCACCCAAAAATCAGTCCCACCAGAATTTCGTGGCACTTTTTCCTGATTACTGTGGACCAAATGACTTGCTGCAGCTTTGCTAAAAAATTCTGATGCCATTTGCCGTGTTTTCTGTGTTATTTTGCAGTGAAAACTCAAATAATCATAGTATAGTTGTGTACTGTGTCAAAGATGGTCTAAGTGCAATTATCTGTAATTATTTAAGTGCATAACAACTGAATATGCAGCTAGAAAGCAAAAAAACTAAATAAATACACACAAAAATATATTTAAGAGGTGAAACCCGTGAATGTCTAATATGAGTACAATGGAAGACCCTTAATTGTTTTTATCTAAAATTTTTCTGCCTCAAACAATGCAAGTAAACTTAAGTATAAATTGTAGATCTACAATAAAACTAAACTAAATACAAATGAGGATTCAATATTGGGCCTGTCGTGATTATTACATCATTTAATCGTAATCATTTGAATATCCCGGATTCAAGTAAAGTTCAATCAACAGCATTTGCGGCAAATGTTGATTACCACAAAACATTATTTCCACTCGTCCCTCCTTTTCTTAAAAAAAAAAAAGAGGTTACAGTGAGGCACTTACAATGGAAGTGAATGTGGCACATTTTTGGAGGGTTTAAAAGGCAGAAACGCGAAGCTTATAATTTTATACATTTATTCTGTTAAAACATAAAACTCTATTATTTGAGCTGTAAAGTTGTTTAAATTGTGATTTTTAGTCATTTTAGGGTTTGTTGACATTACATTGTCATGGCAACGAAGTTGTAAAATTGGCATTAACTTTGTCTTGTGGCTAAACTGTTGAAAAAGTGAGTATTTTAATGTTCAAAAATGGGCCCCCGTTTAAAAGTTTAGACAAAGCTCAAACAAAATGTTCCAGTTTAAAAGTAATATTCGTGTAATGGCAAATGTTCTTGGTTGTTGTGGGTTCATACAGGCAGGGTAAAGGATGGATTAAGAACTGAGAAGCCCATGGGCCGGTACACCATGGAGGCCCTCCATGACGTGACTTCACATTTATGCGCTAGGACGTTTAGCAGATTTGGTTGGATTTTTCAAATTGACGGAAGAAATGTTTGTAGCAATGTCGGAAACGGCCGGTTCTATGTACATTTTAATTATGAACCGATCCAAAATCATGCATTATTAATAGGGATGTGCATGGCACCTGTATTCAAAATACCAAAAATCACTATTCGGTTATTCTGCACGTGTTGAGAAGTCTTCAACCCGATCTGAGTCCAACGGTACCTGACAAACCTACAGGTTTTGGGCCAGGTTCGGGTCAATTTTTCAAGTAGGCTATAGGGCGAGTTACAGGCTGTTCCCACCTGCGTCTGCGCTATTTTTCAATTGTTTTTCTATGTAAACATGCACTGGACAGACATCTTTGATCATTGCGCCACGCCATAACTCAGGACCGTCGCATTTTTTTAGACATTGGGTGCATTCCATTCAGAAGTGATAATCCCTATCCCCTCCAAAGACTTCACCATCCACTGAGAGCTTTGGAGGGTTAAAAGTTGTGAGACACGGGTCATTCGTAACTCACTTTAAGTCATTTTTATTGGAAATTATTGGAATATATATATATATATTTACACACACACACACACACACACACACTACTGTAGGGTATGGGAATATAATAATAATAAAAACAACAGTAGTTAATAATAATTTAAAGAATGGATCTTAGAGGATGCAAGTGTACACACCCTACAGAGCAACTGTTTCTATAAGCAGTAAAGAATAAGCAAAACAGAACTTAATTTTGATCAAAAGGAATCATTTACTAGTTTGTAGTTAACTTGTTCAACATAAGAGCTACTGTTTATGTTTTAGAATAGATATCTAAGCAGTGGCAACAGTAATTTTTTTTTTTTTTTTTTTTTTTTCTAATTGTGCAGCCATGTAATATTTTTTTTTTAAATGAAAGAATAATTATGATCAATAATTGTGATTAAAATTGAGCAAAATAATCATTTCATGATTATTTTCACCATTACCATACAGCCCTACTTGCAAAGCAGCAAAAGAATAATGTTTTGTGTAAGTTTAGGTTTTAGGCTTTTAAATGAAATGCTGCATCAGAGCTGCTTTGCTGTTGACATTGCCATCATGACCCTCAACTATAAATGTTTAAATATTTGCAAGGAAGACAAGACCAGTCATAATTCAGCATGCTAATATATGTAAGAAAGAAGACCAATTGACCCTTCTCGAAGCCCTGCCCTAAAAACTTTTCTGACCAATCCTATCTTAGCAACTGTTGTCGTGTCATTTCTCTTACAAGTGCTTGTTGTTTTTCCATCAAGAGTCTACAGGAATAATGTGTGTTTGAGCAGTTAAGTGGAATTTTATGTAAAAAAACCCCCAAAAAAACACTTGTTGCTGGGCCATCATTTCCGATTATTAGAGTATTCCTATGGAAAGTTCTGCAAAGCTCGTCAGAGCCAGCAACGGTAACCAAGGGGGGTGGGGCTTAGCGAAGGGTCAATTGTAATTCAGTATGCAAATATGATGTCGATGTTACTGCTGTCTGCAGTAATTTGAACTGTAGCTTCCCAAGCTACAAGCTAATCGTAAAGTAGCTCAACTAGAGTCAAGTTACACTTTTAAAAAAGTATTTATATACTATTTAGTATAAGTTACTCACAAAAAGTAGCTACCTACATTAAAGCTATTTAAGGAAGAAAATCTTTCTCATCTAAAAAAAAATATCATCAGATGATATGATTGAATTCTGCAATCAGATCATTATGTACGTAAATGGCACAAAAACAATGTAAATATGAATTATGGTCACTAAACAATTAGCTTGACAACATTAAATACATTTATACTAAATAGATTTAATAAAGCTTGACGACACTTTTTTTTTATACAACAACAATGATAACAGTGATAAACAGCTGCTATTAACTAAATATTTTAAAACAGAACACAGTGACTTTGCAGGGGCTCAAGAATTATTATTAGTAAATCCTTTATTTAATTGCTTCATTTACAAGACCTGTTCAAACTAACTGAATCACTTAAATGTTTTGGACTTCCCAGAAGAGAGAGAGCCATTTATAGACTGCCACAAGATGGAAAAAGTAGCTTGTTACTGGAAAGCTACACTATTGTGAAAACACTATTGCTATTGTCACGCTACTGAAAAATGTAGTTAAATTGGTAGTGTCCCTACTTTTAGATAGTTACTCCACAACATTGGCTGTTGGTTATACATTTTGGATGAACATGTTACCAGCATACGTCAATGGGTGATTTTAAAACTGTAATCTTAAATTTCCTAATAAGTATCTGTAATCAAAAGCTTTAAAAAAAATAAACAAACAAATAGATAGCACACCTATGACTGAAATTATCTACAAAACAATGTTTGAATCAAGTCTATACGTTAAGTGGTTTAGGCTAATTTAATGACAGAATTCAATACCCCTAACAAGAATGTTTGTGAAATGTCAATACAGTACTGCCTTGTAACCACTGTAATGAAACTGCTTACGCAAGAGGGTCTACTAATAAGTATTATCAATACTTCAATAAAACCTGCCCATATTTATTAAATAATCAGGCCTTTGACCCCCGTTTTAGCCTGTACTCACCAAACCCTAAAGGCTGTCCTCCAATGCGAACCATCTTCCAAAGCTCTCCTGAAGCGCTGGTGAAGAGGACATTGTTTGGAAACCTGACAAAAACGGAACAGCTTTTAATTCACATTGAAACATACAAAACAAATGTTTAATCAGAAATATAATTATAAGAGTAGTTGTGTTTTAACCGCATTCACAATTACTAGATAATTTAACACATTTAAGATGACAACATTTTATATATTTGCATAATTTATCAAATTCTGATGATACCATTGCAGATAAAGTTTAAGCATCAGTGTTTAGAGAGTAAGTCCAGTTTACAATACATGCAGGTGCAATGTTACTGTTGAAAATGGAACAATGAGGGGCCTGGGTAGCTCAGTGGTAAAATACGCTGGCTACCACCCCTGGAGTTCGCTAGTTTGAATCCCAGGGCGTGCTGAGTGACTCCAGCCATGTCTCCTAAGCAACCAAATTGGCCCGGTTGCTAGGGAGGGTAGAGTCACATGGGGTAACCTCCTCGTGGTCTCTATAATGTGGTTCGTTCTCGGTGGGGTGTGTGGCGAGTTGAGCGTGGATGCCACGGTGGATGGCGTGAAGCCTCCACACGCGCTATGTCTCTGTGGCAACGCTCTCAATAAGCCACGTGATAAGATGTGAGGATTGACGGTCTCAGATGCAGAGGCAACTGAGATTCATCCTCTGCCACCTGGATTGAGGCGAGTCACTACGCCACCACGAGGACTTAAAGCGCACTGGGAACTGGGCATTCCAAATTGGGTGAAAAAGGGGAAAAATCCCAAAGAAAAAAAAAAGAAAATGGAACAATGAGTATTTTAGTTCATTAAAGTCAACATGAAATGCCGTTTGCAACCCAATTTACTTCCATAATGAGTTTCGTTTCTGAGTGAAGCAGGACTTTTAACGAGAAAATAAATGTAGGACTTGATTTTATCAATCGGAATTGACTGGATTGTGAAAAGTCGGCTTTCCAAACCAGAATGGATTAACGCGTCAAGCTAGGAATAGTCTTTATATCATAGGAGGTTGAAGGGGAGGGGTTAACAAATAAAAACGGATAGGCGATGTCAGACAAAACGGAAAGATGCTTTAGAGGCGCAGCAAGCTATTACAATTTGATGAAATATTATGAAGACAAACATGTTTCTCTTTGAAATAATTACTGTTGGGGAGTAGTTAACTAAAAGTAGCGATGCTACTACCTTAACTAAATTTTTCAGTATTTTCACAAAAGTGTAGCTTTACGAGTAACGAGCTAAATGGTCTGACGAGAAGTGCCGTGGCATCACAAAATGCTACATTTCTCACATTGTTTTGTTCAAGAGAGATTAATGCAATTAATCACATTAATACAGCCGAGGGAGCTAGGGAAAATATTCAGTTAGTTGCAGCGGTTTACAACTATATTTCAATTCAGTTAAATAAAACATGGTGTTTTCCAGTTTTATTTGTTTATATTAAGTATAAATTTATATTTAATGTCATCCTATTTGTCTACCCCTTACGAAAGTAAACCATGGTTTTACTACAGTAATATTTTAGTAACCATGATTTTTGGCGGAAACCATGATTTCTCTACATTAATACTGTAGTATCCATATAGTAACCATGGTTTTACAACATGTATAGTAGTTTTGTAGTAACCATTGCTAGTAATCATGGTTAATTTTGTAGTTACACATGTGAACACTGTGAATAATAAACATACTGTATGATCAGTAACATGTATTAAGAAAACAAATAGAGTCAATGTTAATTTCATGTTGACTTTAATAGTGTGTTAGAATCAGGGCAGTGCGAACTAACCTCCGTGTTGTCTGCTCATCCATGACCAGAGATATGTAGCCTTCGATCAGCGAGAACGAGAAAAAGCAGATGTGTCCAGAATCCTCGTTCTGCCCCCCCATCTCTTTTGCTCTGTAATGAAGCAGAGCAGGGATTCTTGTTATTAAACAACCCTCATTAAAGCCAAACTGACGATTTTGCAAAAGAACCGTACAGCAACTAAAACAGGAGGAGAATAATAAGTATTTGTCCCCTGATATTGAATTTCAGGCATCCTTTAAATGTGCATATGATTTGTCTAATATTAAAACAGTGTGTCATCCATGTCAAATAAATGTTTTCTAAACAGGCAGTCAGTCTGTGCGTTGCCTGGCAACACAATAGTTCATCCTGCTTTGGCAATGTTTGGAACTATCTGAGATAGTAAATATAACTGGCCACATACTGTGTCTGAAATATAAGCTATATTGGCTATACCATGCTGACTCATGTTATTTCGCTTCAATCAGGGTTTTTTAAACTGGCATCATAGAGACAAGGTTTTTTAAACATTTCAAATGTATGCTAGAGGGTCTGCTGAAAATTTCAAGTTGGATATATCTGCAGGCAGAGCTCCAAAAAGGGACCCAAGCTCCAAACCGCCAGCAAAAATATAGAGAGCCCCTCACCTAACCCTTTCCCCAACCATGTGTGGAACTGATGCCCCCTTTTGGAGTTGGCGCATCCCACTTTTGGAGTAACCCTGCCCCCTTCTGGAGTAACTCCACCCTCTTTTGGAGACCACGCCCCCATTTAGAGATCTCCAGCCTGCAGCTACACCTACTTAAAATTCCAGAAAAAGAGTGAAAACGTAGTTTTAAAAAAAAATCTTTAAAGTTAACATTTTTCAAATTTGACATCTGTACAGTTTCGAACTCCTTTCATAAAACTGTTCGGAAATGTTGTTAATTATGATTATTTAATTCTATTGACAGCCATCATTTCCCACACCACTGTCACCTTAAGCTTGGTAACATTCTTTGTAAATTTGCTCTAAATAATATTTATTGTGACAAGTGCTATACAAATAAATTTGAATAAATTTGATTTTAAAGTGTTTCTCTTCAGGTTTATACATCTAACATTAGTCTAATAGTAGGTAGAAAAAAGATACACAATCAACTAAGTAAACAGTTTCCAAATACCGGTAATATTTTACACATTATTCATTACTTTTTGCTTTAATACAATTACAATTAATATACAGTATATATCTTTATATCACACATAAATTAAATGTGTTTTTTTTTATATATATTTTATGAAGGGCATCCCTCACAAGGGGATCATCATATCTGGGGGTTCTTGGCATCAACAAGTTTGAAAACCCCTGCCTCAAATATATTATGTGTTATATACGTGATAAATTAGCCAAAGCAATGCACTAATGGGAACTTTTTTGCCCTTACATTTTACATATCTGGAGCATTTTTGCCCCAAGCCGTGGTTCATTTCTGACTCTGTCTGAAATGCGTCTTTCCTTTGAATTGTTGGCCTGATGCCACAATCTGAAAAGCAAACAAGCTTAGTGACCACAAGAAAAAGCAAAATGAAAAGAATGGCAGTACAAATACACGTTGCTCCCCTTGTTGCTTGTCTTTTTCCCCCTGCTGTCACACTAATGCACTCCCTACAGCGCCCTGTGTGTATTACCATCATTCTCTAATAGATCTGGCAGATGGCTCTCAGTTTCGGCATATGTGAGGCAGGAGAAGAGGCCCTGCGCGTTGCTCTTACCCGCCCGAGTAGAACATGACGTCCATGAGCAGCGTGGCCACCGAGGGTAGCGTGTCGGGGTCCAGGCTGGTAACGCAGAACATGTTACTGGGGCTGGACAGAGGGTGAATGATCGGCCGAGGGACTGGGTAAAGGAAAAAGGCAGTCATTAATTTTTTGATAATGTACTTTTGATTTTAGGCATTAACACTGCAAACTCACAGCTGGTGTGTCAGTCAAGACATTTCATTTATAAATGATAAAAAAAATCTATATGCCTGACACCCTTCAGTACAATAAATTCATTTTATAAGATGCCCTATGTTGACATCCTCAGACTAATGACAGATGTTTACCTATTTTAGGCTTGACAAAACCATTGTTGACCCCGATACTGTTGGCAGCGACTGTTTCTCCGTTGACAACCCTCAGGAGAGTGAACTCTGATGATAGCGTGTGCATGACCATGGGCAGGTCCCTCTCTCGAACCTACGTTTAGAACCACACACTAGCAGTTAGTTTTCGGTTTATTTAGCGAAAACACTATAAACAAGGCACCAACCAGACAGGTTTAGTGAGCTCGGGTCTTTAAAAAGGAAATATATAAATGTAAAGCATTTAAATTGTTTGCTGACTGTGCTTAACCCTGCAGATAATTTATGTTCATAATGTACTGTGGTACCTGAAGTAGAGGTGACAAATACCCAGCACCAACCCTGCAAGTTTGGATAACTTACTGTCATTTATCTCTTTACATGAGGGAGTCGAACAGACTATTTTTTCAAAGAGCACATATCTAAATCTAAAAAAAAAAAAATGTACCCCTGAGTGGTTAATAACAAGATTAAGGTTTGTAGAGAGTGCAAAAAGATACTCAGTCAATTCACTGCAGTCGAATTTGAAGTTTTATTTTATTATACTGTAGTTGTTTTTAGTTAGTGCGATTTTGTACTTCTAGTTTTACAATATACTCAATTTTGTAGTTTTACAATCATCCAGGCGATTATCTAATCAGCCAATCGTGTGGCAGCAGTGCAGTGCATAAAATCATGCAGATACGGGCCAGGAGCTTCAGGTAATGTTCACATCAACCATCAGAATGGGGAAAAATGTGATCTCAGTGATTTGGACTGTGGCATGATTGTTGGTGCCAGAGGGGCTGGTTTGAGTATTTCTGTAACTGCTGATCTCCTGGGATTTTCACACACAACAGTCTCTAGAATTTATATCCAGTGAGTGGCAGTTCTGCAGATGGAAACACCTTGTTGATGAGAGAGGTCAACAGAGAATGGCCAGACTGGTTCCAACTGACAGCGTCTACAAAAACTCAAATAACCGCTCTGTACAACTGCAGTGAAAAGAATATCATCTCTGAATGCTATTCTGAGATGTGGGTTGGAGCTGTTTTGGTGGCATGAGGGGGACCTTCACAATATTAGGCAGGTGGTTTTAATGTTGTGGCTGATCGGTGTACAAGGGACAAAAAAAAAAAGACTGCATTAATACCAGATAAAAAATAAAAATAAAAGAAAATAGGGGCCTGGGTAGCTCAGTGGTAAAAGACGCTGGCTACCACCCCTGGAGTTCGCTAGTTCGAATTCCAGGGCGTGCTGAGTGACTCCAGCCAGGTCTCCTAAGCAACCAAATTGGCCCGGTTGCTAGGGAGGGTAGAGTCACATGGGGTAACCTCCTAGTGGTCGCTATAATGTGGTTCGTTCTCGGTGGGGCATGTGGTGAGTTGAGCGTGGATGCCGCGGTGGATGGCGTGAAGCCTCCACATGCGCTATGCCTCCGTGGCAACGCTCTCAACAAGCCACGTGATAAGATGCGCGGGTTGACGGTCTCAGACGCGGAGGCAGCTGGGATTCGTCCTCCGACACCCGGATTGAGGCGAATCACTATGCAACCATGAGGACTTAAAAGCACATTGAGAATTGGGCATTCCAAATTGGGGGAAAAAAAATAAATAATAATAATAAATAAAATAAAAATTTTGAAGATATTTTAAGGTACAGTATGCAGAAAACAGTCTACATTATTTTCAATGACTACTTGCGCTTTTGCAAAATATTAAATTCTTGGGTAGGTCTTAAAATATAATGTACTTTGTAAAGATGAGGGCAACACCATTCTTTCTGCCCCATCTTCTGCATTTCTGGTAGAGACTTTCAGAAGTTTCAACATATGAAAACAGCATTCAGCTGTTCAATAAAACCCAGTTACAGAAACACAAACAAGTAGAAACCCTGAAGTTAGGCTCCAGTTCTACTATTTCCTTATGTAACCAAAACCAGCTGATTCAAACACATCACAAATGAAGATACATTTGCATTTCAAACAGCACTACCAAATTCAGAATATATTACAGTGAAAACGATACATTTCTTAAGTAACCAATTAAGCCAAATTCAGAGTGCCTCATTGAGGCCCGGCTGGAATAATGCAACATTTCGAGGGTAACTATCCATGGATACATGGATACAGTTCCTGTGGTCTATTGTACGAGCTTATAAAAGCTCCAAAGAATTTCAGCATCCTCAATGATAAGGATCAAAGTATGAGCCTAACTCAAGACAAAACTAAATATAGTTAAAGGTTTTTAATAAACTTTCTCCTATACCAGTTTAATTTGCAGAGACAACTAGAAGACATTCGTTGGTGATTCTCCCGAAAAGTTTAAACACTGCGGCTCCATGGTGCTATCAAAATATTGCTCTGACTAATTTAACATCCCAACCAGCATGACACAGCAATACTGTCAGAAATTATGGTGTATGTTTGGGGCGGGGCTACCTGTTTGCGCAACCAAAAGGCAGACAGAGTGTTTGGGAATCATTTTTGCAATTCTATGCTAGTCGAACAGAAAAACTTTCAAACTCTGAAATGTAATTCAAAGCCCATTAAGCACAGAAATAACACAAATGTGAGTCCTTCCAAGGGCCTGACATCTTAAATCCATCAACATCATCACCAGAAGACAATATTCTCTTTCTTTTTTTCCTCATCCAAATGGAGGAGTCATCCGTCTTCTCTAGGCCTGATTGGGCCAATACAGAGGAACATTTTAGAGGTGCTGTTAAAAGTTGAGAAACCAGGCCAGAAAGATGAGAAGGAAATCTTTCCCATGGCCCAGCACAGGAGTCAAGTCATCTCCTCTCTTTCTTTAAAGCTCCTGTGATTATTCCTCTGGCTGGGAGCAGCTGGTGTGGAACGTGAACTTTCTGGTAAATTCCAGCAAGTGGCTGCTGATTCAAGACTTTATCCTCTTTACATAACAACCCCCAGATTAACATCGCTCCAACATTTCTTATTTTTTATAAACAGGATCTGTTCACACACACACAGAGGTGGACAAAGTACACAACTCCATTACTTGAGTGAAAGTACAGATACTACTGGTCAAATATTACTCCATTACAAGTGAAAGTTGTAAAGACAGATTTTTACTTAAGTACAGAAGTACTTGGTTTTAAAAGTACTTAAGTATCAAAAGTAAATTTCCTTTGTCAACGCAGTGTTTTATTATTGTTGCATTGTTGTATGTAATACAATACCTTATGCCTCTGAAGCAACCTACTGAATACACTGACTAGCTTGTAGTATCTGTGGAATAAAGAGCTTTTAGAATGTTACAAAACCTACAGAAATGAAACATCTGAACTGACAAAACAGACAGCCATAATCATCTTAATTTTTTTTATTTAACACTCCTAATCACCCCCACAAAAGCAGCATGGTAGTGTTCTCACACAGCTCTGGCAGAACATGATAACTGCTCTCTCTGGCTCAGCGGCAGCACCAACGCAGATTTGAATGTTCCGATATGATTTTTGTCAAAGGTTTAATAGACAGGCGAATCGTTATCATTTTGGAAGGAGATTGTGTGGGTGTTTGAATTGAGATCGCAATTTGTTTTTGGGGGGATTTTTCCCCTTTTTCTCCCAATTTGGAATGCCCAATTCCCAGTGCGCTTTTAAGTCCTTGTGGTCGTGTAGTGATTCGCCTCAGTCCGGGTGGTGGAGGACGAATCCCAGTTGCCTCTGAGACCGTCAACCTGCGCATCTTATCACGTGGCTTGTTGAGTGTGTTGCCACGGAGACATAGCGCATGCGGAGGCTTCATGCCATCCACGCTCATCTCACCACGCGCCCCACCGAGAACAAACCACATTATAGCGACCACGAGGAGTTTACCCCATGTGACTCTACCCTCCCTAGCAACCTGGCCAATTTGGTTGCTTAGAAGACCTGTCTGGAGTCACTCAGCACGCCCTGGGATTCGAACTAGCGAGCTAGCAAACTCCGTGGTGGTAGCCAGCGTATTTTACCACTGAGCTACCCAGTGGTAGCTTTTTTATATATATATATATATATATATATATATATATATATATATATATATATATATATATATATATATATATATATATATATATATATAAAAAAAAATTATATATATATATATATAAAATAAATAAATAAAAGTTACAAGATTTGAACTTATTTAACTCTTAAGCTCATTTACATTTGAATTCACGCTTTTGCACGCTAACTAACGTATTGTCGAACCTTACCTATGCGTTAGCGGTGTATTCACAAGACTATAGCAACTTGGCGGGCAAATCCATAAAAAAAAAAATCATTTGACCGATCATACTTCATACTGAAACTTTAGCTATAAAGCACAGATAATTTCAAGCTTTCACAAGAAATTAAAAGTTTACATACCTCAATATGTTTCCGCAGGTTGGACGACGAGTTTTTGAAGGCTGTGATATGGTTCGTTTTAGGCAAACAAAGCAAACATTTAAAACGAAACGAATCTTTAACATTTTCAGAAAACTGGAACATATTTTCTAAGTATGGTCATGGGTGCGCGCACTGCACCGAGGAACCGCCGTCTTCCATTTTGCCAACTGATCAGTGTTCAAAAAATGCTGGGAAATCATTGAACTTCACGACACGTGACCCTACAAGAGTGATTATTGATAGGCTGTCTGTCACCTGCAAAAAACCAATCACGTTTTAGAGAAGAAAAAACTGATTTCCCACTGATTTTCAAAGCTGGTACATAGTAACGACTTACTACTCGAGGACCTTGATAGAAATGTAGTGGAGTGAAAAGTACGATATTTGTCTTTCAAATGTAGTGAAGTTAAAGTCACAAGTTCCCAGAAAAAATAATACTCAAGTAAAGTACAGATACTCAAAAAGTGTACTTAAGTACAGTACTCAAGTAAATGTATTTCGTTACTGTCGCATGCACAATGTGCTGAGATGACAGCCACTGGCAGTGGTCATGGTGGATCGGTTGGTTTAGAAAAGGAGAAGTGATGATTTGCTGTATGCAAGTTTAATCATGTAACAGCAATAACCCAAATTCCATGTCCTGTATGATCCTACATTTATTACAAGCATTTGTTTCAGCTTATGTAATGAAATGTGGGCTAGAGAAAACACAAGCTGTGTTTTTTTTTTAAGCCATAGATAAGATATTCAGACTAAAATTCCCATGCCTTGTGTTAATCTGCAATGTATCTACAATAAAATGGTGGATGGATGTCTTCTTGTCTTAATGTTCAAGGTATGGGGAGTCTTGAATTGACTATGAAATGTGGGGCTGTGCTGACAGAGTCATACATATCTTTTTCTAGATACTTATGTCAATGGTTCTTGTTTATTTGTATGTGCATTCATATCATTACCTACAATTCAACAAATTAAGCAGGTCATTTAAACAACCTCAAACTTTAAAACTGTCACGTATCAGAGGGGTCCGAGCATCTGAGGCGCCATACTGAACAAAGTGAACAGCGCAAGAGAGATTGAAACCAATACTGCGGAATTATGATATCCAGTTGCTTATCAATGCGTTGCATCATTAGGTAATAATAAACTAAATAAATAGTCTGAATGTGCTCTGCTGTGCTTGCTTAATTACATGTAATCGGGGTCAGGGTATCACACGTGTTTTCAGAGCGGTTCTGTGCTCGACACACACAAATTCAATCTCTCTGGTGCCCTGAGTGACAGATGTGCTCAGAGTTTGGTTCGCTTTAAATTATATATATTAGATATTAACATTAGATTTAAAGCACTCCAGATTCACTTTAATTGAACATCTGCATTATTTCACAAGTTTGGCCACTACAATTTACTATACAAATCCAAAATAAAGAACTCCATGACACAGGGTTTTTGTGGACAGAAAGGGAGATGAGAGCATTTTATTACATTAAAAGGCTGTTGTCAACTCAGCAACAAACAACAGAAACGTCCATTTCTTCTTTTTCATCCTTCGACAAAAAAGCTTGAGGATTTAACCGGACTGCATAGTAATGCCATGAGCAAGTTAAAACATTTGTAAAGAAATAAATTACTACTGAATAATAATAATAATAATAATACAATAATATATTTCTATAATAATTTCTTAACATTTTTATTATTATTATTATTATTTTACAATAATATAATATTCATGTTGACTGGGTTTCAAAAAAATAATGATGAAAAGTGCAATTTGCTTGTGATTTCTTTGTCCTCTGTGTTTCACCGTTTTATTTATTTAGTTAGTTTTGGTTCTTTTTGAGAGCACTCAAGTGTGAATACCCTTTCTAGAACAGTACTTCTGATCGGCAGTAGAGCATGGGCAAAGCATGGTTTAATTTTGGTTAAAAGGAATCACCTTTACGTGCATTCAAATGATTTTTTTAATCATATATATTGCAGTTCAAATTGCAATATTTTTCAAAATAATTGCAATTAGATTTTCTGTCCAAATCATTCAGCCCTACTGTATGTATTACGATGTGTATCGTATTGTGACGTTGTTGGTGATATATACTGGTATAATTGTATAATAGTTCAATAATATCATCTGCTAAGCTGTGCATTAATACATTTTTTATTTGTGCTCCCACCACATTACAGCTCGAAATCTCTATTGCAGATCTGCTACAACGATGAGCTTACTTTACAGTACATTTGGGTGTCTTTTTCTGACTGTTTATCAAGTCGCAATGTGTACTGTGTGAAAACACTTGCAAAAGGATAAAACACCAGTCAAAGCTCAACCCTACTGGACCGACAATGTTTGTCTTTTAACACTTTTATACAACACACTGGAGAGGAACTAGGTACTGAAAACAGCCCCTAGGGCTTAAACACAAAAACAAACATGAAAACAATACTGATGACAATTACAACCCAATTTTCATTAGGCCATTACAACTAATAATTATATAATTTTGCTAACATTTAGCAAGAAAAATCATCAACATCTTTCTATAGAATTGTGATGGAAATGCAAACAGGACATAATTTAAGTGGAATATGTGGATAGTAGTAATAAGAAAAACTGGTAGATGTAGACGTGTGCAAACTTTCGACTGGTAGTGTAAATGTCTTCTGCTCTACAGTATCTGTGACACTCACCAGTATAAAATCAGTCTGGTAAGTGGACAGCATGAAAACAGAGATGTTGTGATCAGCAAGCGGGGCGATGACAGACTTTGCTATTTTTGTTACACCTATTGGCTGAGAACTGGTGGAGCTCCCGCCCCCTGACACCACATTGAGAGCTAACCACGTCGCATCTGCCACACTGAGATATTCTGACTCTGGCAGCTCTGAAACAGAAAAACAAGAGAGAAGAGTGTCAAATGTGAGCAGCACAGGAGAGATGAATGTGGCACTCTTACCCTTCAGGAACAATGAAGCCATTTAGCAGGCTGCATGTTCACCAATGGCCTTTAGATTCCTGATGAGGGTCCGATATGTTGAATGAATATGGCATCCTGAGCATGCTGTCACTTATCTTTCAACCGGTCTAAATTTCTGACCTTGCACCGGTACTGTATGGGGGAAACGGCTTTAAAACTGCACGTGAAATAGAAAATGTCATGTGAAAGTGTGTTGGCGAGTAACTAACTAAAAGTAGTGACACTACTAATTTAACTACATGTATCTAGTAGTCTGACAGCAGCACAGTTGTTTTCAAAAAAGTTCAATAGCAGTATAGTGTGAAAAAACACTGCATTGCTATTTCTGTAACATTCAAGTAAACAAAGGCAATAATGAAATGTACTCAAAATAAGTCCCTACGCAGACGCCTGCATGACATTTTACTTCTTCGTACTGCTCTGCAAAATACGGTAGCACTTTACTATAACAAGGTTCTTTTTGCTTAATTTTTAATGCATTAGGCATCATGAACTATCAATTATTATCATTTAACAGGATTTAGTAATCTTGGTTAATGTTCATTCATAAGAACACAATTGTTCAGTGTTTATTCATGTTAGTTCATAATGCATTAATGTTAGCATAAGCAAAACAAGACTGAAAAACATTTATGAGAGAGGGGAAAAAACCTATGTGCATCATTTCTGTGTCAGATTTACCATTCACCAGATGAAACCTGCCAACAAATGCTGAAACTTTCAGCAAATTTTAAAATACCTGTACCTGTTTCGCAACATAAGAGCTTCTGGTGTCCATGTTTACAAACGGGGTTCACCATGGAAACCAGTGTGTAATGACATGGATTCACTCAATCAACCACAAAACCAAACCTACTGACAGCTTAGCCTCTAGTAACCCATAATGGAAATGTGTGTGTGTGTGTGGGGTGGGGGCAATATGTGGTCAAACATTGGCAAGGTGTCAAGCTACAATGAATTATAGGGAATCGTTGATACTTTACATGACTTAATCTTGCCTCGCTGCACTAAACCCAGTGCACTCTTAGTAAAAGAGTAACCACAACACCTACCTTTAAAGCCATCTTCATCCACAATGATGGTATAATCCTCTGGCGTTTCGGTTAAACTAAAGAACTTACATCTGGAGAAAATGAAAAGAGAGAAAGACAGTTGAAAATTACAAGCCAATGAGGAGCAGAGTAATTAATATACAGTATCAAAGTGAGGATTTCTTAAAAAAATAATGACAAATAGTTTTCATTAATCAATTAATGTCATCCAAAGTCCAGTAAACAGAAAAAAAGCTAAATCAATATTTGGTGTGACCACATCTGCCTTTAAAACACCAATTCTCCTAGGTACACCTGGACACAGTTTTTCTTGGTTGTTGGCAGATAGGATGTTTCAAGCTTGTTGGAGAATTCGCCACAGTTCTTTTATTTATTTAGGCTGTCTCAATTGCTTCTGTCTCTTCATGTAATCCCAGACTGACTCTATGTTCAGTGGGGGCCTTTGTGGGGGCCATGATATCTGTTGCAGGGCTCCCTGTTCTTCTATTCTATTTGCAAAAGGAATGTTTGGGAGTCTAACATTTATATTTCCTATTGACACACTAAAGTAGCAGATATAAATAATCATCTAAAGACAAATGTTTGTGAAACATCTTATGTTTTGCACAGTACTGTACATTATAAACTATAACATATACCCATACCACAGAGATCACAGAACATTAACAGTCCACAAAATTACTGAAATTCACTTGGTGCTGGGGGTCTGAACAAGCTCCTAAGTTTGTGCTAAGGATATTAATGATACCTCAAACCATGAAGCTTGTTGTGGAGAGGTGTGACTAACGACTTACGCCTGGCAGATGATAAAAACAAAAGAAATATCCCATATCTAGGAACCAGACTATCATAGAGAAATAGGTAGGCACATTTGACTAAAGTTAGCAACCGACCAGAACATTCAAACAACATTCCAGAAACCACTTAGCAACTGCCTAGCAATGCCTTGGCAACCACTCATCACAACACCTTAACATTCAGGCGGTGAGTTTGACACCTGGCATCCACCATTCCCATTTTCTTCAAAAGAAAATAAAAATCTAGTTTTTATGACTGATATTTCATTAAAGGGATAGTTCACCCAAAAAATGAAAATTCTCTCATCATTTACTCACCCTCATGCCATCCCAGATGTGTATGACATTCTTTCATCAGCAGAACACAAACAGTTTTAGAAGAATATTTCAGCTCTGTACATCCATACTATGCAAGTGAATGGTGATCAGACCTTTGCAGCTCCAAAAATCACATAAAGGAAACAAAGTAGTAATCCATAAGAATCCAGTGGTTAAATCCATGTCTTCAGAAGTGATATGATAGGTGTGGGTGAGAAACAGATCAATATTTAAGTCCTTTTTTTAATCTAAATCTCCACTTTCACTTTTAAAAGTCACATGTGGCGCCTGTTTAGTTTCACTTTCACATCTGAAAGTGAAAGTTAGAGTGGACATTTAGAGTAAAAAAAAAACATTGATCTGTTTCTCATCCACACCTATTATATTGCTTCCGAAAACATGGCTTTAAACTGGAGTCATATGGATTACTTTTGTTTCCTTTATGTGATTTTTGGAGCTGCAAAGGTCTGATCACCATTCACTTCCATAGTATGGACCTACAGAGCTGAAATATTCTTCAGTCATACACATCTGGGATGGCATGAGGGTGAATAAATGAGAGAATTTTCATTTTTGGATGAACTATCCCTTTAAGGAAGATATCTAGTACCGTGGCAATTAATTTGTAAGGCAAATGTTTTTTTTTCAAAACCATATAAAGTTGTATGCCTTTTAATTCATAATCAAACCAGGAAGGCAGGTGGCTTTTGGATAAATTTTTATCCCCCTGTTGCAAAATAATAAAAGAATCCTTTCTAGACACATTTTCAGAGTGCAGATCTTCTTAGCTTTTCTAATTCATACTTTTACCACTGCTCTGTTAAATGTTGATTTTCAAACACCCAGACAGTATAATTTATGCTCATCAAAGATTACAAAACAGGAAAGGTGTTTTAGAATTAATTTGCTCTGCGACTGCCTGAACAAACATAACCCGACATAAATAGCTTCACAAACGCTGGGCAGCTGCTGCTGACTTGCTACTCATACACCCCAAACGGCTCCAAGATACCAGGTAAGAGGAGTCCTTATTTATGGGCCTGTCCACCCACATAATGTATCATTTTGCCTCTCCGGGGATAGCAGGCGACTTGTTGACTCTGGAAAGTAGCATCTTATCTGACACTACCAAAGTGGTGGTGGGGAAGGGGGGATATTTCCAAGGTTTTTGAAAAGCTGTTGGATATTTCTGGTGCTTTGTCACTGGACCATTTGAGCATAGCTGCACTGAAAAGTGTTTAGTGAGTATTAAAACAATTGGCGATATTAAATATGATTTGAATGGCTTAATCATTCAAAGCACTACATGAAATGTTCTACTAGGGAGATGTCAAAATTAGGGTTGTCAATTTAACACGTTAATTTAGTGCGATTAATTACAAAGAAAACAACAAAATCTTAAATAACACAATCATGCCTCCTGCAGAAGACAGTATGTACAGGTCAGAACACAAACAAAGATTTTTTTTTTTTCGGCCATACAATCCAAGTCAATGGTGTCCAACACTTTCAAACTTCAAGATATAAAAGCAGCATAAAGGTAATCCATAAGACTCTAGTGGTTTAATCCATGTCTTCTGAAGAAATATAAGTGTAATCAAGCTTCAAATCATGATCGCACCAAGAGACTGCAGATGTCAAGATTTATAGTGAAAAATTTTGGTCTGTTTCTCACTCAAAACTGATCGTACCGCTTCAGAAGACACGGATTAAACCACTCTCGAGTTTTATGGATTACATTTATGTCTTCTGTATAGAAGTGTTGGACTCCATTTATTTGAACTGTATAGAAAAAAAAAAAAAACTCATATCTCCAATCAAAATATGTTTGTGTTCTGCAGAAGAAAAAAAGTTACACGAGTTTGCGATGGCATATTTGGGTGAACTATTCCTTTAATCATCATAACATTTTATTAAATATTTTAATTGAAAAATGCACCTTATTTGCAACAGGATTTACAGTAACTAAACTTGAGTGAAGAGAGAGATACAGAGATTTATCTACATAAATGTGAAAAGGTATTAAGTCCTCAGATGAGCAATAAAGTAAAGCAATAATAACAGAGGAAAGACAGGTCTTAGGTCCCTTTAATCAAAGCAACAAAACATCTCCATTGTACATTTTCAACAGACAATGACTCATGGCTCAGTGCTAAAATCTGCTCAGAAATGTGCTCCACTCCTGAGGTCACAGAGTACAATTTTCAAACCCAAGACACATTCTTTCAATAATTATTGATTCTAGTGGTTTATCTAAAATCAATTTAGCTACTCATTCATATAAGGGTATCTCGTAAATAAATTTATAGTTAAAAATTAAAAACAATTATTAGATGGCTTTGCCTGGTTGTTTCCAGTTTATTTGGTAATGCTGTTGGGAATAATACAGAGGATATAAACAGCTTAGCTAAAATCTAAGCAAAACACACAGTTACGCAGTGAAATCCAGAGGGGTAGCACAACAAACTTTTCAGTATTACAGATTTTATTCTTATATAAGTCGTTTTCACACATACAGCCATTTCCAGAAATTATCCGCAATTTTCAGTTTAGAGGTCATGTGTGAACACGACCAGTTTGAAAATACTAGCAATATTAGCACTGGCTATTTCCCTAAATTAGAATTTGAAACATTACCTGAAAAGTTCTGATGATACAGTGCATCCGGAAAGTATTCACAACGCTTCACTTTTTCCACATTTTGTTATGTTACAGCCTTATTCCAAAATGGATTAAATTCATTATTTTCCTCAAAATTCTACAAACAATACCCCATAATGACAACGTGAAAGTAGCTTGTTTGAAATCTTTGCAAATTTATTAAAAAAAAAATAAAATAAATCACATGTACATAAGTATTCACAGCCTTTGCTCAATACTTTGTTGAAGCACCTTTGGCACCAATTACAGCCTCAAGTCTTTTTGAGTATGATGCTACAAGCTTGGCACACCTATTTTTGGGCAGTTTCTCTCATTCTTCTTTGCAGGACCTCTCAAGCTCCATCAGGTTGGATGGGGAGCATCGGTGCACAGCCATTTTCAGATCTCTGCAGAGATGTTCAATCGGGTTCAAGTCTGGGCTCTGGCTGGGCCACTCAAGGACATTCACAGAGTTGTCCCGGAGCCACTCCTTTGTTATCTTGGCTATGTGCTTAGGGTCATTGTCCTGTTGGAAGATGAACCTTCGCCCCAGTCTGAGGTCCAGAGCGCTCTGGAGCAGGTTTTCATCAAGGATGTCGCTGTACATTGCTGCATTCGTCTTTCCCTCAATCCTGACTAGTCTCCCAGTTATTGGTTATATGGTATTGGCCAGGTGATGAGCGGTGCCTGGTTTCCTCCAGACATGACGCTTGCCATTCAGGTCAAAGAGTTCGATCTTTGTTTCTGAGAGTCTTCAGGTGCCTTTTGGCAAACTCCAGGCGGGCTGTCATGTGCCTTTTACTGAGGAGTGGCTTCCGTCTGGCCATTCTACCACACAGGCCTGATTGGTGGAGTGCTGCAGAGATGGTTGTTCTTCAGGAAGTTTCTCCTCTCTCCACAGAGAAATGCTGGAGCTCTGTCAAAGTGCCCATCGGGTTCTTGGTCACCTCCCTGACTAAGGCCCTTCTCCCCTGATCGCTCAGTTTGGCCAGGCGGCCAGCTCTAGGAAGAGTCCTGGTGGTTCCAGACTTCTTCCATTTACGGATGATGGAGGCCACTGTGCTCATTGGGACCTTCAATGCTGCAGACATTTTTCTGTACCCTTCCCCAGATCTGTGCCTAGATACAATCCTGTCTCGGAGGTCTACAGACAATTCCTTGGACTTCATGGCTTGGTTTGTGCTCTGACATGCACTGTTAACTATGGGACCTTATATAGACAGGTGTGTGCCTTTCCAAATCATGTCCAATCAACTGAATTTACCACAGGTGGACTCCAATCAAGTTGAAGAGACATCTCAAGGATGATCAGTGGAAACAGGATGCACCTGAGCTCAATTTTGAGTGTCATGGCAAAGGCTGTGAATACTTAAAATCACACACATTTTTCGTTTTTTATTTTTATTAAATTTTCAAAGATTTCAAACAAACTTCTTTCACGTTGTCATTATGGTGTATTGTTTGTAGAATTTTGAGGAAAATAATGAATTTAATCCATTTTGGAATAAGGCTGTAACATAACAAAATGTGGAAAAAGTGAAGCGCTGTGAATACTTTCCGGATGCACTGTATGTGTGAACAGAGTCGTAAGATTAATGGTTTGAGTGTGTACAAGGTCAGGACGCGCTGACGTAAAAACAGAGTTGGTTCAGTTACTCTCTTACATACCTGCCAAGACTCCCAATTTTACAAGGTTTCACCCTTTTTTCCACCCCTCCTCCCGATTTACAATTTCTCCTGATAAACTCATGATTTTCCGCACACACGCTATGCTCATACGGGATTGTCCTGTATTCAAATTTGAAATAATGCGTCCCATATCGAATCAATATGGGACATGATTTGTTCCGTACGCTGGTCAGACAGCGTCACAGTCACGGTGAACTCGTTCCAGATTGTTAATTTAATCAGGGCTCGACATTAACGCTTGTCCATGACAAATGGATTTTTGAAGGGGCAAGTGAAAGAGAATTTTACTTGCCCGACCGGACAAGCAGACTGATTAAAACGTCAATAATGAAAACATAACTGGCAATATTTGTGATAGGCTAGGCCTGCATCACTTATTAGAAAGTTCATATTCTTATTCTGCTGTTGAAAGTAATTTTATAATTCGCTAGCGATCTAGTAACAGCTGTGCCCCGTTTGATTGACAGGCGCCGTATGTGTGTGTGCTGAACATGCGCTTGTGTTCCGAAAATGCTCACGCTAATGCGCACATGAACGGTCAAATACATTCCGCAAAAATGGCCGTCTTGGTGAGGTATTCATGTAAACACAGAGAGTGATGTCTAAAGTGAACATAAACAGTAGAGAAAAAAAAATGTCGGACTTGTAAGTATAAATGTAAGCTAATAGACCTGCTGCTGTCTAGTGTGTCATTAATTAAACAACCAGAACATGAAAACGAGAAAACACTCACTGCTCTTGACTGAGTAACTTTAGCAGCTTTAAAAAGTATTAATGTATTATAATCAAACAGTGAAACCAGCAATAGTTTTATGTTGCATTTCATTCTGAATGTTTCCTTGAATGCTTGATAGCGTACTACTGTTAAAAACTTTTAAAGCTGTTAAAAAAGCACAGATTTTTCTTAATTTTTAATCTATTTCTATTCATTGCTGTTTTTTATTGTTATTTTAGTACTGACTGTTTACTGGTCTTGAATAATTACCATTCTTCCATAATTAACATATTAGTTAGTGTTATTATTTGTTGTGGTTTTGAAGCTGGTATTGAGAATAATCAAATTTCTCTACCGACTACTGAAATGTTGGTATTGTGATAATGTATAGCCTTTATTGTACTTGGTAGATCTTGCTGCAATAACATGATGAAAAAGTAGATCTCATTCCATAGAAGTGTGAGCACCCCTGCTGTTAATGATCACGATGGAGACTTTCCTTTATTTGACTACCATACGTAACATAAAATAATTATCATACGACAATAGCCTCCTCCCCTACCCAGTGCAGTTCACATTTCTGGCGTAGAGAATTTAGTTGATAGCATAGGTACACTATTAGGTTGGGCATCGGTCATAATAAAAAAAAATATATACAACATAAACATGTTACTTGAACATGTAACTTCAATCTCCTTTTTTATCTCTGGACAAGTAACTTTTTTACTCGGACAAGTGAATGACCAATTTACTTGTCCAGAGGACAAGCACATGACAATGCTTAATGTCGAGCCCTGATTTAACATTCATACAAGTTGTAGATTTTTCATATGGTGGGTAAGGGACTGTCTGAAAAGTCCACACATTGTGCTAAAACTGTGGATTTTTTAATTGAAAAACAGAAGGTTCAATATAAATGTTCAATAAGATGCACAATTACACAGATCCAACAATGTATGAATAAAATCACTGAGTCACAAAGACAAGAAGTACAGGTGAAGGAAAGAAATAAAGTAAATTATAAAAAAAAACTAAAAAAAAAACATAAAAATACATAAACCAACACTGAGGTATACATAAGACAAAGAGGATAAATAACCAAAGAAATAAAAACAATTATTTTTTGTCATGGGTCAAGAAAGTTATCAGCATATAAGAAAGGATATAGGCTATACTTTTTTTTATTTTTTTTTTTTATTAATAATACCTCAAAAAGCATTACATGCTAAATCTGTGAAGGATGTGGAAAGGGACAATCGGAATACATGGTCAATTTCTTGGTATTATTAATCTTCAATGTAGTATTACTGACCAGTGTTGCCACTCCCTATGCGCATATCATGCAGTCTGCATAGTGCACCTACTCCATCTTATCCTAGGGGGGCACCAGAATACCAGAAACTCCACCGGCTCCTTGCACATACGAACACCCCCCCCCCCCCCCCCCCCCCAAAAAAAAAATTCACAATCCAATGTTGGCAGGTATGCTTGAGTCAAAAACAACTTGGACAGATAGTCAAATTATTCCAATTATTCTGAGATTATAAAAATACATTCAATATTTTAGAGCTGACTATAGAGGAAATCTCATAGAGTATGATGCTTCATGACTCAAATCTTAAGTCATATGGTGAGAAGCCTATGCAAATTGACCGTGCACGGCCACAACACTGGACCACGAAGAAATGGAGATGGTGAACAAGCACTTGAATTGGAGAAAACTTTTAACACCACTCACCTACAACTCACGTCACAATCTTTCCACCCAAGACCTAGGGGTGTAACGATCCATCGCTCTGGATCGATGCATCAATCAAATCACCAATGATACGATGTCATCGATTGAAAACAAACATTGATGCTTATATTTTTAAGACATCTTTATTTTGAAATTCGCATGTCAGCCACAACTGTACGCATTCAGTCAGGCGATGCAGCAACCTTATGATATTCATCTTGCTTTATAAGCACTAAATATGCTTCTCATGTAACACGGATGTGTGCGGAGCGCTTGAAGCCTCAGGTTGCACTCTGCTCTACCCGTGCGCATGAGTCAAATGGGCTTCCCTTGAAATGAAAGCACATCAATTCAACACCCTTACTAACATTTATCACTGTAAACTGTACCAGAATTTTTCAATACAACTGTGGAAGTTGTAGACAAGAAAAAACACAGCTATCACTTACTCTCCTGTCATGCGTATGTACTATAGGTTATTTTGGATTGAAAGACTTGCTTGACTGTTGTAGAGATGACAAGTTGTCACTGTAGTGTTTACCTCATTCCACAACGCAATGAGTGTTGATCACATGTATGTGACTATTTTTTACATTATTTTTCTATATTATATTTTTGGGTGGAAACCGGATATGCACTTTGAGAGCTCAAAATATTAAAATTATATTTTGGTTGCATTTGTGAGATAATAAAATTAAGTGATTGTGTAAAATAGGCACATAATATCGAAATATCGATCACAGGCCCCTGAATCGAATCGAAATCGTATCGCGGCAGACTTTGAGTTATCGGCAAACATCGGATCGCTGGCTAACAGAAACGATACAAGATTGTTTCCTGATCAAACTTCCGATTTACACCCCTACCAAGCTTGGCCCATTTCTTTTCAAACTTGGAACAAAAAATGCAGCAGCAGCAGCGCTTCCATACATCTATGTTTGTTTACATCTGTTATGCGTCTCCTAGAACGGAGGTTTGTGACCAGATAGACTTGACAGTCGGAGTGATCCTCAGTTATTCAAAACATTAAAACACTTTAAGTTCTTGCATGAACAAGCATGCCACTGTGAACGAGCTTCTCATGCACTCATGAACCCACAATGGACGATGAGATTTTCCACTTAAATACAACTTAAATTTTGTGTTGTTTCTCACTAAAACCTATGCTAGTCATTCAGAAGGCTTTAGAATATGACGCACACATCACATGGACTACTTCAATGATACTTTTGGGTCTTTTTTTAAGTTTTAAAGTGAGGCACCATCCACTGCCATAGGCCACTAAAAGTCTAAAATAACTACTGCACAATGAAAATCATACTTCCTTTAAAGAAAGGACAAAACATATTTTTCTTTATTTTTTAAAGTTTTATCCTCCCATATGGATACGCTGTATATGGTCGACATTTCAGACTTTTTCCAGACCTCCCCTTTGTGTTGTTCACATTCTATATCACTCTGAGACTCTTCACAAAGAGCTACTAAATAAGTTGGTTCAAGCTGTGCCTATAGGAGAAAAAACAAAGCGTGTCCCCTGCCCTCTTCCATTTAAAAAGTGTTTGGCAAGTCTGAATCAATTTAAGGATATGAGATCTAGAAAGACGCCATATCACAAACGTGGGCCTATAGTTGGATTTCTACATCAATTTGCATTTGGACCCGCAAAAAGTTCTTAAAACAGGGGTCTTGTCCATACTGAACACCCTCAAGACACAATGTTCATAGCGAGATGCAAACCACAAGTAATACTTCACCGTAAAAAGAGCCTGAATTTGAAAACAGAAATCTTTTAAAAAGCTTTTGTTGTGTAATAGGAGTAGTACATTTTAATGAGACATTGAACTTTTTTCCTGCAATGTTACTTTGCGAATTTCTGTACTTTTCCCTTTCAGTTGGAGGTGATGTCATCATTGCAGCTCCAGGCCTTGAGTCATGACAAAACATCTTTGATCTCAACCAAGGTGAAATGTCCAAAGCAAAGTTTGCTATGAAAAAAATAGATTATAATTTGCAGTATGTACTCCATCTTTTGATTGCGGTTGTGAAGCACCTTTTAAAAACAAGTGGGCAGAGCATGACAACCATTAAACAAAAATCATATTGTTTTGCTGATGAAATGTGGCCCTATCCCACCCAATAAAGCTCTGATCCTCTATGGTCCTAGAAAATGAGATTTCCAATGCAAATAACCATTAAAATAAAAGGGGAACTAAGGGAACTGAAGCACTGATCTACACTGTTGTATCTTTGAAGTAAACTCAAATGTAAATCTCAATATTTAAAAGTAACCTCAAAACAACCCATGCTACCTTATTTAAAGGGATACCTTACCCTTGTGTAGTTCCAAACCTGTATGACTTTTCTTCTTCTTCAGTGGAACACAAAAAGTAAATGTTAGGCAGAGTGTTAAGAGACTGACAACCTCAGTCACACATTCACTGCATCTTTATTTCCTTACAATGTACATGAATGGTGTGTGTGTCTAACACTATGCCATATCTAAAGAGTCATATTGGTTTGGAAAAACATAAGGGTGAGTGAGTAAATGTCAGAATTTTCACCGGAGGCCTTTATGTATGTTCACAGTCTAACAAACCTAAATGACTGAGCAGGATGTTTCTCGCTCTGATGTTCAGACTCAATGGAGCAGGACCGGAGACGTCCTCAAACACTGCTTACGCAAACACAGCTAGAGGGCATTTGAGACTCTGAATAGATGGTCTTTCACAAAAGACCCACATCTGAGGATGCATCAGCATGAGATACAAAAGAACGGCATAAAGTTATGAGCACTAATGAATGTGTTTTGCTTAATACAAGAGGTGGCAAAAACACAGTGCTGCTCAAAAACAGCGAACCAAAGCACCAATGGATGCAAATCATTTTCAGGCCACAATTTGTTTTCCTCCTCTTGCAGTTGTTTACAGGTTTTCCAGCTCCCAGTATAATGACTTACATGTAGTTCAACTAGTCCTCTGTTAAACTGATCAGGGTCAGTTTTGATTAAAGGAATAATCTGGTTTCAATACAAGTCAAGCTCAATTAACAGCATTTGTGGCATAATGTTGACTACCACAAAAAATAAATCTGACATCCCTCGGTTATTAAAAAAAAAAGCAGCAGCAAAAAACAATTACAGTGAGGCATTTAAGTCCAAAGTATACTTTTTTTTTTTTGGATTTTCTCCCCAATTTGGAATGCCCAATTCCTTGTGGTGGCATTCAATACGGGTGGCGCAGGACGAATCCCAGTTGCCTCCACGTCTGAGACAGTCAATCCGCGCATCTTATCATGTGACTTGTTGAGCGTGTTACCGTGGACACATAGCGCGTGTGGAAGCTTCACGCTATTCTCCGTGGCATCCATGCACAATGCGCCCCACCAAGAGCAAACCACATTGTAGCAACCACGAGGAGGTTACCCCATATGACTCTACCCTCCATAGCAACCAGGCCAATTTGGTTGCTTAGGAGACCTGGCTGGAGTCAATCAGCACACTCTGGGATTCAAACTCGTGACTCCAAGTGTGGTAGTCAGTGTCAATACTCGCTGAGCTACCCAGGCCCCAGTATACTTTGGTTTTGAAGCGAACAATTAAGGCTAATTTATACTTTAATTATAAATTACAAATAACAGGCTTTGCTTAGTTCGCCTACAAATGACGACGAAATGCAGTGATGTTTTTTGTTCTGGCAAGGTGTTCGTTTGGCAAGATTTCTCCTGTTCATGCACATCTCTGAAATTCTTGACCCAAGTGAACTCGGCTTGTCGAAGAGCATTGATGATTGGTTAAAACTATTCGTGGGTGTGGTATGGACATAACGCTTTTTATTTACAATCACGTGTGCCAGTTGAGGAATTGT
This sequence comes from Myxocyprinus asiaticus, assembly GCF_019703515.2. Classification (NCBI taxonomy): domain Eukaryota; kingdom Metazoa; phylum Chordata; class Actinopteri; order Cypriniformes; family Catostomidae; genus Myxocyprinus; species Myxocyprinus asiaticus. The sequence goes on along the minus strand of NC_059347.1, from coordinate 17,203,435 downwards.
TACCTAGATAAATGTCATTAAAATGGATAACTTTGAAGCCTGTCTCTCTGCGATTGTGTTGAAGTATCCTTTTTCACATGACTTGCAACAAAAACTCCACAAAGACAGCATGGCCACGACAAATGAGTGGAGAGTGATTTGAGTTTTTAAAAGTCAAAGGGGCTGTGACAAGTTTAATAAAGCAAAGAAGCAGCAGAGCGCTAAAAGCGGCAGTCCACAAGAGAGAAAAACCTGCATTATTTGCTTTACTTGTGGCTGGAACAGTACGTTAAACACCGTGACATCACCCTAAACAAACTAATTTTAAAACGATATCACACACAGTATAAATGGAGGCTTCGTTCGCCTAGGGTGCTTTAGTTCATCTAGGAGAAAAAAGATCGAGTTCTTCCAAAGTATAAACCAGGCTTTAGCATCTGCGTACAGTTGAACGTTATCCTTTCAAAGTACACTTCATTTGATTGTGCGCGCATACACATGTGGTTGATGCATGCGCACCACGACTGCTACGAGGTACTGGACTACTTCCCCTCAGGAGTTTAGATACAAAGATGTCATTATATTCCTTCAGAATCAGAGTTATACAAATGCAGGTATCTCCTGACCTCCTCACACACCTTTGTCTTCTGTTTTTTAGCCGCGATTACATCTTCAAGCGCTTCTTCGTGACAGCAACGGCTCCACTGTGAGTGTTGCCACCTTGTGGACCCACTAATTATTGCAAATAATTCCTCAGTGTTCAGAGTACACGTGGTTTGAAAAATCGGTCCGCACGCGTTTAGTGCTTGAGGAATCCGCGGATGACAAAATGTGTGATGCGAGCGTTCGCATCCTACCGAAATATACTTTGGGCTTATGGAAGTGAATAGGGCCAGTCGATACACACTAAAATATACATTGTTTCAAAAGTATAGCTACAAGATGCAAAGATTATATGTGTTAACACGATTTTAATGTGATAAAATCCCTAAGTAAACTTATCTGTGTAAAGTTACTTCCGATATTACAACTTCGTTGTCATGAAAACGGAACCCTTTAATGTAGTATTGGATAAAACTTCACACAGAAGATGTTAGTAAGATTTTATCACACTAAAATAATGTCAACACGTATAATCGTTATGTCTTGTAGATATACTTTCGAAACCATGTGTATTTAAGCGTTTATCCTTTGGCCCCATTCACTTCCATTGTGAGTGCTTTCCTGTAACCGCGATTTTTTATTTTTAAATTACGAGTGGAAATTATTTTTGTGGTACATCAGCAAATGCTAAACTTGTACTGAACTCGAAACATTCCTGTAAAGCACTGACATAAGCAATCTCACAAAAGCTTTGCATGAAGTCATCATGCTGCTATCAGGATGGCCTTTATCTTGGTCTGTATCAAAGCCGTGATGATGAATACATCATCGTGTTATTCAGCATCACTGACAGCGATTCACGAGCCGGTTCAAGTTGAATTTAAAGCAACATCCCCCTCCATGTATTTATTTATACCGCTGCACAAGAAGAAAAACAACCCGAGCACGTACACACACCCCTCTATCATCTTATGAACTTCAACAACAACAACACCACCACCACAGACAACAATTACTGCTCAGCAAAACACACATCAGTGATCACTCGCTGGATGATGTCATGCACCTCTCCTTTACATGGGGCAAATAGAAATGTGGATTACAAATGACTGGAACTGCTTGGTGCGAAGTGGGAAGCTAATGTTAGATTACTCAAACAGATAGCGAATGCAGTTGTTTTTTTACTTAACACACAAGCTTCTTACCTTGTTTTAGAGGGCAGAAAAGCTAGTTTGATTAATCCGTGAGTGCAGACCTGGATACCCTCTTTCGCTACACTTGCTACTTTCAAACTGTGCTCTAAAATGTGCAGCTCCATCTTTTGCGTCTTCTCATTTGGGATACATCTAAACGAAATATACCTGTCTATTCCGTGTGATAAAAAGAGAATAAATAAATAAATAAACAAATAAATACATAACCAGAGCTTACATGGACAGGGTTTTAAAACCTTCTAACGGAGCGGAAAGGAGGGAGAGAAAAGGAAAAGTTGTCTGCTGAGGAAAAGAGAGACAGAGAGTGAAGCGGGTGAAATTAAAGAAAGCACAACGAGATAAACAGGGAGAAAAAAAAAAGGACTGTCGGCCCCCGTGTTTCCACTCCGACAAGGACTGGGATGAGCCTGCAGCTGGTAGCAGTGAAACAAACAATTTGCCAGTTGCCACTCAAAAAAAGGGGGCAGGACAAATGATGCCTGCCGTTGCACGCTGGGAAATGTAGTTCTGCGCTGTGGTTTTTCATAAACTTGTGCAGAAACCAGAGCTGACGCATCAATACACATTTCCCGATTCGAAACCTAATATTGTTTCATAAAATTCCAGGTATTTTGTAGTTTTTGATAGAAACCAGTCCTAAATCAGGATGTCTCATTTCCAGTGAAATTCAGTTAACCATAAGTGACACAACTTGCCCCATATTAGGGGTAAAATGTGTTAAGTCAAAGGTAAACCTTAACCATTGGGGAACAGGCAAGCATTTTTTTTTTTACTTGACAAAATCGTCAATATAATTGATTCAATTAGTTGTTTATGCAAAAACAGTTAACACTTTATAAGGTTGCATTTGTTGATACTGGTAAATGCATTAGGTATTATGAACTAACAATGAACATTTTTTACAGTATTTATTAACCTGTTAATGTTAGTTAACAAAAATACAATTGATCATTGTTAATTCAGAGTGCATTAACTAATGCTAACATACACATCTCTTGATGTTAGTACATGTTGAAATAAACATGAACCAAGATTAATAAATGCTGTCAAAGCATCTTTCATTTTTAGTTCATGTTAACAAATGAACCTTATTTTAAAATGTTACCCAAAAACAATTTGATGACACACTACTCCATTCCCAACATCTGCTGCACATTATTCACATCTTTTTAAATATATTACTTTTCCAGCCAGGAAAAGATGTAATTTTCATACTATTTTAATATAGTGAAAAATATTTCATTTGATTCATGAACAATCTCTAACAAAATCATTTACATGGTTACATGCATTTGCGATTCAACATGACTGATCTATATTTTTAGACTTTGATATAAAACTAATTATCCCTGTCAAATAGAAAATTAACTTTGACATATAAAAGACATAACAGCATAACAATTTTAAGTTTACCCCACCTCCACTTCCTTTATTACAATCTAAGTGTGACCATTTCTTGAACCTTAAATTCTTACTAATCAACAACTGTCAAAAGTGCGATAGGAGCTATTCACAATCATGAATGCTCAAACTACTTGTCTTAAACCAACAACAGGACAGACAAGAGCATGCATTTTTCTTCCTTTTAAAGAATACCACTGAGGTGTTTGATAAAACCTGAATGCAGACATAAATGAGACAGACAGACACACAATAAAACATTGTTTTCCCACACATAGACACATGGCAATGTAATCCTACACTAATAAAAATTTATCTGAAACAATTATATGTAATAGACAATGAGATCATGACACCCATTGATTTGTCAAGTCCTTGCCTGGAATGCATCAGATAAAACAATGATAAAAATACTTAAAGGAAAACAAAAAGTCAAAAACGTAATATACACGTGCTGACTATTGGTAACCAGGGCTAAAGAGTGTCATAAAACAACAAGCATTCATTGTGTGCAGCTGTGATAAGATTCCTGGGACACCCTCTGATCTCTCACAGGGACAGGCGTTGTTCAGTTCAAAGGACAGCTCTCCTCTTTAAACGCTACTCTTCTCAACATTTCCACTCAAGATATATTGACTTAGTAGGCAAATGGATATTTATTTATCTTTAAATCATTAGTGGTGTGTATTTACTATTTACAAAAATATCAGGCCAGTTTAGGAATAAAGGCTATGGTACGTAACTATGTGGCGGTCTTTCTAGGAGCAAAACGGTTTCTTGTCCCAAAAAAACGTAAATACATAAAGACAATGCACAACAGCACCTCCCAAGTTATCATGAATTGAAGACAATCATTGGTTTTACAGACAAACTATTGTTTGGCAAGTTTGTTAGCAATGTTGCAATCATTTCAAAGCTAATGCGGCCTGAACAGTTTATCTGCACCATTAAACTACTCAATGTATTGTCAAACCACAGCAAAATACATTTTAAACTATTGTTTAAAAGCTTTTATGCACCCTTATTTCAGATTACATCTACAACTCAGTCCAATCAGGAGTCAGCCATGCCTTTATCAGTCAAGACAGTCAAAAGTACACAACTTTTGGTTGGCTTGCATACTGACTTTAAATGGTGACAAAGTTTACGGTGGTCCAGAAATACAGGATAAATTAATCCAAAATAGACTTAAACTTTATTTAATTAACATTAAAGCTAGGCAATGATATAACACTTAAGATTTCCCCAAAGAGAGCATAGCAAAGAGCAACCAAGGACTCCGAAATAAAGGCTTTAGTTATGCACTTGAAAGCAGCAAAAATCCTTTAATCTGAACCCCATATACCACATGAAGCCCTAAGAACCTACCGGCATGACTGGCAACAAGGCTTTGAGATATCAAATCTTAGTGCTATTCTCTCTAAAGGGTGCTTCAGTTTTCATATTACTAGATATCTTTACCCATAATTAATCCATTTAAAAGGCTGAATACTGTATAATTTGCAGAGAACTAAATGCATTACTATTGTCAAGCAGTTGGGATTTGACCACAAACACACATTTTTAAATGAGTTTATTGTAAACTTACAAATTGGTTTCACACATTCAAGTGACACTCCAAAGCTCAGCCAAGTTAACATTTCCTGTGCAGTACAGATTTAATCAGTATAGCCTTGCCAGCACCCAACTGTAGAATGAAGACAAAAGGACAATTACATAAACATTCTTTGTTGTAATACTACATACCATAGATATGGTTTGCACAAAAATAGTAAACATTAGGTGTTGGCCCACTGACGGCAGACATTTCATGTTCAAAAAACCTGCAAATAATCTAGTAGGGCATTGATATGGGATTAATGCGTTAAGGATCGCCAGTGAAGAGAAGTGGCTGATCCCCTTTGAAAGTGATACAATGCAAGTGGAGCTGCTCTCACCTTCCAAGTAAACCTCGGCTGGGAAATTCTTCACTCCACTCTTCACTTTAACCCTTAGCCTGTTACATAAGATCACAAGACAATTAAAGTACATACACACAGAAGAAAAGAAACGCTGCACAAAATGTACGAGAAATGTTCCCGAGGATGGGTTTACATTTTCGGTCATGTCCACAGCAAGTCAGGAACCAAATGTCCTAAAAGCCTTGGTATATGCCCAAATGTCTCATTTATCAAATATTTATCTGACAACATTAAGTAAAAGGACAGCTGCCTCACCCTTCACTGAAGAATGATGGCCTGCCAATAACTAGTCAAGTGGGACCTGTGGACACAATATTAACAAGTCAGGATTATCAAGATGTGCTGAGCTATTGAAACAATGTCACAAGGCTTCTAAAAGAGACAGATCAAAGTGTGCTGTTATGCTCCCCATAGAGCGTGGGGGTAATGGGGCATGTTTGGGTATGTGGGATAATTGACAGCAAGCCACTGACAAACACATACCAGCCCTGCAACAGACTAAAAGTGTGCATGAAAGACACAGTTTACACCTAGTTAATTTTTAAAGGGTGAAGTTCTTTTGAACTTGACATGGCATCTCAAACATAAAAATAAAAACAACACTCCTGCACGAAATGCTGAATAGCTAGGAATGGCTTAAGACGTTAGTCTAGCACAGTGCTTCCCAAACTGCAGGGTGCCATAACTGGCTATGGGTGCCACAAAATCTCTGCTCAGTTCAACTTTTTAATAGCTACCTATGCTAAAATAAAAATAATGAATATTAAGATCAGACCCAATTCTGTACCCACGCGGCATTTCATTTCAGCTGGCTACGTTCACATGCGCATGTCTGCCCATGCACTCGTGTACTGTGATGAATGCAGCTGCGTGTGGGAACAGCCAAATGCTCTTTTTAGTCAAAATGCCCATCTTGATGCGATAATGTAAACACAGCTGTTAATGTACAAGCAGACGGGACAAAAAAGCCAAAACGTATTTCAAAATATTGGATCTGTTTTATATGCAAATGCAGCTGCTCTCCGTTATAGGCATTCAGACATTCTGACTGCATAGTAGTATTACGTATATCTAATAGTCACACAGTAAAGACTGCGCCTAATTTTAGTATAAGATTACTATTTAATGTTTATATATTTATACAGTACATAAATTATTAAATGTTTAATTGAAAATTTAAAGCACTGTTTACTCACTTCCCTTTAATTACTTGGTCTCGAATAATTACTTTAAAAGCTTGAAGCAACGTTTACAAAAGAAACGGATGATGTTTAAATTTAATGCGGTTTTTTTTTTAAAGCATATTTGCTTATTTATTCACCAGTGCAACACCAAGTTAACAAGTTTTCCCCTCTCATATTGCCTTTTACTTCACTTTAGAAAATCAGAATGGAAACGGGCTCAATCCTTTTCATGCACTTTAGTTTAACTGTTTTTGCAATAACAGTGCTGTCTGGCTTATAATAATTGCAGTTCCGCCCTCTTGTGGATTTAGGACTTAGATATATTTTTTTATTTACAACTTACACGTCCTACTTGGTTTATTGCATTTTACAAATAGACGGAAGCAAATAACAGTATCAGAACCTTTATTAAAATTACATGTTACTTTGTTTAGTAGACTAATGCTCAGTAAATCACTGAAAACTTTTTTTTTTTGTCTTCAAAAATCATGAAAGAATTGTGATCTTTATTCCAAGCAACAAAACCTTGATAGCAGCAAATACATATCCAAGCACAAGTAGTATACAGATCTTCCTCAGTATGTCGGATACTAACACACAGGGACTTCAGTAGTACTTCACTAAAACAATGGAGAATTCTGCTCAAAATGTGGGAGAAACAGTGTGCCGTTTTTGTTCGTGCTTTCCTTATCTTTTTTGCAGTTTTTTTTTTTTCTGTCATCATGAAAACAGAGATACTCCACTTAAAATTCGGACACAAGTGGTCACAGGAGACACATTTTAGTGACCATGTATAAACAGTGATGGGTCTCATCTGACCACATGTAATAGGATCACCCAGGATGCATCTTAGTACCAGGTGTAAACGGGGTCACTGTGTGCATCCAAAACAGAACAGCATCCAGTGTAATTGCAAATTTAAAGTTTGTAGTTTAACGGCATATCAGCTTCTATGGCTAAAAAAATAAATAAATATACTTCAAAGACAATAGATTCTAGCATGAGGCACATAATGGTGGATCTACACCTGCTATTAAAAACTTATTGCAAATGGAAAGGCTGGATGAAATATTGCAGGTTTGAAACCAACTCAATGTGCCAGTGAGGCGTACAGAACGCATGTTTGAAATAGAGCACTTGCTTACCACTTACTGAATTATGCATAGTATACATGCTATACAGCCAACAATTTAACATTCCACTATAAAAACAAAACAGGAGATATTGTCTCGACCACTACTAGGACCAAACAACAGACGCAAGGTCCAATAACAGTAGGTGTCGAAGTATTCTAGCACTGTCATTTGAACATTCCAGTCAGACATACAACTGGATGCAGATACCCACAGTGCAGGCTAAATGTGACAATGGGATTTCCAGTAAACAAACTGATATTAAAAGAATGTAGTTTCACAAACCAAAAATGAACTTCCGAGCTTCACCAGAAAGTGATGGCACTCCACCTAGTGGTCATCTTGCAGATCACACCTACACAAGAGGTAATTTACACAAGTAAGATACCTCACCCTGCCTAACAATTGCAATATTGAAATTTTTTTGCTAACAATGTCCTGCAGCATGTTCCCACAAAGCTAATAACAGTAGCAACATGGGTAAAGCGATACTACAGAGTTAGTCTTTGAGGCATTTCCAACGACTAATCTCTACTGAAAGGAGACAGTCGGGATAGACCTCATTTTAATCAATATCAGTTTGTTTTTGAAGGCCAAAAATTGACCCTTTTCACACTTTTGGGTTTTGGAAGGCAAAGTAAACTAGTGGTCGACCATTGTTTTTTTTTTTTTATATTTAAATGGCTGATGCCAAATAAAATTGCTTAAAATAAATAAAACGTATTTAGCACTATATTTACTAAATTTCATAATTTTAACTTTGTAAAAAAAAAAAATCTTAAATTAAGATTGTTTTAAATAAATGGTAGATAGCGGTTTCTTCAGACTTCCGTTTAGTCATCCAATTTTAGTAACTTATTTTCACAAAGAAATTGTTAATATATTAGGATGGAAATAACAGTGCTTAAAGTAGTCAAGCAACCATTCATGGCATGTGCACATTAGCAATCGCATTTTCACAAGAGACCCAATCAAACCAATTGCACATACAGTGCACAGTGAATATGACATTTATTCAGCGCATGTGAAGCGCATTTACTTGGAAAGTTGCTCTCGTGCCCTTTAGCGAATCCAGCCAGTAGCAAACGGTTTACACGGCCCAGATCGCCTGCTTGGATTGTCACGGACTGACGGTCATGTTAATTTTGTAAATCAGAAGAACTGAGTTTTGATCCAGACTGACAGAACACGTGCTTCAGAGGAAGATATTATACGAGTGCTGGACAGGAAAAAAAAAAAAAAAAAAAACCCCAGCTGGATTATGGTAAAATCTGTGAATTACAATGGTTAAAATGAGATATCCGCATATTTGCGGATGGTACATGATATTAGCTTAATTGATATTTGCCTTTTTATCATTTGGTAGACAAGACAGTTAAAAGTTACAGGGAACTGTTGAGGAGAGAGAAACAGACAAGCACTTTAACACTGAGCTCCAGAGCATCTGTCGCAGCTCTGATTTGCAGACCGTTTAAATGAGACTATTTCAAAACCGGACTACTATTGTAGTAACACCATGGCACAAAAGAACAAAAACTGTGATTGGTCATCCAAATGTCTCTGTAGTGGGCTGATGCCGATAATAAAAATTTGAATATCGGCCGATTTATTGGCCTTGGAGTGTTATCCCATTTGCTCCAACATGAAGAGAAAACGGCACCATGACGTCTACACAACTTTCCAAATGAAGAAAGTTGAAAGCGATGGATTATGACCATCAGAAGAGAGAAGTTGGCAACTTTACGGTCACTCAGCAGCTGTATTAAACTCGTCGCATCTGTGGTAACTCGTTTCGACTAATTGCAGGGTAATATAAAACAAAGTATAATGTTATAAATATACACTAAATTACATTTTAGGCAAAAATAATACGTTTACTAGATTCACGCTGCTAAAATAGGCAGAAACACGTCAGACAGTGAAATGAGTCTATTGTAGATAGGTATTACAACCAATGTAACGGCGGAAAGATGTAAACATGCAGTGACATTTACCATTATGATAACCTTCCTGAGCAGCAAGAAAGGACCAGTTTGCACCTCCAGTTTAACTTGATAAAAATGGGCATGTATATCCTGCTCGGGTATCTGTAAGTGAATGGAACTGTGAGAGAAAAAAAAAGCAGTTTCGATCGAGCAACCTCAAAAATAGTTAGTGTCATTACTGTTCAGAGAGGCAGATTCTCTTTCATGGTCTTAAGAGCAGTTGAACATTAATGCCAATCATCATTACAAACAAAACTCTTAAGCTTTCTCCTCACTGTGGAAATTAATCTTTACCCATTGCTTTGTCCATCACAAGGTGTCCATCAACTTCATCCAAACCCTGCAAATACACAACAGGCATTTTAAATTACATGTATACTACAGAAACAAGCAACAATGCCTTTGGCAAAGACATGTCTCCTCTCATAAGTAGCACTGCCATTGTGTGGGCACAGCAGAAAGTTGCAAGAGAAAAGAATGGTCATTTTTGCACTGCACTAGTTCCTAAGCCCACTATATCTAGACTGACTAGCACAGTGCAAGTGTTTCCAGAGCAACACAATAAAAAGCCATTTACCATATGTAGAAGGCCCGTCACAAAAGGCTTCCAACAACATTGGGAGACCTCCGAATTCCCTAGTGAGAGACGGGATTAAAAGGGATCAAAACATTTAAAATATAAAGTAAAATTATCCCATATAATAATGTATGGAATAGTTTAGAAATGCTGGGGATATTTCAGGCCTCACTGACAAAACTGCAACTGTGTCTACAGGGATGAGAGCTAACCTGGCGTTTTTATAGGCAGGCAGAGAAAATAATTTGCTATATATGGGAAATTCCGTTTGTGATAACCTATATGGCAATCTCCCTACCGATTTCCACCCAACAACGGCGGGATCTGATACGATCACCGCAAGGGTTAATCCGAGCGATACAAAAACTAACGTGAATAAATATACACAAGGAAATTCATTTACTGCAAGGTGCCTCTGTACACATTATTTGTAGCAGGATTCAACCACGTGGTGTTGCCTACTTTTCGCTGTAACATTAGAAGTCTTCGCGTTAAATCGTTTATATTATTCATACGTACAAACACAACTTGGACAGCAAAAACGTAAGATAAATGTTAAGAATCACGACAAATTACCTAGTTATTACACCAGACATCCACTCGTGAGCGCACCGATGTTAAGAAAGACTGAAAGAAGAGCATCGGGTTTTATACGGCAGTATCTGACTTTACGACATTTTACGTCTCTGAACCCTCGCAAAAAACGGTCGTGTCTAGACGGTAACCTTCCTTTGTCTAAAGTCCCGCGAGGCCGCACGATTGGTAAACACTGGCGCTTATTGTGTTTATTCTGAGTCCTAGAGCAGTGCTTCTCAAACTTTTACTAGGCCAAGTACCACCTTCGATCAAATCAGAACATTCAAGCACCACATAGTCACTCACCAACAATGTTCACTCAAATATTTACAATTGACAAGAGTTGTTACCTTCTAGATACAGCCCCCAAAATTTATTTTATTTATTTATTTTTTATCATCCATTATCCACCGTAAATCCACCAAATTCTCAATTCATTCAATCATTAAATAATAATAATAATAATAATAATAATAATAATAATAATAATAATAATAATAATAATAAAAAACAACTTTAATGGCGTGGATGTGGAACTCTCTTTTCTGTGTAATATCTCTCTTGCATACCTAAATCACACACTTTATCAGCAACCAATGTGCCCTGTACCAAGGGTTCTGTGCAAATGTAACTTTTTTTTTTTTTTGCAAATTACTATTTTGATTTTGTAAAGCCACCTTGAAAGGCACTATGTGAATAAACTAAATTTTTTTATTATTATTATTATTATTATCATCATTATGTTACAATAATAACATTAAAATTATTTAATTATGTCATGTAATTATTTAAAAAATGTTTGTCCTTATATTTTTTTCAAAATGTAATACCGGTGTATTCATCTTTTTAAATATCTCACTCAGATCTCATCTAGCGCTTGCAGATGTCACGTGACCGAACGCGACTGCACGAATGACATTTTCGCGCCTTTTTAGGTTTTTTTCCCCTTCACGCGAGTGTGAGAGTAACGGCCTTTAAACGGCTCAGCTTGATTGGCATTTTATTCTTACAACATATTAAAGTTCTGGTATTTATTATGGGGATTTCTCTGTCTAGAAGAAGGATTCCTGAAGAAGTTTACAGATTTTGGTCTGCTGTAGCATCTTCTCTTCGCCTTGGCTGGCTTGGGACAGATAACGTTAGAACGGTTAGGGTTACTAACTTTCTAGCTAGAGAGCAAGCCAACTGTAACCATATAATAGACATGCACTGTATAATAATCGGGGTCTGTCAGCTTTCTACTAGAACCACACCCAAGTACTACATTGTTTACATGAGGATTTTGTACAATCAGTTTCTTAAAACAAATTTGTTATGCATTTTCAAATTGCTTTCATTTAAAATTATGTTTATAATTTGCCTTCATATTATTAGGAGATGAAAGCTTGTCAGCTTGCTCTTTTCCCTCACCTGTTGAACACCTCAGCTGTACAAGAAGATATTATTGGCCTGGAGGAACATCTGCGAGAGGTACTGAAACTACATACAGTATGTGAGAAGGCCATCAGTGATCTGAGTTAAAACTCAAAGACTGGTCTGGAACGTGAAATAAATGTATCTGTAGGGTGCTGATGTCTCAGGTGGAGATGGACGAGGTCGGACTGCTCTACATGTTGCAGCAGGACAGGGCAACTTAGAAACTGTTCGCTTCTTGCTGCATGAGGGAGCAGATGTAAATGCCACTGACTGTGATGGAGAAACTGCACTTCAGGATGCCATACGCTGCAAGTACTCAATCATTCGTACTTTTTTTGATGCCACATTTACTTTGGGAATGCATTTACTGATTCACCTGGTAAATCCATAGGAGTTTAGAGGTGGTGAAGATGTTAATTTCTGCAGGGGCATGTTTGGAAAGATCCTCTGAGGAACTTGGGGCTGAGATGTGCTGGTGAGTGGGATTTTTATTTACATAAATGCTGCACACAAGTTCATTTAGCAAAAGATCATTTCTTGATAGGTGATAAACATGCTTATGCATAACACTCTTCCGAGTATCTTCATGAATTTATTTCTTTTCAGTCTTGCATTCCTTGGAGACACCGAACATATGGAGGCATGGAAGAAGGCTGGAGTCAGTTTGAATTTTTCTGATGCTCAGCGTAGAACTCCATTGCATGTGGTAAGGCTTTCTCACAAGCGTAAAGCACATCTTCCCCCTTTCGAAGACTGTCTAAAGGCCAAAGTGTACTTCAGGTGTGCATGTTGCGGAATGCTCCGGCCACAGTATGTGTGACGCAAATTGCGTCATCAGCACAGATTTTCTTGACACACGCACGTGGTCCTCATCTATGCGTGTCGTCTGCACATGCGCTGGCCATTGACTGTACTAAAAGAGTGGCTGTGTCTCGTTTGGAAGGCTGTGTGCTAAGTAGGACGCGTCCTATGAAGGCTGCAGTATACCGAGTGTCCTCTAAACAAGTCTCGTTTAAACGAAACGGCCTTCATAGGACGAATGGAAACAGAATGTAACATGGTTGCTATGACAGCACGCCACTCTTTAACAAGCAGGAGCGCTTTGAGTGAGAAGGGAACAAAGTCCCTTTAGAAGGGAATGCATGAGGTAAAATTTAGGAGAGTTACAATGATGTAGACAGAAAAGAAAATAGATTTTACAGGTGTAATTTTAGTCTAATACTTTATTTTAATTATATATTAATATAATTATACATATTATATACTCTGCACTCATCTACTGAGGTACTTAAACTTGGGAATTAACATTACTCGCGTTTGAACATCAAATTTACAGGCAAAAAATTAATATTTTTAGACATTTCCGTTGAAGCAAAGAATTGTGGGTTGTGAGTGCCCTCAAAGGATACACCTCATGCATCCTCCGAATTCCCGTGAAAGAAGGTCGCATTCGAAGGCTGCATTCGAAGTGTCCTACTTACTTTTATGAAAAGAGACAGCCTCTGAGGTATGCGGCCAACAAATGCGACCTCCGGAGGACGCAGCCTTCCAAACGAGACACAGCCAGTGTCACAAACCAGTTGTGGTGCGCATGAGTCGAGCGCGTTCCTATTCGTTCGCGGTCAGAAAAGTATACTCATAAAGGCAACGCGGTCGACCAGGCACAAGGCGATCCGGAACACGCAAAAATGAAGTATACATGGGCCTTAAGCCTTAAAGCGTTTAATCTCCTTTCGCTTGCTTTCTTCACAGGCGGTGTGCACCAATCAGCTGGAAATGGTACAATTCTGTATCCGTAATGGATCGGATCTTGAGGTATGGAGACAAATGAGTTAGAAACAGTGGTTTACACACAATACGAGTTAAAAGTTTAGACACACCTACTCATTCTTTATTGTGTATTGATAACAACTCTGCCCATTCTTGGCATTTTCTCAACAAACTCGCCATACTTTGGGCTCTCTCAGTAGTCTTGAGGGAGTTCCCAGATATACTGTGCACCTGTTGGCTGCTTTTTCCAGTCCAACTCATTCATTTAATAATTTAAGTTTTAGTTTTGTAAAAAAAAAAAAAAAAAAAAAAAAAAGTCATGCATAGGCACAATTAATTTTTCTACAAAACTAATGTCAAGCTTTTAAAAATAAGCCTATAGTCTAGACCAAAAGGCCTTCATTCAGTCAGGTGCGTCCAAACGTTTCACTGGTGCTGTCTGTGAATAAAAGAGTAACCATCTCAGCATTTTGAGGATTAAAACGATAGATACAATAGATAATAGATACAATAATTCAATCTCCTCTAAAATAACAGCAAAGAGACAGGTTCAACAACAGGCCTGTGGATGATGCTCAGCGACTAGGCTTTCAACACTTGGTGGAGCTCTTGTGCTATGAGGCCCAACAGCTCAACCAGGCCACAGATGGCTGAGAAAGCCCAGATCAGTGAGGGACAACAGGCATTTATACTCATGAAAGGGCTCGAAGTTTAAAGTTCTTTGTCACTGGCTTTTTCAGATTTTAAAATATTATATGCCAAATGAGTTAATTAAAAATAAATTAACTTAATATAAATGTTCCATAAACTTTGACCTTAGACATCTGTTGTGCAATTAAAATAGGTTATTGCACATATTACAATAATAATAATAAAAAAAATACACATCAAATTTGCCCAACATTATGCAGTTTTTAAAAGTTGTATAGTTTTGAGATTTATAAAATATAGTTCAGAATTGTACTATTTTGTTTCACTGATAATTTTTCAACCGTAATGATATACTGTGAATATAATACTGTACATAATAAATTCCTCAAAAAAAAAAGAGGTAAACTCATTTTTAGTTTTTTTTTCTCCATACTTTATTTGATATGGGTTTCCAGTTTTGAACATGTAAATAGCAAATATCATTCGCCATAGTAAAAAACACACTTTAAATATAATACTCGAACATTTTGGAAATAGGACAAAAATCAAAGTAAACAACAGATTCTGGTGTCTGACAGCACTTGATTCATGGCAATATACTGAAGCTGTTTTGCATGGTACATGTTATTCATGTAACCCAACAACAATATTTTATTAATAATAGAATTGTAACATGCAAGAAAAAGGATAAGAATGACCAACCTCTTGTCTTTATTTTATGATCATAACAGGTTAAAGATCTTATAAACATGGTTTAAATAAACTTGTATGCTTAAAGTTAAAATAAAAGTATTACTAATTCAAGATTTATAGTGAGTGTGGGCAGGTAACAGAGCTGACATCATTTTTAATGTTTAACACTACCAGATCCCAGAATCTGAAGTTACATGAGCATTCTCCACCTCAGCCTTGCACACCTGCCTTCCACAGCACTATCACACAGTGTAAGGATACTCATAATGCATCTTTAAGAGGCATATTCCAAGAGAGACACAATGTTCCAACAGTGTAACACAAACAAGAATATACCTATGCCATATGTATAATATTGTTTCCATATTAAAAGCCAATATCAATCTAGGAATCTCTGTAAAGTGAGCGGTGCAAAAAACACACTGTTACAAAAGAAAAGGCACGATAATTCGGCCATTCGGTGCAAGATTAAGGTGAACCAGGAGGAGAAATATATTGACTTCATCAGAGAACCACAATAATATGCAAACAATTGCCTGAGAGTTAAAAATGATCAAAACAAGACAAAATATCCTTTTAGTAACATGCAGTCACGTGTTCAGTCAATAGAGCGACCTGACGGGCAATGCGATGGCGCTCAAAAGTACAAAAACTGTCCAAGAAGGAAGGCTGACATTCTTGTAGCATCCAAGAGCAGAAACTCTCTTTTTACAGAGAACAGCAGTATCTAACATTAAGCAACGTTATTTTAATGGCAGCCCAAGAACATTGCATGCATTGTTATGCCATAGAGTTTGTATAAGCAAGAAGATTAAAAAAAAAAAAAAAGTTGTCACAGGAGTGACTTTTACAATAAATGTTGCCAGAGAGATAAAGTTTCTCAGTTGGTGAACATGCATCATAGGGTTGTATCTAGGTGTTCTGCGTTTTGGGTTAATAAATGGTCACCATTTGAAGTCTTATCTGCAATCCAGAGTTTATCTTAAATAATAAAATCCTAGCTTAAGAAAAACAAAATTAAAGAGAAATGATTAAATATATAAGTACATCTACTATACCCACCAATGGCATGCTAAATATGCAATAACACAGGAAGGTTAAAATAATACATTGGTTATAATATAAATGCCACAAAATAACAGCTTGATAAAACGTACACAAAATTAAAACAAACATGTAAATGATTTTAACAGTCTTAAAAAATATATATTTGGTCAAAATAATACAACTCTTTAAAATGATTATAGGAAGAAAAGTATAAACATGCAATAAATCAGTCGAAATCAATCTTAAAACAACAGTAACTTGTTTGAGTCCATTTTCTGACTGAAAGACAGAATTTAGAATGAAAGACACATTTTAAACAATCTATGGATTGGGCTGGGGCACAGTATTTTAATAAAATTAAAAAAAAAAGAATAGAAAAAAATCAATACATAACTGCCAAGCAAGAACATCTTGATGAAAGCTGTATAATCCACGGTCTTAATTTCAACAATAGCCCCTATTCCGCATTAGTGTGTCCTTTGGGTAAACAGGGTTTGCTCTCTCTGTATTCTCCAGACAAAAATGGCTATTTAAGCTTCTGTTTGCTCTCTTAATGTCAATGGCACATTGGTCATTTGCAGTGAGAGAGCATAGAAACTAAATAAAGGTAAATGAATTGCATTCACTGAGTAGACTGACTTGGTGGTCATACATTAAAAAAGAACAAAAAACTATTCTAGCCTATTGGAATGGAAGGAGAGGGAAAAATCTCTCTCGCTCTCTTTTTTTTTTTGTGTAAGTTCCTAATCCTCACAATCATCTGCTTGGAAAATATAATTGTGTCATTTTTGCCTTGGCCTCAATACAGGCATCAGAGAAGTTTTGGACTGTATTCTAGATGTAAAATATACATGATTTTTGAGTTGAGCTCTTTTTAGATCTGCCATGTTTTTAAATTAATGTATTTTTAAAGCCCCTTTGCTGCCATGTGGCAAACTACTGACAGCTAAATTCTGTAAACAGCATTCTTGAATACACCTCAGAGATGTTACACAGAACAGAGAAAGCAGAAGAGTATGTTTAAATATTTGACCACAGGAATAGTACAATTGATCCCCCTGTTGGCTGTGGAAACAACACCTCCCCATTTTCATTGAGGTTTTAAAAACACAGGCTGATTAAAGACCCTTACATAAGCCCAAAAGCCACATCAAACCACACTATCAAACTGCAAGCTCAACACCAGGGAAAGTACAAGAGATAGAGCAGATGTGTTAGTTGGGGATGGATATTGGCACTCATCTCTAAATCAATGGACTGCTGAAGTGTTGATCCATCACAGGCTGGGCTTACATTGACATCGTATAGGAAAGGGGTTGGGCATTGGTGCAACCATTGGTAGGGGAGACTTTCAGTCATTGCATCCGGAACCAGGGAGTTCATTGGTTAATGTGTGCCAGCGCTCGATTTTCTTGTCCTTGTTTTTGAGACAGTCAAACCAGTGTTTTAGCCTCTCGCCATTGGCATTGATACCTAAAGAAACACCACCTGGAAAAGGAGTAGAAAAAGTAATTTAAAACTGCCAAGAACAACAAAGAGCAGTTGTACCCCATGGGAATGCAGATACTTTAGAACTGCATTCAGTTAATAACACAAAATTAAAGGCACAGATTAAAAAGGAATAGTTCACCCAAAAATGCTAATTTTCACTTCCTTTACTCACCCTCCATCTTTTTTCTGCAGAACACAAACAAAGATCTGTACAATGTTAAGTCCTTGAGGTCCCAACTGTCCAAGCTCCAAAGAGGACAGAAAGGCAGCATAAAGGAAATCCATATGACTTGAGTGGTTTAATCCATGTCTTCGGAGCGATCTGATCGGTTTTGGGTGAGAACAAACCAAAATGTACCTCCTTGCTATCTGCAGTCTCTTTGGCTTGATCATGACACTTCCTCGCTCTTGAGGCTTGAGCAGAGCACGTGCACATATGCTCTGTGCATGCGTCAAGTGCATGGAAGTGTAGTTGAGTTTCAAATTCTGATGCTGTCTTTGTCTTTTTTGGTTCTTGGAAGTTTTGGATCCCATTGAATTGCATGAATAGCAACACATCATACAGCCATGAAAAAATCTTTGCTTTTGTTGTGCAGAAGATATACAAGTTTGAGATGGCAAAACACCTTGTCCTAATCAGATGCAACACGATAAGATTCTAATGACAAGCAATCTCTCTGTCCACCCAATGTCCACTAAAATGATTATAAATAACAATAGAATCAGAAATCGTAACAGTCAGATGTCTGTTTATTGAACGTAAATCAATATCTCACACGGGATACCTCAAATGGACAAATGGTATTTGCGGCAAGCCCCGAGGGGATAAATACACAATCACACACACACACACACACACATGGCAAAGTTAATTTATGAATCCTGTACAAATTCTGTCTGTTACCACTGTTTATGTTCATGCGGTACTCCTGTTGTTATTTCGCCGATCTCCACGTGGTCAGGGAAGTGGAGAGAAAGTCAGAATGAGCTGGTAAGCAGTTTTAAAAACAAAGAAACCCCGAACAGAGCAGAGTCTACAAGCAAAAAGGGAAAGCAACAGAGTCCGTAATAAAACCCGAATCAACACTGGCTTGGCTTTTCAGAGGTGGCGACGCAGAGATGGCTTTTTACTTACTCAACAGGTAAGATATTTTATTGATATGTTTGGGGATGGGGCGTAGTCGTGTGTCTGTTTGCGGGAGAGAGGGAGTAGTGTGGCTCTTCAAACTGGTTGGCATAATTTATAACAGCTGTTTCTTGTTACAGTAATAGCGGGGAGAGACCTCAAAAAGCAGCCAAGACACGGCATGAGATGTTCTAAGAGTTTATTTAGAGTGTCTTTTATCAAGAGTCTGTTTTGAGAGTTTATGTTCAGAGAGTGGGAATTTTTTTCCCCTTTTCTCCAAATTTGGAATGCCCAATTCCCAATGTGCTTTTAAGTCCTCATGGTCGCATAGTGATTCACCTCAGTCCGGGTGGCGGAGGACGAATCCCAGTTGCCTCCACGTCTGAAATCGTCAACCGCGCATCTTATCACATGGCTTGTTGAGCGCGCTGCCACGGAGACTTGTGGAGGCTTCACACCATCCACCGCGGCAACCATGCTCAACTCACCTAGCGCCCCACCGAGAACGAACCACATTATAGCGATCACGAGGAGGTTACCCCATGTGACTCTACCCTCCCTAGCAGCCGGGCCAATTTGGTTGCTTAGGAGACCTGGCTGGAGTCACTCAGCACACCCTGGGATTCAAACTAGCGAACTCCAGGGGTGGTAGCCAGCGTCTTTACCACTGAGCTACCCAGGCCCCCTCCAGAGAGTGTTTTTATTTTGAGTGAAGAGCCTAAGAGTGTGCAGTGTGAGACAGAGAATAAAGTCTTACTTGAACTGCTTCATTGTTTCCCGACTCCTCCTGTGACCGAATGTCCAAACATATCATAATATAGTTTATGTATAACTGTGTGATCACGTACACGTCTGTGTGTGTGTGTAGTGAAATACAATAATTATACTGTAACCGGTGCAGAACTTTTCACTTGCTAGCACACGTGTGTATTTTTCTTTATAATGGCAATAATTTATATAAATAAATCCTTTAGTCCTAGGCTTGCCAAGGACATGTGCGTCTTGAAATTATGTTGACCACTGGTTGGTAACAATGACAATCTATAAATTAGTTACTACCATGGTCTATTTGGCCAGAATAACCTGCAGTTATAAAAAAATTACAATGGTTGACCTTATCAGACTAGCAATCATTATGTCTAATGTTAACAAACAACTTTTGTAACGTCATTTATTTTAAAACATCAATGTTTCCAATAAGTCAAAACAACAGCATAAGATATGGCACTTACCTGCTCAGTTGACATGTTTTCGGATATCCGTCTTTTCCTTTCTTTCGTTATTTATTTGTCTATTCGCTCTAAGATGTCCTGTATCCACGTGTACACCGGTGCCTCGAAGCACATTCATCCGCGCAGAGGAGCAGAGCCGAAGCACAACTTACGTCATTACCAAAACAATGTTCTTCCGCATGCAGTTTTATTTAACTATATAACTGTTTTAACTGGATAATAATTTTTTCATGAAACTAAAGGCCAAAGGGTTTATCACAGTACATTTTTGAAATTACACCACTTCATGTTGCCCAAAAAAATTAAACACGTGCTTTGATCCTGAAGGAAACTGCTGCATCACACATTTCTTTGCCTAATCGCCCATTGTGGATGTCACATTCACTGAATGTAGACCTTTTTTAACAACCAAGTATAATTTCTACATACTATACATGCACAGCTAATCCAAATACAAGGAAAACATTATTAGAGGTAAAAAGTACATTTCTCAGTTGTTTCCAAGTCTTCACAGAATTATTGTTAGATATGATGCATTAATACAAATTTGATGCTGCCAGGGTTTTGACTGAGGTTAATTATATTAACTGTTAATTAACTGTATGCTGGTGAGGCAAGTAGCTTTTTTTGGGTTTGGGTTTTCGAGACCAGGTTGTTGTTTCTCCTGCAAGATCTGGCAACATTTCAGTTGGTATTTCACCCACTCCGTGATGCTGAGTACTGTCATTTTAAAAAGAACATTATTAACCATTCTTTTATTTAGTTCTAACTGGTAACCTTTTGGAAAGGAGGCTGCGGAACTTCTGAACCATAACAAAAAAAAAAAAAAAAAGAAATACAGTTTTTGCTCAGAACGAACCTAAATGAAAACATTTCCTTTTTAGGCCCTGGGTAGGATGAAAAACTCATGGAAAATATACCTTTTATTTTATGTTGTGGCGAAAAGCTTCACCCACTAGAGGCCAAAAGTGCGCAAGAGATGGATGTTATATAAAGAAGGTATGAGAAATCACAAAACATAATATAACCAAATGCTACAATTTACTTAATAATAATATCTCAATAGGTTAAATAACCATAATGTAACTGTTATACATAACTGTAATACAATAATAAATATACAGAACAACCACTTTTAGTGTTTGAATCAGTCATGTCGCTCACTAAACACTGTGTGAAATGTTTATTTTTGCCTTATTTTATTCAGTTGACATGTAGGAGTTGATAACAGTTTGATTAATAATCTCATTCCATATCTGGATAATTGCTGCAATATCATAGAGGATAAATTTCCTCCTATATGATATTGCATTATATTAGTTTTGTACAGTATCTTAACTTTATAGCCAAAATACTTGGACATACATGAATGAGAATAAACCTGAAGTAGGAATGTGTTTCAGTCACATGCACATTATGTAGTTTAGAGACGATTTAGAGACATTTAAAATGTTACAAATGGCTATTTCTATTTAAATAAATGATGAATTCTTAAAATGTTCTGTTTGTCCAAGAATCTTCTTGCAGCAATGCAGGTCTTTGGCATTTAGAAGCTGCTAGTTTAGGACTTGTGAGGAGTCTGTTTCTCAAACTAGAGACTGTGATTTACTTATCTTTTTGTTGTGCATCTGGGCCATCCACTTCCCTCTCTATCCTGGTTAGAGATATTTTTTTTTCAAAACAGTAATGCATGGAATATCCTTCATCTCTCTAAATCAATAGACTTTAGAAGAAAATAGAATTTTTGCCTATTTTTAAAACCAAAATTTTACTTGCAAGTGTAAAGCAACTTATAAGAACTCAATACTTTAGCAAATGGGGAAAAAACCCACTGTACTGTGATTTTCGCATGGCAGCGCAACCATTTTTAATTGTTCTAATAATAAGAAAATGTTCTTGAGTACCAAATTAGCACTTTAGAATGCTTTTGTAAGGAATAGGTGACACAGTACATGTTTGCCATCACGGGTAAAGAAAAAATGGAATAAATACCACTTAAAACAATTATTTCAAACCGTAATAATAATTAGCAATTAATGATTTTGGCAGTATGTTTGATGAATTTAATGCATCCTTGGTGAAAGGAAGCATCAGTTTCTTTCAAGAACAACCATACCAGCCCGCGTAAAAATATTATCCATTCCGTTTATGAGGATATTTTGCCAAAAACCGCATCTTTAGGCAATCTCCCATTCATTCCAATGGGGAGTTCTGCAGAGCTTGTCAGAGCGAGCAATGTATTCAAGGGGGGTGGAGCTTAGCGGAAGGTCAATTATAATTTTTGGGTGAACTATTCCTTTAATGAAAATTACAAATTTTGAAAATAAAAAATGTGGAAAGATACAAATATGGATTTTAATATGATGTATATTATTTTATTAGGTCTTACCAATAAAATCATTGGATTTGCCAATGTCATAGTCCCAAACAGTCACCTCCAGGGTCTTCTTGCTGAGGTCAGCATACTTGATCTCATAGAAAAACTCCTAATACAGCAAGGAAAATGAAAAATAAATAAATAAAAATGGAATAAAATGGATTTAGCACTCAAAAAGAAACACAAGTTACAAAAACTGCAAGTCATCCTTATGTATGAGGTGTGAATCAGAATGAAAGTGCCAAAAAGAACAATATTAGCACTATGCATGGAGAGTGCTGATGTGCTTAGTAGAAAATTATCAGATAAATCTTACTTCATTGAATTCAGGGTTGAGGGTCTTCTTCTTGACTGTTGTCTTGTGCTTTGATTTTTTGTTCTCATCTGGCTTGAGATATCTGAAAAACATTTGTGATATTAAAAGTAAGTTGCATTTAATTGTATCCTTTCACTAAAGGTTAAGATGGCTTCCTAAAACCCATTTTTACAGGAATAATTAATAAATAATTGCATATTAGCATATAAGTGCTTATTAATGGCAGTTCACAAAAAAACTGTGAAGACATTCAACAACAAAAGCAGAATGGTCTTGTTGCAGACTACTAGTTAATATGACTCGCCCACCAGAGGGCAATGCAGCACTTGTATTTGGAATTACATTTTGAACATTTTCAGAAACTGAGCCATGAAAGGATGAACAAGGCTTATTGCAGGACATTGCAAACAACTTTTTCTGTAGGTGCTTCCTAAAACAAGGAACGTTTTATTAGAAAACAGAGAGAGGGATTAAAAGCAACCACGCTTCACTTGTCTGCAGACTTAGTGGTCATTACACTTCTCATTCCGGCTGTAATTCTGCAAGCTCTCTCTAATGAGGGTCCCTTGATCTCTTACAACGACCACTTGGCAAGAAGACCATCTACTGATAAAAAAAAATTCAGGCATTGAGGTCAAACCCTACCCAGCCAAATAATCACAACCGGGTGCCCATGTTATAGAATTTCTTGGGTTATCTAGAAGAGTCATTTATTTTTTATCCATTCAGGAATCAAACTGAATTGATAGAATAACTGAGTGCAAAACATTAATTGATTTGATGATGAATTCAATTGATGATGGAAGTCAAAAATGAGGAGGTCAACATTGGCTTGTTCAAGATATATATATATATATATATAAGTTGTGCTCAAAAGTTTGCACACCCTGGCAGAAATTGTGAAATTTTAGCATTGATTTTGAAAATATGACTGGTCTTTTATTTAAGTTTAGTGATCATATGAAGCCATTTATTATCACATAGTTGTTTGGCTCCTTTTTAAATCATAAGACACTAATTGCAATTTAAAAAGCCACAGGTGTGTGAAATTAACCTTTAATTGCCATTTAAACCTGTGTGTGTTACCTTGTGTGTCTGTAACAAGGCCAAACATTCAAGGGTATGTAAACTTTTGATCAGGGCCATTTGGGTGATTTCTGTTATCATTATGATTTAAAAAGGAGCCAAACAACTATGTGATAATAAATGGCTTCATATGATCACTATCCTTAAATAAAAGACAGTTTTATTTGCATGATCAGTCATATTTTCAAAATCAATGCCAAAATTTCACAATTTCTGCCAGGGTATGCAAACTTTTGAGCACAACTATATATATATATATATATATATATATATATATATATATATATATATATATATATATATAATGACAGCAGACTTACAAAGAAAAACCTATGAAAGGTTCCTTCCCCTTTCTTTGTAACAGTCTCCCTTGAGCTCTTTTGCTAGGGAACGTCATTTGCTTGCTTTAACTATGCCTCAAGACAACCCTGTTATTCAGCTTTTTTTTTATGAACTAAATGAATCTGCAATTTAAAATTGGGGTTCTATATCTATTTTAAATGGATACTGACACTAGCAACATAGTCAGTAAAATTTACTTCACTTCCCAAAAAGGTGAATGTCAATTGATATCTAATTGCATTGAATTGAAATGAACTGCTCCATGCTCAGATAATAATAATACAAAATAAAAAAAAAAAAACCAGAGTGATTTGAAAATAGCAAATTGAGACAAATTACAGACACAAATACATAAGTACATAAAAAGCCTACATGATTAAAAAATAAATACGATTTCTTCTGTTTGTTGTCACCAACAGCAGCGATAAATGAATAATTTAGTATTCAAAGCAATTACAGAGATGGATACAGGCTGTTTAAATTGAACAATGTTTGTACATGCAGAAAACAAAAACATAGTGCTCCACTGCAGTAATCCCTCTATAAATCTTTCAATTCAGCAACCAAGGGAGTTAAGAACTCTAATCCTTCATGCTTCACTGTTATCAAACACATTCTAGTCCTCAAAATAAACATAAGCCTGAAATTCCTATCTTTGATATGGAGAAATTGAAGTGTGTCATAATTCCCATTTGAGTGCACCTTTAAGTGTTGACATAACAAATGATGTGAATGCTAGCACTTAATAAATGAATAAATGGGTGTGGTTTTTCCTCACAAACATACATGTGTACATATAGACTAGTCATTTAGCAAACACTTTTATTCAAATTTTATTTATCTGGACAATCCTACTGGATTAATGGTTAAGACACTGGCTTGGATTAGTGCTGATTCATTCAATACGCTGTCAATCAATCAATGCAACAATGCTCATCTCTCATGCTCTCGTCCTCGCAGTGGGTCTTCGCAGATTGGGATGAACTGATGTGGAGAAGTGGAGAAACTATTTGCACAGTAAACAACTAACCGACACAGACAACAATGCTTTTGGTCACGTCCAAATCAAAATGAACATGAAATGAATGAAACATGAAATGGTGTGCTAGTGAGCCACTGGAGCAATTGCTCTTACATGTGGCAGCTCGTGCCATCATGAAACCTGCAGTGTTTACAAAGGAGTAGATGACAAATTATCCAATATAAAATGACTATAAAAATAATAGGCGAACAGATAAAATTGATATAACTGCACGATTGACTGGTCACCTGTCCAGGGTGTTTGTTTCCCTGCCTTTGGCCCGAGACAAGCAAATATAGAAAATGGATGGATGTATTCTTATAGGTATTGTTTTTGAAGCAATGTAAAAATAATACTTATAATACAATGCATAAACTGAATGAGTCTTTGATTTGACTTGATTTAATAAATAGTGTTAATTGAACATACAAAAATAATAATTAAAAAAAGGAAGTATTTCATGCTTATTTACAGTGAAAGTTAAAAGGTGCTTCGTATGCCTTCTATTACAGAAATCTGAAATATGGCAGTTAACACATATATAAAACTATAGTTCATTTTGTTTGGGCATATACAGTATGTACATAACTTATACAATTGAGATGATAATAAACTATGATTTAAGGAAAATATGTTACATATATGAGAACAGCCATTTTTAATATTTTGAAATGTCTGTTATGTGCAAGTATGTGACATTTTTATATCATATATTGTTATGTAGGCCTACTTTTTTATATCATATGTTGTGTTCAGTCAGATTTCAGATTTGTATGGGTTTAACCTGAAAGCTATGTATATAGGATTTATATAGGAATAGGATTTTACATTGGAAAAAACGAGATGGCACTCTGCCTCCTCATATCAAAAGTCCACCACACACCTCTGATTTTGCGTTGAGCAAAAATCTGTTGTTATGCCAGTGTGAATTTAGCATATAGAGCACTGAAAAGAAAAACTGAAAATCAATGAGAGACAGAGGGAGTGCTAGGTATGTCTTACGTTTTGACATAGGGGTCAGAGAAACCATTGGCATCCATGGCAGCGAGATGGGCACAGCGGATGATGCCCACCACTAAGCCAGACTTCTGAGAGCTATACTTCAGAGAGATCATGATGCGCCCTCGCTCCTCCAGAGACTTGTCATCTGTCTTGTCGATCTGCGCAAACACAGAAATAGGAAACACTTTTTTCATTCCAACTTCTAAGAAATAAAAAGGAGGCCATTGCAGGCTGTATATTATTTAAGTACAAACTTAAAGGTATAGTTCCCAGATGTGTATGACATTCTTTCTTCTGCAGAACACTTAGAAGAACATTTCAGCTCTGTTGGTCCATACAAGGCAAGTGAATGGGTGCCAAAATTTGGATGCTCCAAAAAGCACATTAAGGCATCATAAAAGTAATCCATATGACTCCAGTGTTTTAATCCATATCTTCAGAAGTGATATGATAGGTGTTGGTGAGAAACAGATCATTTTTACAGATTAAGTTCAGCAGAAGAAAGAAAATCATACACATCTGGGATGGCATAAGGGTGAGTAAATGAGAGATTTTTCATTTTTGGGTGAACTATTCCTCTAATAACCACAGAACAAAGAGTTCAATGTTGTAATTCTATGAATCTGGTTGCAAACTTCATTTGAGGAGCATTATCAATTAATTATCAGTTATAAATGGGTTATGAACCCATAAATGAGTAGAAATTTCTACGAAACACGAGCCTACATAATTTATTCATGGAATAAATCAGTTTTATGCAGCACTTTATCTTCTTTGCAATGTTTAGCTTTTGTCTGGACATTTATGTGGCAGAACAGAAACAGAGCTGAAATCATCCCAACCGTTGAGTGTGAGGTCTAAATCTACTCTCTTCCTCTCTGAACTCTGTAGAGCCACCAAAGCCGTCAAGCATGAAGTTAATTAGCTGTGGAGGAGGCGTCTCTGCTCATCCCCCACACACTGCTGTCTCATTTCCGTCCCCACTGGAGATTACACAAACACACTCATGTACACATTACAGAGTCTTCTCACACAAGAAACACCATTCTTACTGTTTGCCAGCTGGTGGAGTCATACTTAGGGTTAAGAGCAGATCCCAAGTCAGTCTTTGTGTTGAACTTTTGTAACCTCTACCTGCAATGTAGGTCTGAGAGCAGATCTCCAATCAGTCTGTGTGCTGAACCTTTGTAAGTGCCTCACTGTAACCTCGATTTTTGCTTTTTTTAAAGATAAGGAGGGATGATTCAAAATTAATTTTTGTGGCAATCAATATATGCCATAAATGCTGTCGATTGAGCTTAACTTGAATTGAACCTGGAATATTCCTTTAAGAAATGATGTCTCTGAATTTTAGGGTTGTAGCATGCTGTGGCTTTTTCTTCCTCAGTGGTAAACTTACCTTCCTGTCAAATAAAATTTTTATAACAGTTCCAGTCATCAAATCAAGTGGCATCTCAAGAGTGCCGATATTTAGTATAACAGCACTGGGGCACTCCACTATTTGTATCATTTCTCTTATCTGTGTTCGTGTCTTTCCGCAAATACAGCGGTGGGGATTTTGATCGTTCATTTAATTAATTTTTTTTCCGAAATAAATGGAAGTGAACGAGAACAATTTGTTTAATTAAAAGAATCATTCAAAACACAGATTCGATCACAGATAGTTTGAAACTCAGAGTGAGAGCAGTGCTGAGAGCGCAGGGCTCCAGACTGTGGCTAAAATGGTCGCAAATGCAACAAAAAGTGAATATTTGTGACAATAATTTAAAATTAGTTGCCACTGGCGACAGTAGGGAACACTTTGTGTACGTTTATATATGGTTTAGCCAGATATCATCTTATGAGTTACTGAATTACAACTTTAGATGCGTGCCAGTGTGTCGTGCCGTTTTTTATTTTTTCTGTTAAAATTTGCTTGCTGCACGCAACAACAAACACAACACAATCCATGATGTCTGATTCACAAACAAATGACTCTTTTGAATCAGGTGCTCTTCATCAGCCGAACTCAGGTAAGCAGTTTGAATCAGAGCCACATTCTCAGCAAATCACACAGTGAGTCAGCTGTCAGCGAGTTCACAACTAATTACCTCACTGAACCGCAAGTCAGCTTTTCAGTTCTGTCCGATTTGAACTGAGAACCGTTACTGTGATGTGTACTTTAGGTTTGTTAGATTTGACATCAGTCAAATCACTGATTAACTGTTCATATGACAACATGTAATTTAAGATACATATTCACAATTTAGTTTTGTTAAAATTAAATAATAAATGGTGTTCTAAAACATTCCAATATGTTACATAAACATTACTGATTATCACTGAGCATTATGAGTGTAACAACTCGGAGAAATAATATAACCTTTATTGATGGATGAGGTCATGCTGATTTTGACTGACGGTGTCGCTAGAGACAAGAAAGAAAAAAATCTGATTTAATAATACCAGATTATCGGAATACTGGACATTTATAGCTTGCGATCGCTCATGATCTACTGTTGATGAATTACTGCACATTTTGTTTTATGAAAATGTTCAGTTTATAGTGTTTATATTGTAGTACATTGTAAATGACTGCAAGAGTGCATATTTTGGCCCCGTCCCAATACCCCCACTTGCGGTTTTGGTCTTGCCTACTTACCCATTTGTCTTACATATTTCTGGTGTTTGGCCACAGTGTGGAAGTAGACGTGAAGACTGCGGGTGTGTGTATGACTTTTGATTGCACATTTGGACACTCACAGACTTAATGATGTTGGTCCCGGTTGTGACAGCTGTTTTTGTAGTTGCATTCAAAAGACTGATTGTTATTGGTACCGGTGACTGTTATAGCCTACTTAAAATAATAAATAACTGAATAGTTTACCCATCTTTTCATTTATTATTACACTACTGGTTGTTAGAATTGTATTGTGTAATAGAAAATATGTAACTACATTTTTCATCATGTTTTATTGTGTGAAATTAATTGTAAACGTTAACTCATTTTGATTTTTAATACTTTGGACATTAAAATGTTTAACTGTAAAATTTTGTCACCCATAATTGCTGTGAAATATTAAATATAAGCCATTTCTTTTTACTTTGTTTCTCAATACACTGCATAAAACTTAATTTAAACAACTTTATTCTATAAACCTGTGTGATGCATTAATAGCTATTACTACAAACCATTTAAATTAAATGCTTTAGCTTGTCATTTATATAAGTCTAAAACTACTTTACACAACTTATCAGTATGTGGTTTCATACAACAAATAAAAAGCATTAAAACACATACTTCAAATACATAAAGATGAGAAAGAAACTGTGGAAGTAGTTAATAATTTCTTTATTTTAAAACAACATTTAGTAAACTATCGTATGCTGATAAATTACCAAGATCACCAGCAGTATTAGGCAAGAACAAACAAAATAAAGTGATTATTGGGCGAAAAGGATAATAAAGAGCTATATAAATATACATAATGTATATTTAGTAATTATGATGCTGCTGTTAAGTCATCTCAACCAGGGCTGCATTTCCTAAAAGCATTGCAAGCTTAAGTAGATCGTAGAAACCATTGGTGCCTGTGGTCTCTATGATCAACTTAAGCTTACAATGCAGCCCAGTTGTGAATGTTATATTGCGCTTTTATGTTGAATATATTCATATATACAAAAATAAATATATGCTACACTTACGTTTTACTATCTGATTATAATAAATAACTTATACTGAACTTGGTGAAAATATGCTGATCGCTCGGGTAGGTGGGGTGTGGGCTCCTGAACATGATGAACTCTGGGATACACTTAGCCTGAAAGACCGCTCCGAAGCGGTATTCATGCTAGTGTGGATTTAGTGTGGACTGAGCTTTGGCATGTTTTAAACATGGGACAGTCTTGAACACCTCCTCGGTATCAAGACCACAAGTGTGGGTATTGGGACAGGGCCTTTGTTTCCCTTTTCTGTTTGGAGAGCACCTGTGAGCATAGACATTTCAAAATAAGACTATCCTGTATTTTACAGGCTTGTTTAAGTCCCTGTTATGTACCAAATCTTTTTTTCTTTTCTTTCTGGTTATTATTGGGATTTTGGAAGCACAATAAACTGTACCTGGGATTGAATCCAGTTTGGACTCTTGTAGCCACTGTGTCTGGGCCGCCCAGTCACAGAAAGAAAGATAATTTTTAAATCTTTGAATACTGTACTGTATATACTATATATATACTGAATATATAATAGGGCTGCACGATTAATGTTAAAATGATAATCACGATTATTAATCACGATTATTCTTCCCTTTGAGGTTTTTTTATTTTTTTTTAATACAGGGCTGCACGATTTGGACAAAATAAATAAATAAATACTGTTGCCGCTGCTTTGATATCAATTATAAAAGAAAAAACTAAATAAATACAATTACATTAAACAGCAGCTCTCATGTTGAACAAGGTGTTACTACAAACAAGTAAATAATTAATTTTGACCAAAATTAAGTCATGTTTTGCCCATGCTTTACTTCCAATATCAGAGTTACTCTGTAAGGTTTTCATAATTAAGACCTCTTTAAAAAAAAGAATCATTTGTTATTATTATTATAGAAATAAACAATAGTAATATATTTTGGTAATAATTTAGCAGGCGGCAATGCTGTATGGTCTCAAGCCTTTATTTTAAAAAACTGAAGGAAGTGTTCATCTTTGTGTTGTTTCTGTTGTCAACAGTGGCTCTGGTGCTCCTTCCAAACATGGTGAAATGCTCTCATCTCCTCCTCGGTCCACAAAACCCTGGTGCCATGGGTTTGCTTTAGATTTTTTAGACACTTGTAATGGCCAAGCATAATTGAAATTACGCAAATGTGCAATTTAAGTAAATCTGGAGTGCTTTAAATATAAGCGCTGCGCGTGAATCGAACCAAATGAGAGCACAAGATGGAATTCATGTCTATCAAGCATAGAACCGCTCTGAGACCATTATAACACCGTGCTGCATCCGCATGTTTGGGCAGCTGACTTGCATGGCTAATCAGTTAATGGCTTAATGAATGGAACTCTTAAGGAAACTGGTCTCAGAACAGTTTGAAAGGCACCTGATTTTCATCCTACCTCCGTATACAGTATTCCATATAAGGCAGTATTTTCCAGCTTTCTGACGTGAGCCTTGTGTAATCAATCAAAGCGGAGCACATATGAGACATACTATGCATTCCGAATGGGATAAATCACCCTCCGAAGGGCACTCCATCTTGTACATACTGAACATCCCATACATGTGTTCTTATAATAGCCATATAGTTATGGGCCAGCATACTTCTTGAATATATGCCTCATCAGATGCGGACCATAATGGGGCAGATGATTATATAGAATTTACTCCCAATTTAAATCCATCCTTTCTAACCAGGCTGCCAAAGGGCACTTTGAAGGAAGAACAATCATGAAAGTCATGCTGTAAGATCGCTTCAAACTGAGTTTTCAACATAAATGACTTAAAAAGTGAGTTACAAATGACCCTTATTTTTGAGTCCATCACCTTTTAGCCCTTCAGAGCTCTCACAGTGTATGGTAAAGTCTTCGAAGGGAATAGGGCATAGGGACGATCACTTCTGAATAGAACACACCCACACGCTACTCAAAAACTTCTACTGCTCCATATTTAAGTGCATGCTCGAAAGTGAAACAGTGATTGGTCAGTGGTGAAATTCTGAAGAGAGCATGAGGGGTCAGTTGAGTTGAAAATACACTTCAAAAGAGCTTGTGATTTGGTCTGTCATCCGTAGACAGCCTATAATGAAAATTAACAACAATTTGCAACTTTACCTGGCTGACAATTTCTGTTTGCTAGCTCAGTAATATAGCAGACGTTTATGCTCATTTAACCGTGAGAGACAGAAAACGTTATCACGGTTAAAATACAATTAACTGCGCAGTCCTAATATACTGTATATAAACTATCACCTGATTAACTGGTTATCAGCTGTCTTTCTTGTCTTCTGCTTTCTATCTTCTTAACAACCATCTAAATCAAGCAATCTTGTAATTTGGCAACTAAACTAAATGTTTCAGTTTAGGAGCCAATGGCTCCATTGTTTTTGCCTACGGCCAGATCACAGTCGTTGCTTGTGCAATATTGCTTAATTACATTTAAATAATATTCTTCATTGAATGGCAGATTTTTTTAAACAAATGATATAGCTCCTCACATTACACATTTCCATGCTGGTTTAGGCTGATTAGTGCTGGTCTAGCTGGTGGACAAGCATAGCAATGCTAATCACCAGCAGATCTTAGCTAGTGAAGCTGCTCGATGAGCACAATCTTTCTGGTGAAGCAGGTTAAAAAAGCCGGTCTAGCTGGTGACTTTGTCAACAGGGTTAGAACCTAGCTTTGGCTCCACTACCAGCAGCAGTGATTTTAAATATCTTAAAATATGCAACCAGTACTGACCTCTGCCTTTTAAGCAAAATATATTGATAAAAAGATACCACGTAAGCAAAAAAGATACATAAGATCAGCCCCCAACCCAATACTTGTCCATCCTGCCAGGCTACGGAGCACTTTGACACTTCAACCTTGCACTAAAATCTACATCTACCACCATCAAATAACCCGGACAAGGCCACAATGGAGTGTATTGAATTGCTTTCCTCAACATTTTTCCCTTTTTCCTGCTTATAAAGCAGTGGTTTGTGCTGAGGCTAGCATAGCTTTGTGCCCTAAAGCACGGTTCTAGGAAAGACTAGCTGCTGAGCTAGGTTTTAGATCTTAGATATAACATTTTGGGACCATGTACCCTCATACATTCAGATGGTTGTCTAGTTGCCAGCGAAAATATAACAAAAATGCCTTCCCGCACAGTAATGCTTGAGGATGTGGCAGGCTTTGAATTGGGTAGCTTTTTAGTTAAACGCTAAAAGCAGCAATTCAATTGTTGCGCCTTAATGTTTATGCATGAATGATTCATAGTTTCTTTTGGCAGTGAGCAGTCTTCAGCTTTACGCAGTTGTTTTGTATTGCTGGTTTTTGTTAATGCTGTAATGTTCGTCTCAGATGGTTGATGGACGTGAGGATGCTGTTCCTATGATAATGTAATTCTAATTGGTACTGTATGTTAATTCTAATCAGAGTTATTTGCAGTTCATTTGGATGTGCTAATCAATTTGATATCTGAATATCTGTACCTAGCTTTCAAACTTCCCTCAATTTCCCCATCACTCACAGGCAATGATACTGATGATTATTACAAATGAGCTTCTAACATCTTCAAACGACTTGGTTTTCTAGATATTAACTCTAAATTACTGTTACTCACAGGAAGCTGCTTTTCCAAACAGTTGCTGAAGTTCTTTGTCTGGTTGGGTTTGAGCTTCTTCAGGGGAATTCGAGTTTCTCCAATGAATTCGTTGTGGCGGAATTTGTCCTCGTCACACACTGAAATCCTACAAGAAAACAAAAGATTGACAACAGAGACAGATAAGGCATACACTTGACACGATAAAGGAACTACACAGCTGTTTAAAACTAGACAGGAACTCGCTCTGAGGTTAAGTTTTTAAAGGCTAATGTTTCACAACTATGGGAACCTAAACACCCCAAAATAAGGTTGAATCTGTCAAGGCTGATTTAACAGCACAGCATGGTCAAGTTATTTGCACAGACCAATAAAAAGCACACCGTTGCCCAATGGACAGCGCGTAGCTGGGTTGTGTACTTGTGCCACCCAATATTTTCAAAGTGTGCAGTGTAGACCAAAAATACCTCCGCTGCGTGACCCATTGGTTAGCACGGTCCAAGCCAGTTTTAACTGCGCAATGCTGATTAAAGAGAACTGTGCTATGGTCAGAGCTGCGTGGTTGAAGCTAACTTGCATCGAGCTAAACACTGGGTGGTGCAAGTAAACAACCCAGCTTTGCGCTGTCCAGTCCGCTGTACAGTGCTGTTCATTGGCTTGCACAGATAACTTGTTTGCGCTGTTCAATCAAGTTCAGTGCAGTTTCATTCTTCTTTTAGGGTGTTTCACTCTCATTATAACTATGTTAATCTGATTACAATCTTTCAGATCTGTCCAAAAAATTAAACAAATTTTAATCCTGGTCTATGTTCATTCAGGGAAAAAGGAAGAGTAGGTCCAAATCCAGTCAAATTATGCATTCATTGCAAACACTGCATGACTGCAACTCACCTCCTATGACCATGAAATGCACCATATATTCAGTACGCAGAGTTTATACCAAAAATGCAGAACCTCCATGGAAGGAAGAGTCATTTCATGTTATCTTTTCACATTAAATGTTAATTTGCATAGAGCTTGCTCACTGTGAAATGAGTTTTCTGTGCTATTTGCAGTATCGGTAAGAACCACTTGATATGTGGGGGTAGGAACAAAGGTGTTGCTTCTTTTAGTTTTGTACATGTCAATAATAACATTTGGCTGGAAACAGTTGAGTAATTCACACAGAAATAAGAACTCACTGGTGATGTCTCATTTACCGCAAGAACACAAGGCCAAAAGAACATCATTTCCATTCCATATTTAAGATTATATTGAATTGCGTGCCGAGTAACTCCAGCCAGGTCTCCTAAGCAACCAAATTGGTGCAGTTGCTAGGGAGGGTAGAGTCACATGGGGTAATCTCCTCGTGGTCGCTATAATGTGGTTCTCGCTCTCAGTGGGGCGTGTGGTGGGTTGTGCATGGATGCTGCGGAGAATAGCGTGAAGCCTCCACATGCGCTATGTCTCCGTGGTAACGCGCTCAACAAGCCACGTGATGAAATGCACAGACTGACGGTCTCAGACGGTCTCAGACGCGGAGGCAACTGAGATTCATCCTCCGCCACCCGGATTGAGGCGAGTCACTACGCTATCACGAGGACCTAGAGCGCATTGGAAATTGGACTAGGACTGGACTAATCCTCATGTTTTACACCTTATAAAATGACTAATTCTCTCAATTCTGTCTCAACCAATGAACCTGATATCTAAAAAAAAAAAAAAAAGCGAGAACAAAAATGCAAGCCTGTGGGGCACTTCTGGTGTATAGTCACTATATCTCAGAACTGTAGTCTATAATACTGTAGTTTATGGTCAACATATATTTTTTACCAGATTAATTAATAGAAAAATAGCCCTATCAAAACATTTAACAATTAAATATCTCAAATAGACAGATGCATACAGTGTTGAATAAATATGTGTGTTACACATCGGCATCAGTCTTTCCTTGCTGAAAGTGCAGACATTGTTGTCGATAAGGCGAGGGAATTCACACACAGAATGCCTCCTCATCCACATAATTTTCATTTGTTACCTCTCCACAGCATTATGGAAACATTGGATTCATGTATGGTTGTTCTGTTGCCATCGTAGGTTTAGTCGTGTATTTTTAACCTCCCATCATGATTGATTGCTAAACTCATGTATGTACATGTTTGTGTAGTCTAGCTCAGCAGCTCAGCTCTCCAAAGACTTCAGCGATGTTCAGTATCAGCTAAACAGGCAGTCACAATTTTTCTCCTACTGTTCACTCGCAGATTGATAAAGGTCTTGTATAAGACACGGGCAGCAACATGGCTGCTCAGGCATGTCCAAAAGGTCTGATTATTACATTTTCCCCTTTTCCCCTCAATGTCAATGTGGATAGGAGGATTGTTTGCCAAAATAACCATGTATGCTGGATTACTCTTCATGCCATTTCTCGAACTGTGTGTGTTTGCCATTTTGTTTTGATTTTGGCTGATTACTGCGGTGTGTATGTTTAATGCCAACTGTCCTCTTGAATGAATGTGCCAATGCTAAATGGACAAATCTATGCTAGACCGTCAATCAGGGATTTCTTATACATGCTATTCTCTGCAATCACAGCATACTGTGTTTGCCCATGTGAGATGGATATGCTTGTGCACTGATTCAAATTTGGTGAGGAATGTGGGGTAGAAAAGTCCAGATTGGTCTTTGATTTAAAGCAATGGTCTTCACTTAAATCTTAAATTGATATGTTAATATTGGTGAGTAAACATTGTATGAATCATAGCTTGTTGCATTCCCACATTCATTTATCAAATAATTAGACTGTGTTAGAGAGCTAAAGATCCCAACTAAAAATATTAGTAGGCAGTAAAATTTGTGCATTTAGGTAGACAGCCAGGGTTTAAATATGTAAAATGTATTAGAAATGTAGATCATAATTCTAACTGAATGCTGGGAGGAAAATTAATTAACGATGCATAATTTCGTCCAAGAGACAGACTTATGATATGAGATCAGAAGAGAAGAGAGTTCCTGCTGTTAAATAAGATTTTCTAATGGCTTTGTTTTAGTTCTCTTTGATTTAATATGCCAAGAGAATCCCATGAAGTTATAAAAACAGAAAAATAAAGAGGTGAAGCACAGCCAACTATGTACATCTAATTGTCCATAAACATAAAAAAAAACATGTTTGCAAATGCCGATTTAGTATTCTTAAATTGCAAGTATAAATTAAAAGGCTTTCAGATGTAAAGGCATGATAGGTGAGGCACTTGTGTGGATAATTTGGCTTTGAATAGAGCTGTCACTGTTGACGGTGGCAATGAGGGTATGCCTTTTCAGATAACGAATCACATAGTTTTCATAGTCACAGTAGGAGTTAGGCACCGCCTGCCATTAAAACACCACTTTGATGTTCATCTGTGGCATGCAAGTCTGGTGAATAATGAGAATGAACGAATGCTAAAATGAGATAAAACCACAGAGCTGTGTGGAAATGCATTGTGTAGAAGTGTAAAAGACTGAAGCACGACATCATGTACATGTCTATTTCCAACAGACATTCCTGACATTGTCATGATTTTCATACTCTGAAGGGGTGCATTGGTAGGTCTCTTTCCCTGAATTTGTTAAGATATCCATAATGTTTCCAAGGCTGATATGATTGTTTGAAGCTTGTGATTTTGAGTAATCATAAAAATTGTATAATGATGCTTTAAAGGTGAAGGTCATAATTTATGCATGACTTGCATTACCAAACGGAACTGAAAAAATAATGACAGGTTCTTGGACAAAAAAAACATACAGTCTCACCCCAAACTCATGCTACTGGTTGAGTCAATGTTGCTGTGTCGTGTTGGTCATGGTTCTCAAATAAAGCAATGTTTTGACAGAGCCAAATTGGCATAAGCTGTGTCCCAAACTGCTGCTTCCAGGCCATTTTTTTTTAGCACAAGTAGAGCAGGTAGAATGTTCACACTGAAAATTTAAAAATAAAATAAAAAAAGAGTACTATGAACACTGGGATGATGTACTTCTTAAATTGAACACTACATTGTTGAGTGCATAGTGCACCATTTGTGACATAGCTTTACTTATAGTTGTTTCTGCATATAAAGCTGGATGGGAGGAAGCATTTTAACATAAAAAAAAATAAAATAAAATACACACATCAATGCTATAATCTGATAGGATGAAACTCTATGAAATTGACTGATGTGGCAGCCAAGCTGTATACTGGGTGGTTGGTAAAATATACCAACATACTGTAAATATCCACTCTAAATCCATAGAGCACACAAAGTTATAACTCAGCTGAAATCAAATGGTGGTTCACAGTTAAGATCAATGTATAAACAAGGTGTCAAAATTTGCAGTTAATCAACTGTACTCTTCATTGACTGAGTATTGCATTTACTGCTACTATGTTTTAACTTGACTCCCTATATTCCCTAACTCACTGCTTTATATTAAAAAATATTTCAGTTAAGAGTACAAACATACAGTATTTAGTAGTTTGCCAGCTGCCACGCTAAATATCCACACAGTGAATTATTCTCAATGATTCGAATACTTTTAGCATGGCAGCTTATTATGACATAACAATGTGCCTTTTTAGAGTTTATCCAGAAACAGGGATAAAGGGTTCTTCTGCATCAGGATAGAGGCCAGCTCTTCAGCCTTTACTGGTTATGTTTACATGGCTTGAACTGAATTAATTCAATGTACAAGCTCTGTTTATTTCTTTACTAACCAATATTTAAAATCAATAAATGTCAAACCAGAGCAATTTTTGAATTAGTCTGAAGCACAAAATGCTGGATCCTGCCAGTCTCATTTAGTGTTTATGTTCAGTGGTTCCCAATCCTGTTCCTGGAGGACCCCCCAACACCACACATTTTGGATATATCCCAAATCAAACACACCTGATTCAACTCATCAGCTCATTAGTGGTGAAAAAGAGAGTTATACAAAATATGCAGTGTTGGGGGGCCTCCAGGAACAGGGTTGGGAACCACTTTTAATTGAAAGAGAGGATGTAACTTCCTGTGTCTTTTTTGTTCAACTCTTTCATTTGTAGCTTGAACTAGCTTCCCTTCAGACTGATCAAGAGCAAACAAGACCAAGCCAGAATAAGACAACTATTTTACCTCTGGGATGTAGTCACAGACTGACAGAGATTTACTAGACAGCTTTTATTGAGGAAATTGAAGGCGCAATAAAGTGCCAGAATGCTGCATGAGAAAATAATGAAAATGCAGTTTTTATAAAAGCTAGAGGTGAGAGGCTAAATATGCCAGTGTTTTGAATTTCTTTACGTGAAGGACAAGAGAGTGGTCCCTGAAGGAAAGGCCTATGAGGGAGACTTCTGGTTTCCATGGAAACTGACAAAGACAGCCCTAAAGAAAAGCAATGGTGAATCATCAGGTGGGTCCTCCCTGATGCACATGTCTGCAGACACATAGACACTCTTTGCTCTCTTGCCTTTACATTGGTCATCTTTACCTCACCCCAGAACAGAAAACATAGGCCCTGTTTTCAAATGGTATGAAGATCTGTCTCGGGTGACCAGATTACAAGTGGTCAGGCGAGACACATCACCATTTACACCTGGTAGTAATATTCATTTATAATGTTTCCTACCAACATAACTATTCAAATTTGAAGTACCATGTTTTGCGTGTCGCAGTCAGCAGGAAGCTGTCAGCACAACTCCGGCTGTACAGGCAACAAACCACACTTTCCGAGAGAAGGCAGCACAAAATGATTAATGGAACCTCACACAGCAGGATACGCTTTGTACTCAAAGAAGGCTGGACAAAGAACAATTCTGTGGCTGTGGACTGTAGGTCAGTGAAGGGCTTCTGGTCAATTATATGGAAATAAAATATGAAAATAGCCTTAATGACTACAGACATCACTTACTAAGTCAGTAAGTCAGAAAAAAAAAAAATGGTGCATCATTTCTCCCAATGAGTTATTTTAGTTGAATAGCTGTATTAAATGAGCTTCAGATATGTGTGCTTCATATCTGTGTTACTGTACAATATATTGATATCAGGCACACTGAAGAAATTCTGTGTTGCTCTTGTGCATGTACTGTACCGCAGTGTTGTAATCAAGTCACTAGATCTCGATTCTGAGTCGAGTCCGAGTCCTCACTGCTCAAGTCTGAGTACAAGTCAACAATATTGTGTCCAAGTCAAGGCACTAATAACTGCATACAAGTCCGAGATACGAGTCCTTGTCTGTCATAAAATAAGCAAAAAAATCAAAATTTTCTATCTATCTATCTATCATCACAATGTTGTATATAGGCCTATGCACCTGTCATAAACACATGAACACACGTCAACATGATCTTATGTTCCCATTATAATTATAACTCGTAATAATGAATTACGATTTTGTTCCACATATTTTCGAATTTTCTACGTATGTGCCGCCACATAGATTCAGAAAAATCCTTTATGCATTCTAGACAAACTTGTGCAGGTAAGTTTTCTACTGAGGTGAAAGTTTTGAGAGGACTCGAGTCACAATGTGTTCTTTGTTAACGGTCTCTGTCATTTGATTTGCTCATGTCTCTTACAGTGTCAGTGAGCATCAGAATATAATTTTTACAGTACAACTTTAACCCTGTATTATGCACCAACGACCAAATGGCGAGCTGATTCCTCAAACTATGGTATTATCCCTCGCTATACCACGTCTACAGAGGCAGAATATTTGTATGAATTAACAGAGGCAGAGTTATTTTGTGTTATAATAGATTTGCGAGTACACAGGACATGTTTTGAGTGGCACACGCACTCTTTTTGAGAGTGAGTGTCCAGTTTTGAGTGAAAGCAAAGGAAATCCACATGCGAAAGCAGAGATTTGCGCTCGCACAGCCGGTACATGGCATGACATGCATGTGTTCTCAAGCCATAAAAGGGTAGAACACAAAACTTAATGGTTGTAACGAGTCCTCTCCTCCAAATCAGAATGCACTCAATGCTCGAGTCCAAGTCCAAGTCATTAGTGTTCAAGTCCGAGACGAGTCACAAGTCATCAATATCGTGACTCAAGTCCTCGTGGTGGTGTAGTGACTCGCCTCAATCAGGGTGGCGGAGGACGAATCTCAGTTGCCTCCATGTCTGAGACGTCAATCCACGCATCTTATCACGTGGCTTGTTGAGACGTAGCGTGTGTGGAGGCTTCATGCTATTCTCCGCGGCATCCATGCACAACTCATCACGCGCCCCACCGAGAACGAACCACATTATAGCGACCACGAGGAAGTTAACCCATGTGACTCTACCCTCCCTAGCAACCGGGCCAATTTGGTTGCTTAGGAGACCTGGCTGGAGTCACTCAGCACGACCTGGATTCAAACTCGTGACTCCAGGGGTGGTAGTCAGAATCTTTACTCGCTGAGCTACCCAGGCCCCCCCCCAAGCAATGTTTAAAACTCTTGTTTTAGTGCAATATTTGATTGACAGGGGAGTGGGTGGTGCTTCACTGCTGTCCGGACCGCATCAGGACGGATTAGTATTTACACTACCAATGCAATCTGCTTCGAACCTTGGAATTATACAGCCACATCTCAAAGAGCTCAGAGCTCTTATGAATAAAAACTGCATAGACAGCAAAACAGCAAATATTAAGTAAATCAGCCTTAAAGCCTCACCCCAGGCATCACTTAAACCTCTCTAAACTCTACAATCACACAGTCTCATCCCAGCTTCACCTCTCCCTAGCTGTTCTGAATCAACCAAGTACTGTACAGCTTAAGCTCAGACATGTGACCTTTGAAGCATAGACTCTCTGCCTCATTAATTCCCAGACAAATCTGGGAGCTTCCAAATCCAAGGCTGCAATCTCAGTGGGGAAAGCCTGCAACTGACACATTAACTGCTGACTCTCCCTCACTGCCCTGTCTAGACGACTGAAGGATGGTCCTCTGTTGCTCTGGAGCAAGTGAAGTGATCAAACCTTATAGTGTCCTGTGCTAGAAGTCTCTATAAACCTAGGCACATTTGGGGGGTGGATTGAGGATTTAGGGTTTGCTCAGGCAAAAGAGACTGTAGGTCCCAGTGCTCCAACTGTCCGATCTCTCATTTTTGTCTCATATTTCTCTTAAGCTCTTTTTCTCTTACCCACAAAATGTGATGCTCATAGGAAAATGTATTCCAAAGAGTGCATTGTGTCCAGCCACTTCATGTTTAGATTAACATCAGATTTTCTAAACATACATTAAAATACTTCTACTATACTAGTTTGAAGTGCAGAGAAAATTCATTTTTTCGGCCCAGAAAAGCATAAACACTTAACATTCTCTAAACTGTAAGCGCAATTGTCACAACTGTTTTATGGGACATCACAACTCTATTGCATGTCTGCAAAATGT
Organism: Myxocyprinus asiaticus; assembly: GCF_019703515.2. Taxonomy (NCBI): domain Eukaryota; kingdom Metazoa; phylum Chordata; class Actinopteri; order Cypriniformes; family Catostomidae; genus Myxocyprinus; species Myxocyprinus asiaticus. The sequence goes on along the minus strand of NC_059347.1, from coordinate 17,161,629 downwards.
AGTAACTCACCCAAAACATTTAATTTATGCCTCAAAACCTAGTTATTGTGTCAGTAAATTGGCCAGTGCCAATGAAATGAAAATGAAAACATTTTTTGTCATCGTGTGAGCCATACTGGTCAAAATGTTTAGATGTTTTTTCACCATGGCAGTCAAATGGCCTGGAAATTTTTGTTATATACAAATTTAATTTTTGTTCTACATTTTTATTGACACTGACTGCTTACTGTACTATACAGTGTATAATGTCAGTTTCGTCTAGCTGAATGCTATTGTGTATCACACTGAGCTTTATAGATACCGATTTGCAATTTGCTTAAATGAATAAGAAATACGAATCTGGTGTGAACAAGAAACTAATTTGAGAAAGTTTTAAAGTTCTAGCCACTTTGACTCTTATTTAATTTAATAAATTACTTGCGGTTTAGAGTGTACAGACAACACGTTCTGACGGGCTTCATGTTTGCTAGCGTTAAGCAGCAGATGCATTCTGTCTGGGAGCAAAAGTGTGTGAGGCAGTTCTTGGAGGTAATAGCAGCCAGTCATTTTGATGAAAGGCTTTGACTCCGGCATTTTAAAATAGCAGGAGCAACATTTGTATTGTACAGTATATACATATTCAAAAATCACATGACTTTTTTGGTGCGCATCCTCAGTATGTTCATATTCTACAGTAATATTTTCTGTAAATGTGTTTCCATTGTAGTTTATACACGTCTTCCTACTGATTAATAAAAAAAATAAATAAAAATAAACCTCAAGCGAGCCTGTAAGTTTCTATGTGCATTTTGGAAACTTTATTCACATCACATGAAAATATGTGGATGGAAACCCAGCTATAGGCTCAACCAATGTTGTCAGTTTGGGGCAGGACTATCTTTTTGTCTAAACAAAAGGCAGACAGTGGGAGTTGTTGTGAAACCTGTTTGAAAGTAGTAATTATTTTTGCAATTAAATTTGCCACAGACATTACATACTTCACCTTTAAAATATGAATACATTTGAGTGGATATCACATTAGTGTAATGAACCAATAAAGGCATCAATGTGAAAAATTACAAAATATGCAGCATGGTCAGAAGTCAATAATGATATTCATAGTTTATAAAGAAAGACAGAACTGAATATTAAAAAGCCCCCCAATAGAGATGGCAATTGACTTGATATTAATAGCTGACCTCCTCTTTTCATTTATAGTGAATATACGATGGCTAAATGAAAATGTATGAGGTCCAATAAACCGATTTTAAGCTAAACATTCTTAATTAGATCCGATCCGGTCAGAGTATTGGGACCTTAATTAATATATCTCTTCCTTCCAAGGAACATTTTCTCTACATAGACTACTCATATATCTGAAAATCACAGACTGAGTAGGTGGAAAACTCTAGGTAGTCCTCAGAATGATGGCTTTTTCGGAAGCAGTTTTCTAGTGGAAAACTAATCTATATTAAGTAACAATTAATCAACACCAAATTGAAATCTGATATCCACTTAATGCTTGGTCAGCTCGGTTAAATGGTTAACACTGACATAGAGCAAAGGTGCTCTGTCAGTAATCAGTGACCTTTTTCTCTGGTGACACATATTGTCAACAAAATGAACAGCATGGAGGCAATTTTGTGCATGACACTAAATTAGCTAGACAACATCTACAACATTTGGGTCAATATCAAAATATGTCCCTTGACTTTAGTCATGAAAATGCTTTCAAATAGTGAAAAAAGAGAACATTTTATAATTTTATAACCTAACCTTTAATGATATGAAATGGCTTGACACTGTTTTGCACATTTTTTTAGAAAATATATTTGAAATTGTTAATTATCTGAAAAAAATCCTTGTCCCTTTCATCTGGTACACCACTTCTATGACATGTAAAGTTATTTGTGTATTTATTTTGTACTTATTTTTAATAAAAGCATTAGTGGAAGGCTGAACAAGTGTGCAAAAAAGCAAAACAAAATTATTATTAATAATTTAAATAATTTAAAAAGAGTATTTGATTTCATGGCATTGGTGGTATCAATGTTAAAACCTTTTTTTTTATGTTTAAAAAAATAATAATTATACAAAAAGCTGTGGAAAATAATTAAGGTCAACGTTCAGAGGCTGCTTAAATATGCATATAGTGATTTTTCCCAGCATGTTAAAAAGTTATTCACATTTGAACTATTTTCACACAGAAATATTTGGTGTTGTACCCCATTGAACCCTCAAAATGTGTTGTAACCCATTTAACCCTCGTTAGTGTTAGTGTTAACTTGCTTCATTTGTGAAACAAAATTAAATAATAAAAGAAAGAATAACAGCCAAGTTGTCCTTTATGAATAAAAATTAATGTCAACATGTTACAAAATGTTTACCCTCAGCGTTTATAGGCAAAAACTGAACTAAATGGAAAATTTCAATATTTTGTCAAAAGTCATTTTTTTTTTTTGAGAATGACCCATTTGCAATTTCGGTCAATTCCTCACATAAATTTGTTGTGTGACTTTAGAAACATGAAACACAGCATGAGTCATATGGACTTCTGTTTACGGACCCAGTTATTCACTTTTGTTGGAAAGCGAAGTGCGTTTTAAGGGAGCACACAACAACTGCACATCATTTTCGTCATGAATGAACCAAGAATTGTTACTGTGAGAATATGTAGTTAAAGATGCTCATTGTTGTACTTGTAATAAGTGGTTTTATAAAAATTAATTAACTGTATGGTTAAAATATTTTTATTTAAAATTAACAAAAATAATTTGTTTTAATGACATCTCGAGCACAGTCCTTGAAAACAAATAAAAATGTGCTTGAAAAGTCCTTGAATTTAACTTTGAAACATACGTATGAACCCTGAATAAAGCTATAACGCATTAAATATAACTGCATTTAAGATGTAATGCCGGGGTGTTTCCTTAAAGAGCTCTGGCACCACTTATTCCATAACGAGAGTGCTTCTGTTGTTACTTATTTTGTATTTTTGCATTATAATTCCCTCATACTTTGCGATCTACACCTGAAGCTGTTTGGAAAGTTTGGAGTGCATCTGGACTATGAGGTGTGTAATTCTTCCACTTCTCAGTCAGGTGAGAGCTGCTCTCACGCGTCATCATTAGAGTTTAATGTGATCTCATGTTATGTTAAATGAGATCAAACGACTATTCGACAATGAAAATTTTTAACGTCGACTAATTGTTTCAGCCCCAATTGACAATTATCTCATTAACAATGAGGAGATCACAAAGTTGTTCATTTACGTACGATAGCTAAACTTATTATTGACCTCACTGTTTGCTATGTAAAACCCTTTTCTTATATTTGCAACATTTAACTTTTACAAAGACAAAGACCATTTTAATGGCAAGTTGGCAACTCGTATAATCTGCTTTTAATGGATTTGAGGGATATTGTGTGTGCAACTAAGCTGTTATGCAATGATACACACACAAGTGGAGACTAATGTTTCTCTCTGTGGTGTAATCTTTACTGCCACTTTGTCTGTGCTATTATCCTAATGCAGCATTTTAACCACATGGGTCAATTTTTTTTTGCAAGCTTTTTGCAAAACAGCCCATTTTGTTACCATCTTGTTTGCGAGGTAATAAAAAGTCACTCAGAAGGGGCAATGACGTCTCAGCTGGTGTGAAATCTGGACAAAATAACAAGTACGACATGAAAAGTTAAACTTTAAAGTAACTAAATCACAACAGCGTATGTTTGCAAAGTTTTCGAGAACACCAAGAGGTCAAGTATCTTCCAAGCCCTTCTCAACCATCAGAGCTAAACAATGTGGAAACTTTCAGTTTTGGAGCAAAGAGAGAAACAGACTTCCATCTCCTTCACCCGTCCTTCAACTGAAGGCTTTTCAGTTTGATGAATGGCACAATATCCTACTACACTCTATTCAGGACTTGTATGGCAGCGATCCAAGAAGGACCGAAGCTGTTCTGAACGCAAATGGTTGTTCTCTTTGTAATTAGGTCTCAGGTGCTGCACCACATGAGGGCCCGGTTTGGCCTGATTCACACAATCATAATGCCCATTATAGTGGAGTATTCATACAGATTTCCTGATTTGTTTTGATTCTGATTCTCAAACTCTTGATTTCATTCGATATTGATTTACATGGGTATATTTCAGTTCTAATGTCCTTTTTGCTTTCATATGAAAAACATTCTGTCCCAGCTAATGCTGTTAATTAAACAGGGGAGCTTCTAACTAGGTACATTATGAAAATATACATTTTACTGACTATATTTTATTAGTTTTTCATCATTTTGGTCACGTCTTAGCTTTTTAAAAATGAACAAATCCATGTATTCAATCAATAAATATGATATTATATTGCATATATTACGTTTTGTTATGTTTATTGTTAAATTGCATAATTTTTTTAATTGTTTAAATTGATTTGTTGAACATCTCTTTAAGAAAGCCGGCAGTTCTGTAAAGAGCATCTGTAAATGAGCGCATATTAATGAGAGGACTTGAATGGCTTTACCTCATGCGTGCTATTCATGATTAGAATTAAATACGTTGTTTTTGATCAACAACTGACTGTAAAGAACAGAAAGGGTATTAAAAGAGGCATTATTCAATGACAATCTCGTTTTTGGACATGCATTAAACTTTTACTCTCAACACGCAGTGGATCTCCATGCTGAATACTTCACCACTATACTACATAATCACTGGTAAGTGAAATCAATATATTAACCAACCAGTTGCCAAACATTTACAGTTTTAGTCGCATACCACTAAAATTTGTTTGCAAATGTGAGTGATTTCCTCTCATAGTAGAGGATTAAGTATAGAGAAAAAGATTGATTTTGGGATTTAAGAATAGATTTCGAGATTGTTCAGATAAAGATCGACTTTAAATATAGATCTTTAAAGAACCAAACAAGTTCTGCATAGCCTGAGGAAAACTGATAAACTCATGCATTAGATTACATTATTGCATTAGAGTTTCCCCTATTTGTGACAGCACATACCTGGCAGCTAACCTAAGAGGGCTAGAATGCCTGGTGCCTGAAATGAATTAACGTTACTTTTGTACAACATTTTTGTGGTAAAGCCTAGTGGTTTAAGATCTAGGATTAAAACCCACAAAACTGTAGCTTCAAACTCTGCAAGGGGCGATCCATAAACAATCACCATTAAGTAAGACACTTAACCAGACGATGTTCCAGGGGGACAATAGTACCCTACTAGTGTACTTTAAGTTACTTCTGTAAGCTAAATGACAAATTAGTTGTCAGTAATATGTCCTTGGAAATGTACCCTAAGGAAAAGTATTGTTCCAATGTTCTTTCTTGGTAATCGACCATTTGCTAAACACCAACTACAACAACTAAATTGCTTTTTAGTAATAAAGGCTGGAAAAGCTTTTGTCGTTTCCAATGGCGAGCCAACAGAAGTAAGTTGGGTGTTCTGTCACAATTGTTGAATGCCTATATATTAAAGAGACCTTAACATAGTAAATTCTAGTGATGAATGTATTGATTTTGAAAGACGTGATTACCTGAGTGTTTTGCGAACCATATCTTCATCTGTTATTCCATAATATGTCAGGGTTTCGCTCCAGACAGGGTTGAGAGTGTTGCGTAGGGTCTTGGTGCGGAGCTTATTGGCCTAGAAGAGAAAATAAATTTCCCTGAAGATTAGTGGTTGTGTTCACTGACACACTTTCACCAAATAAACACAAACTACTAAAGAAGACGCCAGATGTTTTAAAACACTTTGATCCAGTTCTGATAATATATCACTAGTGCTCATATTATTAATTATTTTTTAGAAGATAAACTTTACATTTTATTATATTTAAGTATCTAGAGTACCAACTCCCTAGTTTTGATGATTTGAAACTGCTGCAGTAACCTTACTTCTTTTGTGTTGCATTTTGGAGCATGGTAATAGATATATGGATGGATGGATTCCGACAAAACAGAGGTACTAATTATTGGACCAAAAACCTCTAAAAAATAAGCCACTAAAATATAATTAGACTCTCGATGGATGTACTGTTACATCGTCTTCAACAGCGAAGAACTTAGGTGTCATATTTGATACCAATCTGTCCTTTGAAAATCAAATTACCAATGTTTGTAGAACAGCATTCTTAATTCATGCGTTCATGACCACAAGACTAGTTTATTGTAATGCATTACTGGGAGGATGTCCAGCAAGTTCAATAAATAAACTTCAACTGGTTCAAAATGCAGCAGCCAGAGTGCTGACTAGATCCAAGAAATATGATCATATTAGCCCCATTTTATCATTGTTACATTGGCTACCTGTTAAATTTCATATTAATTTAAAAATTCTGTTAACTACGTACAAAGCTTTGAAGGGACTAGTTCCGCAGTACTTAAGTGACCTTCTACCATGCTATATTCCATCACGTTCATTACGATCGCAAAATTCTGGCCTGTTAATAGTTCCTAGAATATCAAAATCCACAAAAGGAGGTAGATCCTTTTCCTATTTGGCTCCGAAACTATGGAATAGTCTACCTAACACTGTTCGAGATGCAGACACACGCACTCAGTTTAAGTCTAGACTAAAGACTCATCTGTTTAGCCAGGCATACACATAATTTATCCTTCAACTCACAATTAGGCTGCTTTAGTTAGGTCTGCCGGAACCAGAAACATCTATCATGATCTATAACTCTGCAATGAATTGAATGGCATCTATGCTAATATTATTTCATTTGTTTCCATATCTCAACCTCGGGACTCCTATCCTGAGGTCACCAGAACCGGCTGGATCCAGCTCCGTTCCTGCTTGTTGTCGGACTCCACTGCTACATGTCGCTGTGTGATGATGACTAATAGCAGCCGGTGCCAGCCAAACATCACTTCAGTCTATTACGATGGACTTCAGAGGATGAACTGATGCCAGCTCCAACCATAAGACATGGGATACTTCATATGCCATTGCCTGAACCTTGGATTTAGGATAGACCGCACCGAAATTACCGGCCAGGTAATGCGATGCACCTCACTGGTCTCTGCCAACAAAACTCTTCATCAGCCAACTAACAAGGACAATTGCATCAATGTGAACTTCTGCAGTTAATCCAGGATGGACTTCAAAGACATTAGTCATTAATCTTACAAAATCTTTGTTTTAAACACTGACCTTAACACTTACTTAGTTTAATAATTTTAAACCATGACTTGCACTATACATAAGTAATATTGGCATTATATTCATGATGTTAGCCAGAGGGAAACTGGCCCCCACAGTGAGCCTGGTTTCTCTCAAGGTTATTTTTTTCCATTAACCAACATCTTATGGAGTTTTGTGTTCCTTGCCACAGTCACCTTCGGCTTGCTCACTGGGGTTATAAATACAATTATTATTTAATTACTTATTTTTAAACACAATTCACAATCGTATTTTATCAAACTACACAATGATGACTCTAAGACATTATAGATATTACAGTTTTATCTTCTGTAAAGCTGCTTTGAAACGATGTTTGTTGTGAAGGCACTATACAAATAAAAATGACTTGATTTGATAATAATAATAATAATAATTCCTTACATTTAGATTTTTCTTGGCACTCAAAGCGCTTTACATAGTATAGGGGAAATCTCCTCAACCACCACCAGTGTGCAGCATCCACCTGGATGATGCGACAGCAGCCATAGTGCACCAGCACGCCCACCTCACACTAGCTATTGGTGGAGAGGAGAGTAGAGTGATGTAGCCAACTCAGGGATAGAGATTATTAGGAGGCCATGATAGATAAGGGCCAATGGGGGGAATTTAGCCAGGACACCAGGCTTATACCCCTACTCTTTACGAGAAGTGCCCTGGGATTTTTAATGACCCCAGAGAGTCAGGACCTCGGTTTAACATCTCATCTGAAAGACGGTGCTTTTTTTTTTTTTTTTTTTTTTTACAGTATAGTGTCCCCGTCACTATCATGGGGCATTAGGACCCACACAGACTGCAGGGTGAGCACCCCCTGCTGGCCTCCCTAATATCACTTCCAGCAGCAAACTTAGTTTTCCCCAGGAGGTCTCCCGTCCAGGTACTGGCCATGCTCAACCCTGCTTAGCTTTAGTGGCAACTAGGCGAGAGCTGCAGGGTGATTTGTCTGCTGATGGACGGACGGACGGATGGACAGACGGACAGACAGATAGATAGATGGATGGAGAGAGAGGTGCTAATTATGCTAATGTACAATAATTTATGAGAGCATAATAATTCTGTATAAAGTCTTGATAAGGTTTCACGTTTCGTTTCATTCCTTTATACTGTATAGTAGATTAACCTGAAACACATTTGGTGATTAAAGCAGAAACGATTAATGCCCATCTAGCATATCTGTGAGGTGTTTCCTAATTCTAATGAGATAACTGTGATATCCTCTCCCATTCAATTTCTCAGTAACCCTATGAAGGAGAGTTCAGTACTACTGTAGGACATATGATCCATACAGACGGAGAATGACTTAGAGGAGTCATATGTTGTCACTTGCTAAGTGGATTGCTGGCAAGATGAACAGATGAATTATAATGAGGGGCATAATAATAGGTGGCACACAAAGGTTAGTCAGCAACAAGGTTAACTGGTTAATCTGGCCCAAAAGTTGTTGGGGGGGGTGGGGGAGGGGGGGGGGGGTGTGGTCACACATTTGGCTCAGTTTCGTGGCCGACCCTTCGGGAAAAGTCCCGGTTCTCCCGATGACCAGTCCGCCCCTGAATGTTACTCTCCTCTGCACATTCATGAGACCAGTAACTCACGCAGCCCGCTGGCAGAATGGAGCGTTCAAGCAAAAACTAATTTTGTTTATCTAAAAACAGGTCCATCACAGCGATAGAAACAACAGAGAACAACACAGCTGCACACAAGCCAGAGAACCGAACTTATTAAAAAGGTCTGATGAGACGAGTTTGTAGTCGGAGAATAGATGCATTTCTATGCCCAGCCTCATTTGTATGAAACAGAGTACTCAATCAAACTGAGAGATAGAGGAAGCGGGAATGTTTTGCCTCCATTCCGAACTGGTGAGCATTTTGAGACAGACTTCCAACTGAAGAGGTCGTTACCTCAGAGAAAACATTCGGTAGGTGTGACATTCTCTGCCACAATCAAGTAGTTTTTAACCGGCTAGCGAGATGCAAGCTTCAATATACTGTTAGAAAGTTTTTGGACTGGTGCCATTTCACAGCGGGTGGGGCTGCACGGCGTGAATCGGGCAATGCCAAAAAATAGAAACCAAGTGATCGATAGAATATACTGTCACTCATCACAGCTGGCTGGGATCAAAACTCTGATTAACATAGAAAATATACCTTTTATCACGTTTCATTTGCCATCAGGTTAGGACAGAGTGTGACTGTAGCTGCCTTCAGCCTCCTCTGTCTGTCTCTCTCAGTTTGATTGAGTACTCTGTTTCAAACAAATGAGGCTGGGCAAAGAAATGCATCTATTCTATAGACATATTTAGTTTTAGTATAAGTTGACATATTAAATTCGGTTCTCTGTTTTGTGTGCAGCTGTGTTGTGTTCTGTTGTTTCTATCGCTGTGGTGAACCTGTTTTTAGATAAACGAAATGCGTTTTCTCTTGAACGCCCCCTGTCACAAGGGGGCTGCTTGAACTTGCTCTCGTGCAGTCTCATGAACGGTCGGCCAACATTTTCACTGAATAATACATTCGATTTTGGTTTATTTCACGTCAAAGCTCATCGTATGCTTTCATAACAATAATGAGTCTCATGGAATAATTTATTAGACTTCTGAATTATACTTTTGCATCCTTTTGAAGCTTGAAGATGTGGTCACCATAAACAGCCATTGTGTGACATCACTGAGCACAACATTTTTTTTTTTTTCACAATTTCTCCCTTTGTGTTAAGAAAAAGAAAGTCAAATAGGGTTATAACAACACAGGGGTGAGTAAACAATGATTGCATTTTAATTTTGAGGTGAACTAATCCTTTAATTAAAATTTTAGAAGAATATTTCAGCTCTGTTGGTCCTTACAATGCAAGTGAAAGATGGACAGAACTTTGAAGCTCTAAAAAGCACATAAAGGCAACATACAATTTATCAGTACTCCAGTGGTAAAATCTATTTATTTTCAGAAGCGATATTATAGGTGTGGGTGAGAAACAGATCAATAAGTCCTTTTTCACTATAAATTGTCCTTGCTGCACATGCAGTGATATGCACGAAGAATGTGAGTCACCAAAAACAAAAGAAGAATGTAAAAGTGAAAGTGGACATTTATGGTAAAATGACTTTGTAAGGGGGTTTAGTGGAAAGGAGGAGGCGAGAACCGGCTTGACAACTTAAATAATAATTTAATAAACAACTTAAACACACAGTACAGCTGCCTGTAATTCTCTCTCTCTCGAACTGTCATCCCCGGCCGCCTTTATCCCTCGTGCGCCCCATCAGGCTGATTGGGGACCGGGTGTGTCTCATTCCAGCCCGGCCCCGCCCTCCTCGGCTCTACAGACTTAAATATTGATCTGTTTCTCACCCACACCTACAATATAATATATTTAACTACTGGAGTCATATGGATTACTTTTATATGGCCTTTTGTGCTTCAAAGTTCTGGTCATTATTCACTTGCATTGTGAGGACCAACAGAGCTGAGATATTCTTCTAAAAATCTTAATTTGTGTTCAGCAGAAGACAGAAAGTCATACACATCTGGGATGGCATGAGGGTGAGTAAATGGAGAGAAATGTCATTTTTGGGAGACTATTCTTTTAAGTTAGGTGATAAGTTACATTTACCATAGTCATAATTGAAGTAATAACACTGTAAAATATTTAGATTTTGGAAAATTTTGAAATTTGAGAAAAAAATGTTGGCTTAATAAAAGACACGCAAATAATTGTCCCAAAACAGAAATATTAGTATTGTGGTGATAGCAGCTTAAAGTTTTCCATTAAAATGAAAAATATATATTCACCGTAAACATTTAAATGTGTTCAGTTAATATGTCAAGTCAAACTGAAAAATTTGTTTTGGCCAAGAAATTCACAGAATGCGTAAAAAGCATTACGCGGTCGGTGGAGACCGGTGTTGCTGGGTGGAGAGCGCAAGCATTGCCAAAGTCCGAAGATACAAACGAACGTCGGTCCCAAGAGAAGAGAAAGACCGCCATCATGAGTTTCATAAAATGAGCAGTAAGTATTGAGTACCTTGTTTGAGCTAACTGCAGTACTCATTCTGTAACTTTAACATAAGTTAGGTAGACCAGAGAAATCCTCCGACGGAAACATCTGCAGGCCCACCAAATTTTCGTGTGGTTCGCTCTCCACATTTCATCCTCTCAATGGTTTCATGGTAACATTTTCAACTCTAAATAAATCCCACTGTCTTCTGCTAGGAGCTTGTGATTAAATGTTTTCATCAAATATCAAAATGTACCCTGCAATAGACATTTCTGTCATAGTTACTTCAATTTGATGCGCCATTTGTGGTCCAGTTCAAACTGTTGAGGCTTCGATTTAAAAAAAAAATTTTGTTGTTGAGGAAAACGGAAGCACTGAGTTTCAGTGAGTAAGTGAGCATTGTTTTTATTCTCATTCCACATCTGTGTGAACTGAAATACTGTTATGTCTGCGGAAAATAAGCAAACCAAATACAGATGGAGTAGGTCAGTCAGAGCCGCTTTAAGACTGCTTTAAACACTGAGTCAGATCATTACTGAAGAGTCAAGAGGATAGGTTTTTTCTTTTTACTTAAGATTGTATTATTTAGCATGAAAATTAACATGTATCATAAGCTTTGAAGTGAGAAAAAACAATCTGTGGTAAGCAAATAGTTGCTGAAAGTCAAGCAGTCACAGACTGCACACAATCACAGCACTCATTTCAACACAGAAGATGGCCGAACATATTTTTAAATTTTCCCTCCATTTAAATGGTACTGTGCCCACATAAAGCAGGATTTCAAGCAAAGATTTTAAAAAAGAACTACTAGCCATACTGATTTTTGAACTTGAGTAGAAGTGGTAACTCTTTCAAAAATGTTAACGATAACTGAAATTAATTTTATTTATTGGCAGGTTTTCCATATTCAGTACTCCTTGAAATTACTCTGAATGAAAGGTATGTCAAAATGAAACACTAAACAAAACACTAAACCATGAACATCAAAGAAATGAAAGACCAAATTTGTCCATTTTTCCACCAGACTCTCTATCTACTGCCACAATTGCTAACAAAATCATACCACATACAAAGTTAAAAATGTGCACAAACTTAGACATTCAGAAAGGGTCCAATACTTTTTTACAGCACTGCATGCTTAAAAAAATTACAAAAGCTGTGTTTATTTTAAGATTGTACTTTATTCACCCTTCATTCCCTGTTACACATGGCAGACTTGAAAGCACAGGGAAGGCCCACTGCTTTTCAGTGTCTTACCTTGAATTTGAGAGAGCAGGACTCTATTTCAAAGACCATTAAAGTGCACAGTGATAAAAGCTGAAACCGCTGAAACAAATACGCTTTAGGTATGTATAGATATCAGCTGAATGCCACTTTGGTGAATTAAAGTACCAATTTCCTTCCAAAACAGCAAAATCTGTACATTATTCCAAACTTTTGGCCACCGGTGTGTGTGTATATATATAGCTCTGGAAAAAATGTAATTTTTCTTAAATCAGCATCTCAACATGTATGGCAGCCATTCCATTCCATTCCAGTGTCTGTTGAATTCCAACACAAGCACACCTCTTTCTACTTAATGAGGTATGATTAGGTGATCACCTGAGCCAAAACTTATTTAATGAGGAAAAGTATAAAAACCACTGCTGTGGTCATCACTATTCTCTTGCAATAGGACCAGCTGGATGGCAAAAACATTGCTAGTAGTACCTCATAAGTAATTGGAATAAAAAAATAACTATTGACCATTATTCTGCTGTGCAGGTGATATGCTAATAAAGCATACGTTAAAGAGAGATTTTGTTTTTCATGGATTGTATTTTTTTTCATTGGTACTGTGAGAAATAAACAATTTGATATAAATGTTATGATTAGGTGAACTAAAAAAATACGGCTACTCAAAATGTAATCGGACCAAAACAAGATGTTTTGATAAAGTGACGTTTTTCCATTGGTTCAAAAGATAATTTCTGAATGAGCCAGTGTTAAAAGACTGTTGCCACAATAGAGAATAGTCAATTCACAGAACTGTCATTGAGCCAATTGAAAAAAGAGAATGATTATGATGATCAGTAAATTAACAATTTACTGCTGTTGCTTTGTAATATGGAATCATGTAATCTATAAAAGTAACTAGTCTGATCACGATTATTTTAAAATGTAATTTAATCCAATTACAAGTACTTGATTTTTGCAATCTGATTACATAATACAGATTATATGTAATCCATTACTACCCAGCACTGAATATAGTGCCTTACATGTAAAGGTTAATAGTGGCCTCTATGGGTGTTGTGCAGTGATATACACAGTAGCTTAGTGAATCAGTGTTTCACATCATAGTTGTTACTATATTGTATATTTTAGCACGGCTGGAACACTGTATTAAACAATCAGTACATAGGGAAATCATTACATTAAAGCCTATGAATTATGAACAACAACCCTCTTTGCATTGTATAAAAACAATGTATCTGCTAGGGGTAAGCAGGCACATACCTTACTGGCTCCAGGCAGCAGGTGCAGCTTAACATAGGGATCTGACAGCCCATTGTGATCCATTGGTTTGAGTCCCTGGGAGAGAGAAAAAAGAGTGACTTGTGAAAAACAACCACCTTTAGACATTCTGTGAAGTCAAAAGTACAAAGCACCTTGTCAGCCTGATTTATGAAAAGGCTTTAGATATACAATTCATGTCAAAATCTTTCCTTTTCTAACAAGACATACTGTTTCAGATCCAGCCAAATAAGCTAATTAAAAACGCTGGAGGTGATGCCAATCCATGACATCAGAAACACTCTCCTGAAGCTTTTAGATTTCTATTAAGAGACATTTTAGTATGGATAAAAAGCTCAGCCACTTTGTGTCGTGCAAAAAGCTCAATCACTCTGTCAGGACGGCAAAATAACTGAAGCACAATCACCCAAAAATTACATCGAGCAATTGTGTTGGTGGAAATGGATGTCACATTTTCACTTAAAGTTCAGCTACATTTGGAGAGCTGTGAATCTTTTTCCATATATAAAAAGATGATTTAATTATATACATCATTACACACACACACACAAAACGTCTTCTTTTTTTTGAGTGTGCTTGTCTACTAATATACAGTAGGTAATGTGTGATTTGTGTGTGTGTTAGCTAGGGGTGTAAAGGTATGAAATGTTCATGGTATGATAACCTTTACAAAAAACACTGCGGTATTGCAGTATCACTGTATTAAGGTGCTTGCTAAAATGATTAGCAGCATAACTTTTAGTTATGTAATACATCTGATAAACACACAAAGACACATTTCAGTTATAACCAATTCTTGAACTTTATTTTGGATTTCTTTATATAACTTTATATTACTTAGAAAGTAATACTGTGAATGCAATACCGTGAATTATAAATGTCAACGGTATGATAACCATCTCTTTTTAATACCATGAAACTGTTACATCCCTAGTGTTAGCCTTGGTGATCCGCACTGAGTCCCATACATTCATACAACATGCACAGCTCTCAGTCTTCCACCTGAGATTGAGCATCAATATCTCAGAGCATCAACTGTCATGGGGGGTATTTAAGAATAATGCCATATAAATTTGATATTCAATGAAAAAGTTATCCGTTACATTCACGAGCAGAGAATAGCATTGCTGTCTCTGAGCAACCTTTACATGGAAGTATGTTTGATTAAAGCAGCATATACCACAAAATGTGCGGATCTACCTATGCAGTACAAACAAAGTCCCTTTAAAGCAAGTCAGTTCACTCTGTGGCCATCTTGGGAACGCCCTCAAGCAGCTATTTTTTAATGTACTTGACAGGCATACAAGTACAGCTTATATCTACTTGAATTGGAAAAGACTGAAATCGCCAAAACGGTTTACAAATATTTCAAATTGGTCCAATTAATGGTCCAATTAATGTGCATAAACTTTGAGTAAACAAACTCTATCAAGAAGGTGATCAGCTCTTTAAACTGTAAGTCTGGAAATCTAATCCAACAGCTTCTGAATTTCTCTCATTCATTTTGGTCCATCTTCTCCCCATTATACCACCTATAGTACAGATCGTTGTCTGCTTGATGCAACTTTGAAACAAAATTTGAGAAAGATTATTGTTATCTTTACATCAGTAAGACAACAGTAAGTCAATAGGCCTCTAGCACTAATAAAATCAAGGTTATTTCCACAGAGAGCTATTGCTGAAAGACTGAGCTTCAGATCTTTCCAGAGACTTCTGGAAGTTCTGGCATGAAATCATGTTTCTGTAAATGTTTAGCAGGAACCAAGTTAGAAAAATGCATAAAGGACAAACATTTATTATTTATTCCCTTGATATTTGTGCTTTCAATTTGTTGAAATTAATGATTAATCTCATGATTTTCATCCAGTTAGTACATTTACTTTAAATGATTATGTTCCTTTTTAATGATAGAAAACAAAATAATTTGTGACAAAGATGTTTTATAGATGTTGCACAAAGTCCTCCACTGGTCTTCTCATTAACACCGAAGACATTCTCACTCTCCATTCTTTGGTGATATTTTATACTTAAATACAGACTAGTTCAAATCAGACTAGTTAAATTCTGCAATTTAAAGACCCAGTTGGACTGGTCTTTCTCCAGAATTTACTGATAATGAGAAATTTGGTCTATGGGATTTTAAAACAAAGATTTAAAACTTCCAACTATTCCAGCCAAAGGCCTAACATTGTGGTTGTCAGATAATATTTAATAAAGAGCACCTGATGGATCTAAACTACCTGTTGGATAGCTTTCTATTATGATTTAGGTCTAGTTTATTTTAGCAACGGCTAAACTAATCTTAAACACCATAAAGTCAAAATGAGCAACAGACTTTCAGATTTTAATATTGCATCAGCTGTATTAGATCAATAATGATTCGAGCTTTAGCATATTGTGCTGGTTATTAAATATATCCATGCATCAACGATGCATTTCATTCCCCAGCACTTGCACTTTCTCTCAGGTAAGATTCCTGTAAGGTCCTTAAGACGGCCCCACACACTCCTGTGTGCAGTCATGTGTGAGATGAATATATCTCAGAGGTCCAGAGAAGGGCAAGTCTCACCAACCTAACACACAAGGGCTGTCAGAACCACAATCCTTAATTAGTTATTTTCTGCTTCTCTGAGCTATAAAGTTTAAACTTGTCAAAGAGGCGTGCTGAGGCTTCACACCTCGCTCTCCCCTCTCTTGCTTAGCTTGTGGCTACATGGAGGAAGAGCATAAGAACATAAATAATAATCAGTGTTGCATTTTACACAACAACAGACACTGAGAAATAAAAATAATGAACATGAGGGGGTGTGAGAAAACTCTCAGTCTCTCTAAAAATTTCTCTGCATGGGCAAAGGAAAATGGCAGGGGTGACAGGCAAAAAAAAAAACAAAAAAACAAAACTGTCTAGTCATTAGTATCTACAAACAACTTCAACTGTTTCATATTTACGTACAGCATGTCGATGACTGAGAAAGTCTGTGAGGGATACCTGTGTTTCATGTTGCATAGTTTACCCCAAATTAAATAAAATATTTACTCACATGTAAGACTTTTTTACAAAACTAGAAGTTTAGAAGAATATTTATGTTGTTCTTTTCCATATAGAGAAAGTGAATGGGGACAGATGCTATCAAGCTCCGAAAACAACAAAAAAGCACTAAAAAAGTTGTCCATATGACTTGTGCACTAAATTTAAAGTCTTCTGAAGCTATACAATAGCTTTGTGTGAGGAACAGACCAAAATTTAAAAATCCTCTCCACCATAACTGCAGTCTCATTTGCACTTCTGCATATTCAAACTTGACATGATCGATTACGAGACATGCGATAAGTAATGACGTTCTTTGATGACATATACATAACTGTGAAAGAGATTTCAGAGCTACAACAAAGAGGAAGATTTCTAGTGAATAACAATCCAAATTTCAATCTGTTCCTCACACAAATCTATGGTATGGCTTAAGAAGACTTGGAATATAGTGTTCAAGTTCAACTTTTATGGCACTTAAATGCACATTTTTTTGTCGTTTTTGAACTTCGCCAGCAATTGTCCCCATTCACTTTCATTGTATGGAAAACTCGTTTTGTGTTTAACGGAAGAAAGAATATCATATGAGTTTGGAACAATGTAAGGGAGGGTAAATAATGACAGAACTTTCATTTTGGGGTGAACTAACCCTTTAAACAAAAAATTATAATAATTTGTACACTGAATTGACAAGTAATTGACAAAGGTGTCAAAAAGTAAATATGTCTTGCGTTGTCTCTCTTTCATTCGGCTATTTCAAGTTATTTTTTCCAGCTGGTGGCCCATAACAGGGACAGAATACAGTGTCCACGATTCTGATGTCTGCAGTTAACATCATCAGAGCAACAAAGCATTTTGCTCTATGTGCTTGTGTTTGCGAATACATTTGTGTGTGCGTGCATAGACTGCAGATGGCCGTTCTCTTTGAAGACGCTGCAGGCTGAAACAGTCTCTTAGGTCCACTCCACTATAGAAGAGGACTGATGCAACCTGCCATGAAAAAGAGGGCACAAAACGGAACCGTGCTTCCACTATACGTATCTTTTCCCCATCTTCCCATTGCAGAAAATCCAATTCCAATATGCCTAACATACTTCGATTAAGCAAATATATTGGGCATATATAAGTTTTCGATGGTAAGAACAGAGTTATTGCCGCTCAGCACTGAGCCAGACACTTGGCATAATTCAGGATTTGACTTGTGTTTCAGGGCTGTGTGACAATTGGGTGTCTGGTACACTGATTTAATGTGTTGCAATGCTTATGCGCTCATTTCTCATACAATATTTGAGGATGCATTAAATACAGAGGCAGTAAACTTTTTATGAAAGCTCTGTCATCAGATGCTTCCGTGAGCTGCTAGCTGATTGGAGAAAACTAAAACAATAATTTGTCTTTTGAAAATGTCATGTAAATGCTTTAATCCGGCTGAAATCATACCAGTATGATTTTTGAGAAGTCGGACTAACAATCCTAGATAATGGTATTGTAGCTCGACTTTAATTGGACCTCAATTAACATCTGTTTTCTGCGCATGCTCTGAAAGACAGAGTCACATTCAACATGTATTTAACACTTCCTCAGCTTACATCTTTCCTTCAAATATTCGATTAAGCATTGTCAATTATACTTAAACAGATGGATGAAAACTGTAGCTCGACTACACAAAAACCTGATGTAGTCTGATTATAACTCCGCATGTAAATGTAATGAGTTGAACTCGAGATCCACATCAGTCTGATTTGTGAACGAATCATTCAGTTTTGTAAAACCAATCAACTAATTAACTGAAATGATTTAACATAAAAGAACAATTTACTCACATATCAGACATTGATACTTCTTTTATGGACACTCATGAACATGCCAAGGAGAGCTAGGGCTGATATTGTTCACCACTTTTATGATACTTTAATGGTACTTTTGCTTTTTGTAAGCTTGAGAGCTTCAGTCACCATTCACTATAATTGCATGAAAAAGAGCATCAAGCACAGTCAACAGAATTTCTCCTTCGACTTGATTGTAAGTAAATGATGACAGAATTTGAATTTAGGTGTAAACTATCCCTTTAATGCTTACTGTAACAGCTGACCTACCTACTAAGCAGGATAAACATAAAACAGAAAAGCTGGGGTCTCCTGAGAGGGCCAGTGAACAACGAATGTGTTTATAGAGCCTCCGATTGCCATGTTGCCATTGAATGGATAGTTGATCATAATTATGGAGAAGCAGGAAAAAATGACCAGTGTGAAAGATGGGCGGCATGCATCAGTGAGTCTGTGTGAAAGCCGTTTATGCGCCCACTCATTCATAGCTCTTTAGTTACTGCTGCCAAACAGACACATGGCCTTTCCCTTCCCATGTCCTCATCAACGGCTAACTAGTCAGATCTTTTTCATTTCACAAATTACATCTCTCTCTGCTTCCGCATAAACATCCTGCTGAGATCTCCACTTAAAAATGGTCTCCACTTAAACATGAAAGAGGCCAGATTCGGTAAAAGGAAGGGGTTGGTCGAAATCAAGTGTGTTTCAGGAGAGCAGATGGAGGTTCCAGCGCAGATGACTCTCAATGGGAGAGAGTTGTATGGGCTCCAATCACCACCGAGCCAACCTCATAGCCATGTGCCAATAATGCATAAGAAAGAAACATTAGTTCAGGCTGAGGTTGGGTGTGGTAAACACAGGGATGGAGAAAATGACAGAATAAATGCAAGAGTAGCATGTCAATAAGCAGCAGTGTTGAGAAAGCTTCTTTGGAACTGTAGTTTGCCAGGCTAATCAATCAAGCTACTTAATTTACAGTTAAGCTTTAGTCAAGCTATTCTTCTGAAAATGTTGTTAGCTACATCAGGGGTGATGCCAATGACCCCAAATTTTTATGATCTCCTTGTGAAGGACCACCTTCCTAAAATGTAAAGGCAGCTATATTTGTGTACAAATGTTTATTCATGTATAAAGACACATTTTACTATAAGAAAATTTTGTCATTACACTACAGAAAAAAATAAAAATAAAATATAATCTTTAAAATATTTGCTTTGTATTAAGTTTACTTATGGCTGGGCGATATGGCCAAAAATTTGATCAAAATATTCTTTTTCATATAATTCAATATCGATATTTATTACGATTTACATTAACATTTGCATACTGCAATTTTATAAAATTTCCAAGTTGGCAGAAGAAAAGATAAAAAAAATTAAAATAAAAAAAAAAATCAACCTAAACAGTCAAAATAGTCTCTACAAAACTGCACTGGGGACCCAGAGACAGCCAAATCAGTGGGGTCTGAGGGATCTTCTACCAAAATATTACAAATATTTGATAGTTTATCAATCGAGTGCAGTTGGATATGAATGTTGAAAGATCATCTGTTCATTCTGAAACATAATGACAGCAGTCCAGTATTTGTTTGAATATTTTTTTACATTCAAATTATATATTTGTATATTTCTTTACATTCAGATACCCAAGTATGGGGGCATAAAAGCCCTTGTGACTGATAAATGATACTGTATGGGGGTTCAGTGGTATCCCCTGAGAGAAAATGTTGAAAATATCGAAGTCTGAATGGACCAGTTTTATATTTTCATTAAAGTGAGAAAGACTAGGCTACCAACTAGTAATTTTATTGTCTTTCCTTGTAAACCATGCCAGAGATGATGACATCTGATTAATTTTCGCAAAATTAGAGCAGAAATCTATGTGTTTATTATTAAAGTAACATGCTGATTAATAAAGATACACTTAGAAGGAAAAAATGTAATCGTCTAAAGGCGCTTTGGAACCACGTTAACTTATGCGCCACCTCATGTCTACTCACATGTGGGGGAAAAGAGGCAATGCGTGCGGAGCGGGACAGGGCATAAATGAAGCGTGTTTGGTGCTAGAGAAAAATATTCAAGATTACAGCGCAGAAAGATCAGAGCTGATGTACACAGCACTGTTGTTTTGTTGCGCTGATCACTAGACACGATGAAAGGGCTCAACTGTCGTCATGAAGTTGAATTAGGCGTAGCCTAATCGTTAGCAAGGCAGCTAAATTTAGCAACTTCATACAGTCTGAGAAAGCCGAAATGATTGTGTTTTAGCGACACACACCTGATCATCTAAATGTACTATAGAACATAGGCAAAATTTCGAAAATTACTCAAAAGCTTATCATCGATATCGTGGATTTTTGATCGTGATAAATATCGAGATCGTTTTATCGCCCCGCCCTAAGTTCCCTGTGTATCTTCTACTCACTATCAGAGAAATGTTAGATGTATAAACCTGAAGAGAAACCTTTAGAATTCAATTCAAATTCATTTGTATGGTGCTTTTCAGCAAAACAAATTTGCCAAGCCGCTAAAGGTCTGCACGGTACATGTACACGAGACTGTGTGACCCGACCCTACCCAATATGTGTTTACATATGAAAACAATGGAAAACAAAGCAAACGCATGCAAAAACACATTCAGTGTGAAAGTCCCCTAACTCGTCCATTCGTGCGTCTGTGAGTGAGAGCGTGTGCACAATAGAAGGTCTTGTTGGGAGTGGGTCAGATTTCAGACCTCTTAAAGCAGTTTTACATGATATACTTACAACCCCCATTGAGCAAGCCAAAATTCATGACTAAAATGATCACAATTCTAATCTCATGATCACCACATGATTTGCGTCCAGTCTTTAGAAAGAAGTATGACACACTTATAATGACAAATTTGACAAATGTTTACTTTTTTATGATAAGTCAGACTTGCCTATGCCATATTTGAGAGAGAGGACAAATTTAAGACAAACTGATTGACTAGCATGAGCTGGAGGTAGACCCCTATCAAAGGAGCCCACTTGCAAGGATCTATTATATTCTTGTCCCTATACATGGCTCAGATCCCTCCTTTAGTGTAAGTCAATGGAAATAGTTTTTGGCTGTTTAATCGTCCGCCAGGAAAAAATCATTCGACAAATTGCTTAAAATGAATCTCAAATGTCTCCTCAACATACCGCACAGTGGTACGCCTTAGCAAGCACCACTAACTCTAAGTAAGCCATTCGTAGGTTGACAGCACCCAATAATTTTGATATTTAATTTTGAAACCTGATTTTGAAAACAATATATACAGTATACAGTACTGTGTTAAAAGTCTTAGGTGCATTACATTTTCACAAAAACAAAACAGTCTTAAAACGGTTATTATATTTATTCTGCTTTTAGTGTACCAGTAGGAAATAAAGTTTAAGATTTCAACATTCCCTTTGCAAATAGATTCGATAGAAGAACAAGGAGCCCTACAACGGATGGTATGGACCCATAGAGCCCGTATATATAATGTATTTATTACACACCTCACCAAGTTTATGGATTTATGGATAAGTGAGATGAGGAGCTATCTACAGTAAACTGTAGATATGCACAAAATCTGTATAGAGAGTCTAAATAAAACATTGAAAGACAGAAAACCGATCCATAGGATGCACCCGAGTTACTGATTCAGCATGTTGAATAGCTGTGTGAGGGCCGGAATACACACACACACATTCACTAACACACATTCACCGAATCTGACTCATGGCTGCTGCAGCCTTCAGGTCAGACAGAAAGATAAATGAATTCCCAAATGAGTGTGAAAGCACCCAATGAATTCATCTTATTCTTTAGCCATGAATGTATGCATGGGGGTGAGACACGCCCACAGACACTTCTGGGTCCAAAGCTGCACTGAAGACCATATGCATATAAACATGTACCCACCCACACAAAAACAAATGAGAGAGATGCTGCAGATCTACACAGTGGCGGCCCCTTCACTATGCAAGCTCTCCGTTCAATTACCATATGGTTTAGAAATGTACCTTTACACATTCAACAAATTTCTCCATTCATCATAAATACTTAATAAAAAGACTTTATTAAAAATGATGCTTAAACTTGCCATGGGCAAGCACTTAATTGAAGATAATCTGTCTTGATAGTGGAGCAATAAGTAAGCCAACAAAAAAGGAAAGATGCCAACAGACAAGGGATCAAATGATGCTAAATGTGTCACAGGAAGTTTTGTATCTCACAGAACAGATATATGTATGACACATAAGGAAAGACACAGAAGGGAGTCTGTTTGGTTCTTTGATCAGGTACTGTGATCTAGTAGATTGTATATAAATATGCTTTGTTCATACTGTCTTCCAAATCCTACAAAACTGTTCTTACAAATTTGACTGTCCAAACTTTCATTCTATCATCCAGTGCAAGTGATGAAACTGGATCAATTTGTTCAGACTGTGTAGTCAATATCCTGTATATATTCTTTGGTTGCCATAAAAATGATGTAAACATCAGCACAATGCTAAGAGACATAAGAAAGTAGCTGTCATTGTAGAAAGAGGGAATGGAAAACTGAAAATCTCAGTGTGCTGCTGAAAATGTTACCACGAAGCCAACTAGTCATGCTTCTAAAGAACTAGCTGATCCATTTGTCCACTGACTTACTAAATCCCAGGACTAGCAGTGGCAGATGTAGAGAGTGAAAATTAATTGTATTAAGTATTTGAGCAATTGAATTGGTCATCATGAATGACTATATATCAAAACAGTAAAATATAATTTGAAATTATCTGTGCTTAACAATATTAATATGCATGAGCTTCGTCAATTCCTTACATCAAAACCAGCACATCTGTGCACACCGTCCACCAAATATCCCCATAAAGACATCACATGGTATCCCGAACGATGAATAAATAATAATACTTGAAATCCAATGGGACTGAAACATTTTAATCAGATTTAATTTCAAACCACAATTCCTTAACAAATCTCAGATTTCATGCTTTTTTGCTATTTAGACTACAAATAACTAAACTAATTTGAGTTGGATACGCCAACAAATCAGATTTTTGCTTCATATTTGAACAAAGCCATAGCTGAGCATTTATTACTTATAATTCTACATATGAGTGGACAGAATTTTCTTATATCTAAATTACACCCAGCAGGTTTGGCTAACATAAACTGGGTGTATAACACCAGTATGTACAAATGCACATAATGTATAGGCCACACATTCCAAAGATTATGTTAGAGCTGGTTAGTTATTGTGAGCGTTGCTGGAGGGAATCAATGGATTTTCATCAGGAAAGACAGGAAATTTTATTGGGAAATAGGAAAGTAGCAGAAAATAAAGAGTATCTTACCTTCTTGTATCTGGGTACGGGGAGCTACACTCCGTCACAACAATGAACAGCATGCAGCCATGCAGAGAATGGGATGTGTGCAAGCAAGACAGAAAAGGTGGAGGAGAAGAGCAGAAAGACAACAATGACAAAACAGAAAACTATTTATAGACTTGAGAAAAAGGAATCAAAAACAGCATGATGTAAAAGAAAAACTGCAGATGTGAAAATGGAGAGGTAAAAGAGAAGTATCCAAGGGAGTACGATTGACCTGTGCATTTTAAAATGTACATGGGTTTGTGCCCATTGATACCTCTAAATGTAGAACTTTCATATGCCTGTTTTTTGGATGACTCAATCTGATTGTCAGAATAACCCCAAATTTAGCTGTCATGAAATGGAGTGTTGGGAGGTGTATCGCTACACACACACAAAAATAAATAAATAAATAAATAAATATTATATATATATATATATATATATATATATATATATATATATATATATATATATATATATATAAATAAATGTAAATGTTATTAGATCAACTTCCAATTTCACCTACTGAGGACATCAAGGCAGCATCAGACAATCTTTTGTTCTAAATAAATGGTTTATTTTGAATATGCTGTTGTCATTTAGAAATGAGCATTTAGTGAACATAACTTATTCGAGAACTCTATATTATTTACAACAGGATGTTCTACTGAGACAGAAAAGTTGGAGGTGAAATACGTCAGTCAAATTAAACTTAATGTAACACTTTTTGAATCATTTTTTTGAATACAGTGACACCACAGGCAAAACAAATAATGAGAATGAATATAATTTCATTAAAAAAGTAGCATGTTAATTTGCTGCCTGGGGGTTCAATTAAGTATCCATTTATCTAGTTTAATAATACTTTTCTGTTTAAGTGGCATGCTTCACATCAAACTACAGAAATGCACCCAAGTTATTCAGAGATGTGGAAGCATCTAGTTGAAGATGTATGTATGTTTGGTGAACAAATAATGGCTAAATATAGTGGCTGTAAATAGCATCATCTTCTGTGACTGATGAGTATTATACAAACAATACTAAGTTAATAAAGGTCCAGGTATTCCGAAAAAACCAAGTCTGAGTGCCAATGAGCCTGTTAACATGCAGAATAATACGCAGATAACTCGCAAATATCAGCTTATTTGGAAAACCATGTTTACATGAGATTTGAAATAGATTTATTCTCTGCTTCTGACATTAAACCGTAAAGAGGCATATCAAATTAAGTGCCATCTGCAAATAAATGATGCTAGAACCTTTCTCAGAACTAAATTTACTTTTCATTTTTGCAATGACTTTTAACCAACTGGTCTCATGATCATTTTAGTGGATGTATGTCGTTCACCAACACATTCCTCTAAAATTTGACAACCAGAAAGTGTCCAAATACTGACTGCCTTCATTTTGAACAGAAGGCAATATAACAAACTTATTGTGAAATATTTTGCTCAAAAAGTATGCTTGCACTATCTTTCTTTCTTTTTTTTTTTTTTTTTTTTTAACTTGGCTTGATATTTTGTTGTCTATTGCAATGAAAATGTTTAAATGTACCATAGCTTAAGAGTTCAAATACTTTTCAGGGCCACTCTATAGGAAGGATACTCTTTTTTGATATGTTAATAATAATAATCTACAAACAAACACAAATCAAAATCATGGTCAAAATCCACATAATGTAACAGGCAAAGCAATTTCTCCCCATTTACCTTCATTGACATATCAGTAATCTGTGCAAAGGTTCGTGACCTCTTCCAATTTCAGTCTTAATGTGACAGAGTCCTTGGCTTACATCAGCACACTCCTGGTGAGTTGGTGACCCCTGTACATCAGGAGCTAATAAGGATGACCCTTTCAAAGCCGTCAGTTCCACATAGAGAAAGAGCAGATCACGGACAGTGATCTTTCATTGAGTTGATGGGAAGGTGGTGTTGGGCCAGTGGCGGGGAGACGTGGTCGAGCTCTGGGAAAATGGCGATAGGTGAAGCATGCCATTGAATTGGGTCAGCGAAAGGGAGGTAGATTGTCTTTAATGGAGGCTGTCTTTTGAAAAGGCCGTGTCTGGCTGCCGTGCACATTAAGGTTCAAGCAGATATGTCCTTGACATACTCAGTAGACTGCATGTAAACATGCACTAGATGGATGTCTTGGACTGTTGAGCAATGCAAAGAATTTTAACTTTTAAAAACCCATCTCAAGATACCTGCATTCTGTTTAATTCCTTGTGCTGCATCTAGTTTTTTTATATGCAAGCACGCGTTTGTTCTGAATGGCCCCTAACCGTCATGGAACCTCACAAGTTAATAATTTAGAACACTCGCGATCCACATGAGAGACTCAATTCCCAATCGATTCAATGCAGTTTGGCACTAGCATGTTGCTAAGCTAATGCCGCAATCATTTAATTAGCATAAAAATACATAGCACACAAATTTGGGGTAAAATAATACATTTTTAATCACACAACTGTTTTTATCAATAGTATTGAATGGAATGTGTTTATTTATAATCAAAATTTCTTTAGCCTCGTCTCTTGGTTCAGCCATCATGTTGGGAATGTGTCTATAGCCTAGTTTCCATCCACTTTTCAAGCTATTTTGTTATCGACAAAGTGCAAATGCGTAAAAAAGGTTTGGGAAATTTTACGTCTTCTGCCTGTTTCCATTCAAATGGCCTTTTATCGATAAAAATTGTGTGTGTGATGATGTCATGCCTAAAAAAACACTTTGTTGCATAAGTTTTGGTTTATCACAAAAGAAATCTGCCCTTAAGCCGTTTCCATACAGAAATGTGTGTTTATCGCTAATTGTGTACCTTTCGCCTCCCAGATGTCCCTATTTTTTTTCCTCTGAAGTTTTGGTAAAATGGGGAGAGTATTGAGACAATTCATTGAAATTATCCAGCTTACTGTCATTTTAATTTCACAAATAAATTCAATCAGAAGATGAGGAATTGCAATCAAAAGGGAGCAGTTGCCCTTCTGACAGGACTGTAATATTGGTCCTGATGTTGCGCCTATAGCAGGTTGCCACCGGTTCCGACTCGAAAGCGAATCGTCACGGCCCTGTTCAAGCTGGAAACCTGCACCAAGTAGTGGAGAAAACTTTCGGTCTTAGTATAAGGACCATCCATCGATGTGTATATACTGTGTGCACAGCTATTAAAGAAGATCTATTGTGGTGTAATATCAGGGTTTACAATGATACATTCCTGATATTCAATAGGCTGTTTTGAACAATCATCTAATCTAAAGCAATGCCATCACAACTGCATTATGTCCCACATATTTTTCCAGCAGCTTTTAACGACCAGCTGAACTTGATTGTCATCTCAAATTAATTTTAGTGTCATAATGCAATTTACATTTTCTGAAGAAGCTCAGCATTTAAAATATTTAAAAGTTTTAAAATGTTCAAAAGCTGGTTTTCTGAAAGTGAACTCATCATTGGACAAATAGTTCTGATAGTTTATAGTCTTGAAAAAAGTGTTGAACATTCTGATAATGTCATTCAGCCGACTTTTTTCATCTACAGAACAGGGTAAGGCTAATTTAAGTTTGTGTAAAGAAAAGATAAGTATATAGGCCTAACAATATTATTTTTTTCATTTGGTAATTAATTATTTTATTTAATGCTTTATTCATTTGGTAGGCTCATTTATTTAGTTTAATACAGGGAATTTTGCCAGCATTTTTTCAAAATTGCAGTAATTAAAAAAACAGTAATTCTATAGAATTCTATATGTTAGTGTTCCAAAAAAGCACTCTGAAGCTTTTCTTCTAATATTGTGTATTTATTTTTAATTTAAAACATCTTTGTGCACAGAAATTATATGTTTTTTGTATTGTGGGCTAATTCCGTGACTGCCGTCTATTATTTTGAATGGTGTGGAAAAGCAACTTTAATAAATAAATGGATGGATTAATCACAAACAGTGGCCATTAATTTGTTCTCCGTGTACTTGCCGATGAGCATGATACAAGATATTTGTGTTGGCACTCCTGGAAGTGTCATGTTTCCAGCATCAGATCTTTATGCCGTTAAGATCAATCCATAATCACATACAATAAATTGACTTTCAAGGATGTATACCTTGTCATCATGATTAACACAGGCTAACGATTGGGGTAAATTCTGTCATGTGACACTATATTTTTGCGTTAATGACAATTTTCTCAACAAAAAGCGTTTCCAAACCAGTTTTTCGTGACATTTTAAGTATCGACATAGAGTTTATACACTAGAGTTAAACGGAAAAATATTATGTCGTCACTTGTGAAATTTTAGCGATTTCCATCAGCTTAATTTGATGCGATAAAACTTTTTTTCGCAAAAAAATCCTTGGATGGAAATGTAGTTTATGATGCCTTAAAATGCTGCATCTGTTGGTAGCTTACACAAATAAGTGCAATATAGGCCTACTCTTAATTCACTTTGAATTCCCTTCGAACTTTATAAAGAGAGAATGAGCTGTTATATTTCTCTTTCTCGTCACGTGTGTCTGTTAACACGGACAATGAATCTAGCACTTAGAAAATGGTGAAATATTATTGTGACAAATGACTTCTGGCCACAGATGTACTTAGGGATGATATTTATTGTAGGATGAATTTATAATCCCTACAGAACCTTGCTTTTGCAACATGGGGCACTGATCCTAATCACCACCACCCCAACCCTGCAATTGGGCCTATCAACTTGCTAAATAATAACAACACTATTTTTATAACATATTATTTAAAAAAATACCATTTATTACAACAAAGTTCTGAAACTCTGTTGCATGTATGTATCTTAAACTATGGTATGTTTGTCATATAAACAGTTATATGATTTAAATTTCACTAACCTTACACATTTGCATTATTAACATTGCTTTCAAAAAGTATACATAACAAAGTAACAATTCTTGGTTCATTTTGAATCTGACAAAATAACCTGCAGTTCAGTAAGCAAGTGAATAATCTGAGCCGACTGAGTTGTCTGACTGATTCATTTCATGTCCCATACGATGATTCCTGTGTTCAATTCAGATGGATTCACTCTTTGGTTTGACTGATTTATTAAAAAAAGCGATTTGTTAGTGAATTGGCCAGCACATTGCACTATATATTCATTGTAGCTTGCAGTAGGTTAGATTCACAATTTTATTATAAATATTTTTAATGCATTATTTTGCAGCAGAAAGTCTTTCTCAGCGGCACCCAGTCAACTCAGCTAAAAATATATCTAAAAATATAATATAATATAAGTCTATATAAATATACTATATATTAGTATATTAATACCCGACTTACCTTAAATGGACTTTGATAGCGGTGTCGGAAACTCAGTAGTAATAGGAAACTGATGGCCTGGGATAATGAATATCAGTTTTCTCTTTTCACTTGCATGTCATCAGCAACGTGACAACAGTAAGAGGTCATTGAATTACAGTAACACACTACAGAGTGTTTGATTAAAATTAAGTGATTGGAAAGCACAAAGTGACAGTTTACGTCACATCCGTGCATTAAACTGGTATCAGCATGGAGTAATCTCCACATAAACTCCATCAGGCCAATTCCTGGTAAGGCAAATGTTTTCATGTTATGGTTCAGCTCTGATTACAGATACTCCATTATCTGTATTTCTGGATCCGTAAACCCCTGTAATCCCTTGTGCGCTTTAACAGTGCATGCCTCTGGATCAACGCTTATCATGACATAGCAATAGATTCACCCCTGACACCCCACCCTAGCTGATATCCAAACCATGCAACACCCATTCAAAGACAAAATTACTTTTTGCATTGATCTTTGGTGATATTATATACAGTCAGACCAAGTTAACGGCACACATGTCTGCACATGGTTTGATCCTTCGTTGGACTGGCAGATACACTGGGGACATGTTAGAATTTGTGCAATATGCAAAAGTGATTACAGGAAATGTATGTGTAACAAATGCCATGACACACCACTGTCCGTGGTCCTGACCAACTTTAGTTGTCCGAGATATTTTCTTCAATAGCTAAATGTATTTTTTTTTTTAAAGTGAACTGGTGGTTTGTGAAATAAAGAAAATATCTTAATATAAAGACTTAAGTAGATAGTAGTAGGTAGTGCGCATTGATAATATTTTTAGAGCAGCCAATACGAGCAGAATTTACTCGAGACATGTTAGTGTTGCTGCAAAATAATAAGCGATAGAATAAAAAATATACTGTGCTCCACTCATATGTATGCAAACAGGAAACTTAAGCAAATGTGAAAAAATACCCGCTTCGTACCAAAGTTCATGTTCGCTGAACTTTTTTGCAAATTTCTTTATTTATTGTCTGTAAGCCCAGTAAGCCCATTGCTTTTAATGATAAACATTTGGTGTCAACAGACTCACACGAAGGGTATTGATATTTTTATAAACATACGTAAAGCTAGTTTCTCCAAATATCTTTTTGCATTTTGCTGTTTAAAATTTGTCCATGCTTGTAATTGCATATGTTTGTTTCTACAGTAAGCTATATTATGTATTGATCATGCCTTTAATTATGCACATTTATCAGCTGTTCCTGTAGAATATGATGATATGTTAGGGTTTAATTTTCATTTTGGCTCTGCAACATTTTTAGTTCACTGTGATTAATGTTTTAATCTTTTGTTTTCTGTAGAAGTTCATGTGGCATCAGGTTGTGTTTCTGATTTTTGTATTGTCTTTTTGAATTTTGTGGTTGGCTGACCAATATATGAACCTCACCTACTAAACTTCAGTGCATGCAGACAGTTTCTTCTTCCACTGTGTACCAAAGTTCACGTATGCAATTTTGACATGTGAATTTCTTAAAATGCATTTATTAAAAACAGAACCTTAAAGGATATTCCGGGTTCAATTCAATTCAAGCTCAGTCGATATTATTTGTGCATAATGTTGATAACCACAAAAATTCATCTCAACTCGTCTTTAAAAAGCAAAAATTGAGGTTACAGTAACCTAGTTTCCATCCACTTTTCGCACTGTTATGTTATCGTCAAAGAGAAAATGCGTAAAAAAAATGTTTGCGAAATTTGCCGTCTTCTGCCTGTTTCCATTCAAATGGCCTTTTATCGATAAAAATGGTGTGCGTGATGACGTCATACTTAAAAAACACTTTGTCGCATAAGTTTTGGTTTATCACAAAATAA
Source organism: Myxocyprinus asiaticus (assembly GCF_019703515.2). NCBI lineage: Eukaryota > Metazoa > Chordata > Actinopteri > Cypriniformes > Catostomidae > Myxocyprinus > Myxocyprinus asiaticus. The sequence goes on along the minus strand of NC_059347.1, from coordinate 17,130,577 downwards.
ATCTGCCCTTAAGCCGTTTCCATAAAGAAATCCCCCCCCCTTGAAAAAAGTGTTGAACATTCTGATAATGTCATTCAGCTGACTTATTTCATCTACAGAACAGGGTACGGCTAATTTAAATTTGTGTAAAGAAAAGGCAAGTATATAGGCCTAAAAATATAATTTTTTCATTTGGTAATTTATTTTTTTAATTTAATGCTTTATTCGTTTGGCAATTTAATTTAATACAGTGAATTCTGCCTGCATTTTTTTCAAAAGTAAGCTAAACAATAATTTTATAGAATTGGGTTATATGCTTCGTGTTCCAAAAATGCACACTGATGCTTTTCTCCTAGTATTGTGTATTTATTTTTAATTTAAAACATCTTTGTGTGCAGAAATGATATATTTTTTGTATTGTGGGCTAATTCCATGACTGCCATCTGTTATTTTGAATGGTGTGGAAAAGCAACTATAATAAATGAATGGATGGATTAAATTAATCGCAAAGAGTGGCCATTCATTTGTTCTCTGTGCACTTGTTGATGACAGGTGCATGATACGAGATATTTGTGTTGCCATTCCTGGAAGTGTCATGACGCAGATGTGTTTGCAGCATCAGATCTGTGCAGGTATGGCATTAAGACCAATCCATAACAGTACGAGTAATGCTTCACTTACAATAAATTGGCTTTCAAGGATGTATACTGTCATCATGATTAACACAGGCTAACGATTGGGGTAAATTTGGTAATGTGACACTACATTTTTGCGTTAATGCCAATTTTCCAAACCAGTTTTCACCACATTTGAAGTATCTACATAGTTTATGCGCTAGAGTTAAATGGAAAAATATTATGTCGACACTTGTGAAATTTTTGCGATAATTTGCATTTCCATCAGCTATATTGGTAAACGTTTTGATGCACTACACAATTTGTCGCAAAAAAACCCCTTGGATGAAAACATAGTTAGTGAGGCACTTATAATGGAAGTGAATGTGGCCAATTTTTGGAGGATTTAAAGGCAGAAATTTTAAACTTTAATTTTATAAAAGCTGTTTAAATTGTCATTTTAGGGTTTGTTGACATTACATCATCATGGCAACGAAGCTGTAAAATTGGCTATAATTTTATACAGAGTGAAAGGTTAGTGAGCAATTTTATCTCACTAAAATCATGTTTACACCCATACTGTTTATGTCATGTGGCTATGCATTTGAAACAGTGAGCATTTTAACGTTCAAAAATTGGCCCCCATTCACTTCCATTGTAAGTGCCTTACTGCCTTACCAATATATATTTATTTTTTTAAAGAAAAAGAGGGACAAGTCAAAATACATTTTTGTGGTAATAAATATTGTCACAAATGCTGTTGATTGAACTGAACTTGTTTTGAACCCGGAATGTGCCTTTAAGAGAGTGACATACTGTTGCCCATATTAATTGCAAGGTGCAAAGAAATTTTGCATTCTCAAAGCCTAATTTGACTGCATACAAATGCCATGACCCTCCGCTGTCCATGGTCCTGACCGAGATCAGTTGTCCAAGCTATTTTCTACATAAATTAAATAAATGGCTAAATATATTGAGTGAAAGGTTTGTAGAATACAAAAAATCTCATATCTTAGACTTTAGTGGGTAATGCGCAAATTTTGATAACCACTTTCTATCCAGCGGCTATGTTTGACTGATTGCATAATGAACATGCCCTGGTAATTCCTTCAATGCCCTCTTTAGACACATATTATCAGAGCTGTGATTGAAACTTGTCAGACTGATGGCTGCCTTGATGTGATCAGGTTCTGGGTAGGGTGATTGACTACAGAGCTTAAGTGTTCTAAGCAAGCATCTGTTTCTAACCCTCTTTATAAATGACGTGGTTGGAAAAAGCATGGAATGAATCAGTGAACTAAACTGCTCTCAGCAAGATTTGCAAAACACGATTAGTTCTCTTTATCGCAGCATCTTGTTACATTTCAAAATGTTAATTTTTGGATAATGGGCAATGGATAATACCAGTTGTTATCAATATGTCAACCAAATCAGTTGCTCATGTAAAAAAAAAAAAAAAAAAATGTAAACAAATCTAATCAACATATTATGTAAAGTTAGTCTCGCAAAGCTAGACAGGCATGGATTCCATGTCCACTTTGCAGCTTATTCTGGCCAAGAACTGCCCATTCAGACAAAGAGAATTCTGACCGACATGTAAAACGACCAATCACGGTTAGCTTTTTTACTTCAGGGGTGGGTTGTCATGAAATCAGATTTCACTTTCAGACCAAAGCTGAAAATACAGTGCTCAAATCTAGTTTACTTGCTACTAGGTGCTTCAAGCTAAATGCACAGATGTGCTAGTTGTGACATCACAACATGGCAAAGCACATAGAATTGGGTTTGGGTTCTACTCTGTCCTAATATAATTTTTTATAATAAACCAAAATTGCAGCAAAACACCAGTGGATGCATATCCACAGCGGGAACGCATTTGTTAAGTTTTGAGATTTCACTGGAACAGACAGAGAGTTCTGGAAAGTGGCACTTGTGGAACATTTTAAAAAGTGATGAGGACAAAATCAGCCATGGCAAAAAGATGGCATGGCAAAGTAATGACGCCTATGCCATGAACGAACAGTAGGCGGACTATGGATATGCCATCTGTGGCTGAGACAAATGTAAAAGTAAATTCACATATGGCAGTGATTAAATCACACTTGACCCTCAGTCTCCATTTACTGTCACCATATCAGTTTCCAGCATGTATAGGCTCATACTGTATAAATATTCATTCCATTATGGTATGGAACACCCACTTTCCTTGCCCTGCTCAATTCTTTATGGATAAAATCAGGTCCAACTATAATTTATTTCTCGTTGAATATCCTGCTTTACTCAGAAATAAATGACATTACTGAAGTAAAATGGGTTGCAAATACCATTTCATGTTGACTTTAAAAATGTGTGTTCACCCGTTTTCATCAAACCTCAGTCTTCAAACAATATAGTGAGACAGAGAGCAGACTGAGCAGACAGAGGATGTTCATCATGATGGCGCCACGGATGGCTGCCTCGGTGTGGAGCTCCTCAGTTCTTTTGTTGTTTTTGTTTGTGTGTCCTGTGTTTAGTAATCTTTTTCCAGTCAGTTTTAACAGAGACGAACTGCTGAACATTCGACAGCATGTACCAGACAATCTTTTCCCGGTTTTCGAATATTCAGACGTTTTGCTAGGCATTTTAGTTGGAGCTCTGCTGTTCAAGAGACGCAGGCGAGGGAGACAAGCCGGTGCGCTGGTCAAACTCCGTTGGCACGGATTTCGAACAGCGCTGCCGAGTATTCACTTAGGCAAACTCCGCTCTCTTCCTAACAAAACAGACGAACTACATCTCCTCACCCGCACAAACAAAGACTTTTCAACCTCTGCTGCCTTGTGCTTCACAGAAACCTGGCTGAGTGAAGCCATTCTGGACAGCGCGTTACATCAGCCGGGCTTCCAGCTGTTCAGAGCGGATCGCATCACGGAGTTGACGGGGAAAACGAGAGGCGGTGGAACATGCTTTTACATCAGTGAAAGTTGGTGTACAGATGTAACAACGTTAAAGAGGATGTGCTGTCCTAATTTGGAAGCGCTCTTTATTAACTGTAAGCCTTTCTACTTGCTGCGGGAGTTTTCCTCGTTTATTCTGGTGAGTGTGTATATTGCACCAAACGCGTGTTTGAATGCCGCACTGCAACAGCTGGCTGATCAAATCACAGACACGGAACAACAATACCCGGACTCAGTTATTATTATTCTTGGGGATTTTAACAAAGCAAATCTCACACGTGAACTGCCCAAATACAAACAGTACATCACATGCCCCACCAGACACAGGAACATACTGGATTATTGTTACACAACAATAAAGGATGCATATCGCTCTGTCCCTAGAGCAGCTTTGGGACTCTCTGATCACTGTCTGGTTCATCTTCTTCCAACCTACAGGCAGAAATTAAAATCAACCAAGCCAGTAGTAAGGACTGTAAAGAGAATGAAGCAGAGCGGGAACTACAAGCCTGCTTCGATTGCATGGATTGGAGTGTTTTTAAGGCTGCAGCCACAGACCTGGACAAGCTCACAGATACTGTTACATCATATATCAGTTTCTGTGAGGATATGTGCATTCCTACTAGGACTTATTTAAAGTTCAACAATGACAAACCGTGATTTACAGCAGAGCTCAGGCAACTTCGTCAGGCCAAAGAGGATGTTTACAGGGGTGGGGATAAAGTCTTGTACAGTCAGGCCAGGAACACACTGAACAAGGAAATCAGAGTGGCTAAAAGAAGATGAAAAACAAGTTTTCAGCTAACGACCCTGCATCAGTGTGGAGTGGCATGAAACAACTCACAAATTACAGGACTCCTACCCCCAACCCTGTAGTGGACCAATAACTGGCTGACGACCTGAATGTGTTCCACTGCAGATTTGAAAGGCCCAATCTCACACCCCACACCCACTCTGACCTTCACTTCAAACAAACACCAACACCTCCTGCAACCCCCCTCTTCCCCCCTCCTGCTACTCAACCTGCACTTAAGATCTGTGACGATGATGTGAGCCATGTCTTTCGACTACAAAGGATAAGGAAAGCACAGGGCCCAGATGGCGTCTCACCAGCGTGTCTTCGATCCTGTGCTAACCAGCTGGCCCCCATCCTCACACAGATCTTCAATAGATCACTGGAGCAGTGTGAAGTCCCATGCTGCTTCAAACGCTCAATCATCATTCCTGTCCCAAAGAAACCAAAAATCACAGGACTTAATGACTACAGATCTGTCGCCCTGACGTCTGTGGTCATGAAATCATTTGAGAGACTGGTGTTGGCCCACCTGAAGGACATCACTGGACCCTTACTAGATCCCCTTCAATTTGCTTATCGAGCAAACAGGTCTGTGGATGATGCAGTCAACATGGGATTGCATCATATCCTGCAACATCTGGACAGACCAGGGACATATGCAAGGATCCTTTTTGTGGACTTCAGTTCACACTGTACATAACAGATTGTATTAGATTTGCACTACCCATATATATGTGTGTATGTATGTATGTGTGTGACTGTACGTATGTGTATAATTAGTTTTTAGTTTTTATTATTATCTATGTCTTGCTGCTGTTTTTGTATTGTTTTTGTATTGTTGTACACTGGAAGCTCCTGTCACCAAGACAAATTCCTTGTATGTGTAAGCATACTTGGCAATAAAGCTGATTCTGATTCTGACACCAGGCAGAGTGACCTCCATAAAGGCAGGACAGACTGATTACCATAAACGGACTACTGGTCGTGCTCACTAAAAGCATTTAAAGGGCTTTCTAAGATGTATGTTGAATAACATTGGAGGTTGTTCCTATGCTTTTCTATTATAACATGAAATAGGATGGTACATGCTGAGCCTGTCAATGGAGATTTTAGTGAGTGATCAATAACTACACATTAAAGTACTGTTGCCTGTTTGTGCCTATACAACCAGCTATCAATCATGTTCTTGTGTGGGTTTGAGTGTGTATATGTGTGCATGTAGATATTTTTATAGATAAAACATATAAATGGGCTTAACCAATCATTTGATTAGACTCTTATTATTTAACATGGACACTAGGCAGCAGAGGGCACGCAACTCTTGCAAAGTCAAACAGCATCCTCTCTTCACATGAAAAACTCATTCCATCAACTTCTAATCATTACCTTCTGCTTAGTGTTTTCCAGTAATTAATTGAAGCATTTTGGATGACTGATTACTTCAAAATTCAACAGTCTGCCTTATTTGCATAATGCTGATAATAAACCATACAATATAAGGCAACTGTAATGAAAAATTAACAGCTTGTAGTCTGGTGGAAGCCCTTGCTGGGACTGTATGTGGGCAGAGTTTGTTTTGGAAGCTCTGTCGTACAGCTTCTCCAGATTTAGAGGAGAGCCAACAGAAAGGAGATCAAAGAACCAAGGAGTCACTGTGACGGCCACAGGAAGCTTCTCTTCTCTGTGACTTTGTGACTCTTTCCACCTGTCAGCTATAGATGAAATGACTGATGACAAACCCAGGCAACCGTACTTCCGGGTTCTTAGTGGGGATGGGCATTGCTGCCATTTTAATAATCTTTTAAGCATTATATAATATGTAGTAAATGTTTGTTGATGTTAATAAAAGTTATTATAAAGGAATATCTATGGTTTACCGAGAAGAAATTATGTAGGTTCTTTCTGAATTATCTGACTTTTTCTTTTAACTTAATTAATTGTGCCTGTATAATTATGTCGGACATGTAACAGGTTGAGGAATACACATCTTCACAATTTTAACACACTTCTAAAGCCTGAAAAATGTGGCATATTAAAATGAAAACTACCACCAGACATGCAATATACGTCTTTACTGCTTAAATTATTAACCCACATACAGTAAATAATAATGTTTGACTGAAAAATAATAACATTTTATGTTCAAACTTAATTTAAGTGTTTTAGATTGCCCAATGGTTACTTACTGCATTAAAACAATATTCAAAGACAATTGAGCAGTATGACATTATTTTTCTTCACATATCCTTACACAAACAGTAGCATATTCGTTGTGATGGTGGAGACGGGGTCTCGTTCTTCCCATTAGAACTTCCATGGGTTTTGTTCATAAAAGATCCATGTTAGATCATATTTAGCCTCTAATCTGTCACAGCGATTGCACTTTGGTTTGCGATCATAGTGTGTTCGATTCTTTCATGAAAAGTATAAATCCACCAGCAGCAGCGGGGTAAGTGGGTCTCATCAGAGCAGACGCAATAACAACGACGCTGATCCATGAGATATCAGTAATTATGCAAAATCCTGAATTTATCTTGATCCACCAGATGGAAATTTAAAGAAGCCCAAATCTCCAATAATCTTTCATAAATGCGCTGTTTCAACCCCACAAATAACACTTCTGGGGCATTTTCAGCTCAATTTGAGACAATTCAAGACACTAATTAATAATGATTTATATACTGTACGAACTACAGATTCTATCCCCTAACCCTAACCCTAAACCTAATCCTCACAAAAAACTTTCTGCCTTTTTACATTTTAAAAAAAACATAATTTAGTATGTTTTTTAAGTGATTTGAATTATGGGGACAGTAGAAATGTCCTCATAAACCACATTTATAGCATAATACCCTTATAATTACCAGTTTGTAACCTAAAACATTTCCTCATAAACCACCCAAACCCACCCACCCACACACACACACATGCATTTTTATTTCTTTTGGAAAGCTGTGATAGCAAAATAGTAAATTTTTTCTTTTGCTGTTGGAGCGACTGGGTACACAAAAATAATATTTTATTAAAAATAAAATATTGGTCTCCCATTCACTGCCAGATAAGTTTACCCTGCTATCGTTTTACTTACGCATTCCAAACCTGGATAAGCGAAAAGAGTTCATACCTGTTAACCAGTAAAACATATTTCAGCCAATAGAATCAGTTTGGGATCCAAGGGGGATAAGATTCTGCAGGGGACAGAATCTGGTACGACACACTGGACTCAAAAAATGTTCATCACATTCGGTTGTGTTAACTGTGTTTACTGCACTGCTACTGAATCCACAGTGCCACAAACACATGAGTTATCCATTCGAATCAGTCTAAAGATAACTGAAAACTTCACTAACTGAATCGGTCTGAGGGGTTCTTTTTTTTTTTTTTTCATGCAGCAATTCAAACAGACACAACAGAAAATGCAAAAACAAGCCACATGAAATCACAACTTTTTCCCCCTGAACATTAAACTCCCCACCGCCACCCTACACAAACAAGCACTCCAGTGGTCAAAAGACAACTGACAAAGACACACAAATAGACAATAAAACAGCAGAAAATATTTAGAAACATAAAAAAAAAAATTGACTGCCCCTACTCAAGTGCCCTCCAAAAAGGCTACATAGCTGCCCCATTTCCTTTTGTATATATCCAGGTTACCTTGCCTTCTATACCATCTCCTCAAACGCCGCCACCCTGCCCAACTCGACGCACCGCTCGTGAAATGAGGGCGCATCAGTCGGCCTCCATCCCCTAAGGATCACCTGCCTGCCAATCACCACGCCAGTCAGGACCCAGCTCTCCATGTATCCATCACCCATATTCAGGACCGCCCCATCACCCAAAATACACAGTCTGGGGCAAAATGAAAACTGAGTGTCCAATACGTCACACATGAAGCTCTAAACACTCAACCAAAATTCTTGGATCTTAACACATCCCCCAAAAACATGGGCTGTGTCCCAATAATCTAACTGGCATTGCCAGCAGGTGGGTGTGTTTTTAAACCAAGCCTATACAATATAGAGGGGGTCCAATAGAATAGATGCAAAATCTTAAATTGCATCAGACGCACCCTTGCATCTCTAAATGCAGACTTGACATTTTTTAGAATCCTAGCCCACACTCCCTCCTCCAATACCAAGTTTAAATCTTTCTCCCATAATCTCTCGAGTCCCCCAGACTCTGAATTAACAGGGAGTAAAACACTGATGCCTCATTACCTTTTCCAAAAGCAGTAATCACCATTTCCAGAGTATCTGCCACTTTAGGGGGGTGTATGCTACTCCCAAAAATAGTACAGAGCAGGTGGTACAGCTGTAAATACCTAAAGAACTGAGATCTGGGAATCTTAAAAGGTTGAACAATATTTCCAAAAGATCTCAACACTCCACTCTCATATAGGTCACTGAGCGTATTAACCTCCCTCACAATCCACTCTGACTAGCAGAAAGGGGAGTTATTAATATATAATTTTGGGTTCAGCCGTATGCTCGAGGCAACATTTAAATAAATGTCCGAATTAAACATTCTGGACATTTCTGTCCATACCGAGTGCAAATGCGAGATAACAGGGTGTAACTTAACTTCTCCGGTTCTTTTGATAGAAAGGCTTCGCAATGGCGAAATAGGGGCAAGAAATTCCTGTTCAATACAAAACCAGGGAGGAGCTCTCTCAGGTGAAGCAACCAATGAGCCAAATGCCTGAGACAGAGTGCATAATAATAAAACAAAATCTTGGGTAGGCCTAGCCCACCATTGTCAATCGGCCTATGTAACTTATTGAAATGTAATCTGGGATGCTTACCATTCCAAATGAAGGAATTCGCTATACTATCAAATTGCTTGAAATAAGAGAGGGGGACATCTACAGGGAGAGATTGTTACAGGTAGCTGAATTTTGGAATACAATTCATTTTAATAATATTAACCTTCCCAATCATAGATAAATGTAATGAAGCCCACCTTCTCACATAGCTCGAAAACCTTTTTATTAAGGGGTCAAAATTAACTAACCAAATCACACAAATTTGCTGGGAATAAGATGCCCAAATACTTAATTCCCTGTTTGGGCCACTGGAAGGCACCGGGCTGAAAAGCTGTTACTGGGCAGTACGCTGTCAGAGCCAAAGCTTTGGATTTAGACCAGCTGACTCTGTATACTGAGAAAAGTAATTAATAATTCTATAGAGGCAAGGCACAGATCTAGTAGGGTCGGAGACAAATAATAAAATATCATCTGCGTAAAGCAAAAGCTTATGTGCCATACCTCCCGCCACCACTCCTGGGAAATCATTATCCTTTCTTATCATGGCTGCTAATGGTTCCAGGGCAAGACAGAACAATAAGGGGGAATGAGGGCAACCCTGCCGGGTGCCCCTATCCAGAGTAAAATAATCTGAAATTAATCCATTTGTTTGTACCGCCGCTACCGGGTGTCTATAAAGTAACTTAATCCATCCAATAAAAGTATTCCCAAACCCGTATATTTCCAAAACCTTAAAAAGATAATCCCATTCTACCATATCGAACGCCTTTTCGGCATCAAGTGAGATGGCAGCGACCGGAGAGAGATCATTCGCTACTGACCACATGATATTGATGAAACGCCTAATGTTATCAGAAGAGCTACGGCCCTGAATAAACCCCACCTGATCTACATGTATAAGAGATTAGCCAGAATTTTTGACAATATTTTTACGTCTAGCTGGATTGGGGAAATTGGACGATAACTCTTACACTTGCTTGGATCTTTGTCCTTTTTAAGGATCAGACTGATCTGAGCTTGTGTCATGATTGGCGGAAGCTTTCCATTCTTTAATGATTCCATATAAACGTCTAACAAAATTGGAGCCAGTTCTGTAGCATAAGATCTAAAATTCAGCGGCAAATCCGTCTGGCCCTAGAGCCTTGCCTGTAGGCAGGGCCTTAATTACTTCGCCAAGCTCCTCCAAGTTTATCTCAGAATCAAGATAATTTTTTTGTTCAGTCGTCAGTTTAGGAAGTTCTTATGGTTCCACAAAGTTTCTAATATCTTCATCTGTAGACGAAGATGTGAAACTATAGAGATCAAGATAGAATTCTTTAAAAGCATTATTAATATCAATAGCTGAGGTAAATATTTCACCACCAGCACATTTCACTGAGGGAATGGTAGAAAGAGACTCACTCTGCTATATATATATATAGCCAAATGCTTCCCTGCCTTGTCCCCCGACTCAAAGTATGACTGTCTTGCCCTGAACAGCCAAAACTCCACCTTCCGCGACAAAATAGTATTATATCTGTATTTCAATCGGGTCAATTCTCTGAGGCCATCAGACGACATTCGGCGCTTCAGCTCTGCCTCGGCACCTTTAATATTTCCTTCCAACTCCATAAGTTCTTGTGCTTTGGATATTTTGGTGAAAAAGGTATACTGTATGATCCCACCCCTAAGAACTGCCTTAAGTGCCTCCCAAGCCACACCCACAGGGGATATTGAGGACAAATTGGTTTCCATATAAACATTGATTTCAGCCTTTAACATTTGTTGGAATTCAGGATTTTGCAAAAGGGATACATTAAAGCATCAACTAAATGATTTCTTTTTCTCTGTATGTGGCAACACCTCTAAACTCACCAGGGCATGATTTGAGACTAAAATGTTTCCAATTGAGCAATCAACAACAGATTAAATGAGGGACTTAGATATAAAAAAAAAAAAAAAAAGAATAAATCTTATGGACTGATGAAAAAAAAAATGAATAGTCCCTACCAGATGTGTTCAAAAGTCTCCAAATATCTGTAAGGCCAAGATTTTTACACATCCTGTGAAGCGTCAGTGTTGCTCTAGGGGGCTTACACACTTTTGCTTCACTATGATCAAGGGCTGAGTCCATCAAAAGATTAAAGTCTCCTCCCAATATTATATCATGAGGGGTGCAACAGCTTGCAACATCCCTTCAAGATCTATAAAAAAGCCCTGATAATCAGTGTTAGGTGCGTAAATATTAGTCAAAATCAACATGTGCCCCTGAATTTCTGCTAAAACAATAATGACTCTTCCTAATTTATCTTTAATCTGTTTGAGACATTTAAATTGTAGATGTTTACTTATCAGTGTAATGACTCCCCTGCTCTCACTTGAGCCAGCATTAAAGAAAACATGTCCACCCCATATCGTCCCAAATTTTTTAGCTTCCTGCGGGGACAGATGCATTTTTTAAAGAAACACTATATCATATTTCTTACGTTTAAGAAAATAAATAACCTTCCTTCTTTTTATGGGGTGCCCCAACCCATTCACATTCCACGTGGAGAGAGACAATCCACTCATATTAACATTTGACATTTTGACATATTAGAAAAAATTGATTGTGTCAAAAACAAAATGATAAAGACCACATTACAACATTAGAGCAACAAACAAACCCTGAACTTCCCCCAGAAAAAAAAAAAAAAAAAAAAACAGAAAAAAATTAAAATGTGCGCATTAACCCTGTGCACGACAGCGCCAACTGGTGTCCATCCCTCTAAACTCAAACAGTCCATGTATGCCTACGAGAGCCCCCACGACAACTTTGCTGTCGGAAACTCCAGCCGCTAGGCGGCACCAACACAAAAAGAAACAAAAAAGGCATGCAGTTTCCTCAGACAGTCAAGTGAATGTTCAGTGAGTCAGGCCTTGGCAGTTACATGAGAGCAACAAATGCCCTAATCACTCCAATGTTTACAAGAAATATTCTACAAAACAAACTCCATCCAATAGGAGGCTTAAGCACAAAGAACATGCAGATACATCCACAAACTGTCACGAAGGAGTGCTATTCCATAAAACAAACTCCAGCCGCTAGGCGGAACCAACACAAAAAGAAACAAAGGCGAAGTGAATGTTCAGTGAGTCAGGTCCACTCAGTTGCATCAAGAGCATCACACAATGACGTACTCATTCCAATGACTTTATAAAGGACGTTGCTTGGTGTGGGCATGTAAATATTTTGTGGCCATCCTTAGTATCTGTTCCCAGTTTGGCCCAATTCCCAGTGCACTTTAGGTCCTCGTGACTTGCCTCAATCCGGGCGGTGGAGGACGAATCTCAGTTGCCTCCGCGTCCGAGACCGTCAATCTGTGCATCTTATCACGTGGCTTGTTGAGCGTGTTACCACAGCGACGTAGCACATGGAGGCCCACGCTATTCTCCACGGCATCCACGCACAACTCAACATGCGCCCAACTGAGAGTGAGAACCATATTATAGCGACCATGAGGAGGTTAACCCAACATGACTCTACCCACCCAAGCAACCGGGCAAATTGGTTGCTTAGGAAGCCTGACTGGAGTCACTCACCACCCTCTGGATTCAAACTAGTGACTCCAGGTGTGGTAGTCAACGTCTTTACTTGCTGAGCTACCCAGGCCCTGAACCTAAATTCTTTATTTAAAGGAACTTCTTCGTCACAGATGTGGATTTTAAGTTTAGGACCTGTTATTTAAATTTATCAGAGTGAAATCATTGTTCTACTTAAGTTCTCAGGGAATTGGGAAATTATTCAGCATAAAGTGCCCTGAGGAGAGTGGTATTACTGATGGGAATAGCAATTTCCTAGTCTGGCTCACTAGTTAATAGAGAATAATGAATGGGCTCATTTGCTTAAAGGTTTGTCCCCTTTGTGCTTTTATGAGAATAAATTGAGAACAGCTTCAACAACATTTACTACTACACTTTGGGAAATTCATAAGCACAAGCTGATGCAACTATATTAACAATACATTAACTATATTTTAATCTATTGTTAAAATGCATTAGTATATGTAAAAATGAATATTAACCCACAGTACATTAATAACTTCTGTAAAAGTTTTGTTCATTGTCACATTAACTATTGAATTGACTAATGCACAACAGCATTATCAAAGAGCCCAGCAAACACACAGCACTGCTGACTGGTATCTAACCTCGCTGTATAGCTTACTTGTGACCACCTGTTATTTTTCAATTACCAGGTGGCCAGGTGCATCTTGCTTTGATGTGGCCACAATCCAAAAAAGCTGTCTTCCTGGATGTGCAATAAATGTACTTCCTTTGCCACAATAAAGTGGCTTTAATAGTTTTATGCAAGCAGGAGACATAAAAACAATTGCCTAGAGCATTATTTGTAAACAGTAAAACGTAAGTGTCAATAGAAGGTATAAGAAGAGTATAAGTGTCAATAGAAGGTTGTTCCTACTCCACTGTACTTTTTAAGTTATTTCACTAAAGGTTTAAGAAACAAGCTGGCACAGCAAGAACATTGATATTACAAAATTAATTTGATATCTTCACTTATACTCATTTCACAGTGTTGACATGACATGAGAGCAAATGTCTGAAAACAAGTAAGACAGAAAATGACATACTGCATCATTAATAGCTGGATTTCTGTGGTTATTGCATGTCCAGCATTGTGGGCAGTTGGCAGGGCATACGAGATGTAAGGCACTATGTTAGTCTCAGTCACCATTCACTTTCATTGCATCTTTTTACCCTAAAATGAAGGTGAATGGTGACTGAGACTGTCATCCTGCCTAACATCTCCTTTTGTGTTCCGCAGAAGAAAATAAGTTATATGTGTTTGGAACAACATGAGGGTGAGTAAATTGTGCTTGCCTTGGGAAATGCTGCTAATTACCCTGTAAACACATTTATTTGTAAATGATGAAATAATGATAATGTAGTTTAATATCAGGAGGCCGAACAAATGGAGACGAGTCTAAGAGACTGTAGGCGTACTGTTCCTACAAAACCACAGAAAAATATAATATACTGTACAGTTGCACAGCAGTCTCTGCCTTTAGTGCCTCTCACTTTGGCTTCATAATAGCAGATTTGAATAGCAGTGTTAATCAGAGGTGTAAAAGTGAGAGAGGAAGACAAGAATGGAGAGACAATAAGTCTTGTTTCTCCAGAGGATATCTGTGCTTTCCAGCAATGACTGCTGCCCTTTTTATTTACCTTGATAAAGGGCTTTGTTAAAGACAGAAAGAATAGATCCCATAAATGACATACAGAGGAAATCACTCTGATTATGATTCTTTCTTTATAACATGAGCTCTGCCTCAAAGGGGTTAATGTTCGGACAATGGACCGTTCGATCACATCCATTTGTGCATTATTAATGAACTGTGATCTGAAAAGTGTGCGTGCGTGGTGGTGAACAATGTGCATTAACTGCATTTACTGATAAATTGTTACAGATTTAGATATGAGTTTAGCATGTAGAAGCTGCTGCACCATCCAATATATTACTATGGAAAAACCCTCAAAACCTTTCCTAATTTTGTTCTTATTGCACAAAAAGTAAAAATATGGCCCACTACTAGGGTAAAAAGCCCCCTGGATGATTTTTACTGAATGTACAAAATACATGTATTATGATTTATTTATTTTTTGTTATTAAAAAAAGTGGCACTAATATAAAATACTAAATCAAATATTCAATGTAATATTATACATTTTGACTATTTAGTTCACACAACTTAAATAATCAAAGAACATAATTCCATATATCGTATATTGTTGCTATCTTTGCTATGCCCCTGTTTGTTACTGATAGTGGAAGTTAAAAAAATGTAAATAAATCTCAACTCACTCTTTCAGATTTTTGTTTCTCAAAAAAGCCCAAGCTAGGTCGACTGTCTTGCATTGTCATAACTGAAAAACATAATGAAGTAGTAGTTGTGCTGGAAATGAATTTCTGCACAGCGAGGTGTTTGCTTTACAGCCAGAGTGATTAGATGTCATCAAGGGAGACAGTTGAGTGCTTAGTGTAAGACAGAAAGAGAGAAAACAAAAGAGAGAGAAATCCCCAAATCAGTAGCTCTCACCCCACAGCTCTGAAAGAGACCCTCCGATACAAGAGGTACACAGAGGCGCCTGCAGTGCATTAGAGGATTCTGTAACTGAATAGACACTGAGTGGGGCTCGAAAGGAAAGAAATCCTTCTCTCTTGCACTGTTGTTAGTGTTTACATTGACCGAGGAGAGCAATTACAGTACAGTCCGCTGATTACCTCACTGTGAGAAACAAGCAATTTATTCAAGCTAGGGATGTACAAATCTATATATTTAAAAGTCAACTAGCCAGGGAGCAATATTAATGACTAATGGGGCATAAAGCCAACATGAAACGGCATTCACAACCCATTTGACTTTTATTTCCAAAAGATATTCAATGAGAAAAAATGTAGGGTGGAACTTGATTTTATTTCACAACATTCTCCATTTTACAGCATGGTTACTGAACAGTGTAATACATCTGTTGGATGCCTGTTGAAATTTGAATTTGATAACTTGTAGAATAAATATTTGTACACCGCATGCCGATTTTACACTGCATGCCTAAGCGTGTGAGCCGAACCGAAGCAGTGCATCATGACAATTTCGTTGTAAACAATGGGTGTTCTTTTACACCAGCAGCGTTTCTTCTGCAGAAACTGATGCACTCTACATAGAAAATCAAGTTATAAAATGGTTATCAGGAGTGAGCTATTGTTAAGTGTTACAAATGTGTTCGTCATGTAACTGTATTTACAAGATGCTGGTGTAATCTAATGCAGTATTGTATAATTATTTCATGTAGTGACAGCCAACACAATGAGCTCTGCTCATTTTTAAACACCATTATTTAGTGGGAGGGGGCGGATGATGAGCCTGAATGTTGTTTTGCACAACAGAAGACGGTTTGATCACTCGGTTTGGCTCGATAACGCAATCACTTAATAATATAGCTAATTATGCACAACCACTGAATAGCGATATCTCTTTGTTCAAACACCAGCCAAAACTTTTAAGTGATGAGTACTTTCCTCACAAAAGGACACACTTCCAATAATATGTTAACTCACCATCTTCACTAACAGCCAGGTACAGCATCCCACATTTTTTCCATTGTTAAATAATCCTTATAAAAAGTTGAGGGTAATCGAGCACTGTAATACAAGTATTTTTCAATACAAGACTGACGTAAGTTCTGAATTATATAATAGTCACACACATTTATACCTCCACCCCCCTGAGAGCCCTCCAAAAACTCAAAATATTTACCCCATTTCCCAACAAACAAATCCAAGTTACCCCTACTTCCAAATGACACCTCTTCAAATCCGCCCCCCTCCCCATCTCCGTGCACCACTCCCGAAATGGGGGCGCCCAGCCGACCTCCAACCCCTCAAAACAAAAAGCCTGGTGATCATCACACTGGTCAGAACCCAATTTTCTATGTGTCTATTCCCCATATCAATGATCGCCCCATCGCCCAAAACACAGAGTCTGGGGCAAAACGAAACCAGAGTGCCCAACACGTCACATACAAAACCCTGAACCCTCAACCAAAACTCATGGATCTCAACACACCACCAAATAACATGGGCTGTGTCTCCTTCCTCCAATTGGCATCACCAGCATTTGGGTGTTTCTTTAAGACCAATCCTATACAATCTAGAGGGGGTCCAATAAAATCTATGTCAAATCTTGAACTGCATAAGGCGCACCCTTGCATCTCTAGATGCAGACTTGACGTTTTTTAGAATCCTAGCCCACACTCCCTCCTCCAATACCAAGTTTAAATCTTTCTCCCATAATCTCTTGATAGAAGTTAAAGCTCCGTCCCCCAGACTCTGAATTAGCAGGGAGTAATACACTGATACCTCATGACCTTTTCCAAAAGCAGTAATCACCATTCCCAGATTATCTGCCATTTTAGGTGGGTGTATGCTACTCCCAAAAATAGTACAGAGCAGGTGGCGCAGCTGTAAATACCTATAAAACTGAGATCTGGGAATCCCAAAATGTTGAACCAAATTTTCAAAAGATCTCAACACTCCACTCTCATATAGGTCACCGAGTGTAGTAACCCCCCTCAAAATCCACTCTGACCAGCAGAAAGGGGATTTAATACATACATAATTTTGGATTCTGCCATATGCTCAAGGCAACATTTAAATAAATGTCCGAATTAAACACTCTAGGCACTTTTGTCCATACTGAGTGCAAATACGATATAACAGGGTGTAACTTAACTTCTCTGATTAGTTTGATAGAAAGGCTTTGCAGTGGCGAAATGGGACAAGAACTTCCTGTTCAATACAAAACCAGGGAGGGGCTCTCTCAGGTGGAAGCGACCAATGAGCCAAATGTCTGAGGCCGAATGCATAATAATAAAAAATTTTTTGGGTAGGTCTAGCCCAACTTTGTCAATTGGCCTATGTAATTTATTGAAAAGTAATCTGGGACGTTTACCATTCCAAATGAAGTACTTTGCTATGCTATCAAATTCCTTGAAATAAGAGAGGGGGACATCTACAGGAAGAGATTGTAGCAGGTAGTTAAATTTTGGAATACAATTCATTTTAATAACATTAACCTTCCCAATCATAGATAAATGTAATGAAGCCCGCCTGCCCACATCGCTCGAAAACCTTTTTATTAAGGGGTCCAAATTAACTCCAAATTTGCTGGGAATAAAATGCCCAAATAATTAATTCCCTGTTTGGGCCACTGGAAGGCACCTGGCTGAAAAGCCGTTACTGGGCAGTATGCTGTCAGAGACAAAGCTTCGGACTTAGACCAACTGACTCTGTATCCAAATTAATAATTCTTTGGAGGCAAGGCACAGATCTAATGGGGTCGGAGATGAATAACAAAATATAATCTGCGTAAAGCAAAAGCTTATGCGCCATACATCCTGCCACCACCCCTGGAAAATCATCTTCCTTTCTTATCGCGGCTGCTAATGGTTCCAGGGCAAGACTGAACAATAAATGTAGAGTAAAATAATCTGAAATTAATCAATTTGTTTGTACCGCCGCTACCAGGTGTCTATAAAGTAACTTAATCCATCCAATAAAAGTATTCCCAAACCCAAATATTTCCAAAATCTTAAAAAGATAATCCCATTCTACAATATCAAATGCCTTTTCAGCGTCAAGTGAGATGGTAGCGACTGGAGTCTGAGCATTCGCCAATGACCACATGATATTGATGAAACGCCTAATGTTATCAGAAGAGCTTCGGTCCCGGATAAACCCCACTTGATCTATATGTATAAGAGATGTCATAACTTTACTTAATCGATTAGCCAGGATTTGTTTTTACAATATTTTAATGTCTAGCTGGATCAGGGAAATTGGATGGAAACTCTTACACTCACTTGGATCTTTGTCCTTTTTAAGGATCAGACTGATCCAGGCTTGTGTCATGGTTGGCAGAAGCTTTCCATTCTTTAATGGTTCCATATAAACTTCTAGCAAAAGTGGAGCCAGTTCCTTAGCATAAGATCTACAAAAATTCAGCAGCAAAGCCATCTGGCCCTGGAGCCTTACCTATAGGCAAGCTCCTCTGAGGTTATCTCAGAATCAAAAGAGTTTTTTTGCTCAGCCGTCGGTTTAGGAAGTTCTAATGGTTCCACAAAGTTTCTAATATCTTCATTAGTAGACGAAGGCGTGGAACTATAAAGATCAATATAGAATTCTTTAAAAGCATTATTAATATCAATGGCCGAGATAAATATTTCACCACCAGCAGATTTCACTGAGGGAATGGTAGAAAAAGACTCTCTCTGTTTTATATATCTAGCCAGAAGTTTTCCTGCCTTTTCCCCTGACTCAAAGTATGACTGTCTTGCCCTGAATAGTTAAAACTCCACCTTCCATGACAAAATAGTTTTATATCTCTATTTCAATCAGGTCAATTCTCTAAGGCCATCAGACAACATTCGGCGCTTCAGCTCTGCCTCGGCACTTTTAATATTCCCTTCCAACTCCATGAGTTCTTGTGCTTTGGACATTTTGATGAATGAGGCATACTGTATGATCCGACCCCTGAGAACTGCCTTAAGCGCCGCCCAGGCCACACCCACAGAGGATACTGAGGACCAGTTGGTCTCCATATAAACATTGATTTCAGCCTTTAACATTTGTTGGAATTCAGGATTTTGCAAAAGAGATACATTAAAGCACCAACTATATGGTTTCTTTTTCTCCAAATGTGGCAACACCTCTAAACTTACCAGGGTTGATCTGAGACTAAAATGTTTCAGATTGAGCAATCCACAACAGATGAAATGAGGGACTGAATAAATCTTATGGACTGATGAAAAAATGTTTATAGTCCCTACCGGATGGGTTCAAATGTCTCCAAATATCTGTAAGACAAAGATTTTTACACATCCTGTGAAGCGTCAGTGTTGCTCTAGGGGGCTTATGCAATTTTGCTTCACTTTGATCAAGGAGTCCATCAAAATATTAAAGTCTCCTCCCAATATTATATCATGAGGGGTGCCAACGGCAACATCCCTTCAAGATCTATAAAAAAGCCCTGATCATCAGTTTAGGTGCGTAAATATTAGCCAAAATTAACCTTTGCCCCTGAATTTCTGCTAAAACAATAATGACTCTTCCTAATTTATCTTTAATCTGTTTGAGACATTTGAATTGTAGATGTTTACTTATCAGTGTAATGACTCCCCTGCTCTTACTTGAGCCAGCACTAAAGAAAATATGTCCACCTCATATCTTCCCAAATTTTTCAGCTTCCTGTGGGGAAAGATGCGTTTCTTGAAGAAACACTATTTACAATTTCTTATGTTTAAGAAAAGAAATAACCTTCCTTTTGGGGTGCCCCAACCCATTCACATTCCATGTGCAGAGAGACAATCCACTCATATTAACATTTGACATTTTGACGTGAGAAAAATAGATTGTGTGTCAAAAATTTAATTATATAGACCACATTCCAACATTAGTGCAATAATCAACCCTCAAACATCCTCCAGAACAAAATAAACAGAAAAAAGAAAAACATGCGCATTAACCCCGCGCACGACGGCGCCAACCGGCGTCCATCCCTCTAAACTCACGAGAGTCCCCGCGACAACTTTGCCGATGGATTGCTCAAGTCCGGTGCTTCTATACAAATTTTGTGAGAGAAAGTTATACAATGGTAAATAATCTATAAAACAAACTCCAGCCAATAAGCAGAATAAACACAAAGAGCGTGTAGATTCATCTACATAATTGTCCCGAAGGTGTGTTCCTTCACAAAACAAGCTCCAGCCACTAGCGGAACCAGCACAAAAACAAAACAAAAAAAACATATAGTTTCCTCGGGCAGTCAAACGAATGTTCAGTGATCCGGCCTATTTGGCTGTTACATGAGTGTAACAAATGCCCTAATCACTCTAATGATTTGCAAGAAATATTCCACAAAACAAACTCCATTCAAGAGGAGGTATAAACACAAAGAACATGCAGATTCATCCACAAACTGTCCCGATGGAGTGTTATTCCACAAAACAAACTCCAGCCGCTAGGCCAAACCAATACAAAAAGAAACAAAGGCAGCGCTCAGTTCCTCGGACAGTCAAGTAAATGTTCAGTGAGTCAGGTCCACTCGGCTACATCGAGAGCATCACACAATGACTTACTCATTCTATTGACTTTATAAAGGACATCGCTTGCTGTGGCCATCCTTAGTATCTATTCTCAACTTGGCCGGGAACATCAGTGCAAAAGCGACCTTCCGTTGAATCGATCATGTTTCTCTCGTCAGTTTCGCAAAGTCTGGGAACAAGAAAATGCTGTGGTTCTTCTAAGAAAGCCTTCCTTTACGCCTCGCCTCATGTAACATAAGATCTTTATCGGATGGTCTCAGAAATTTGGCCAGAATTGATGGCCTGTCTCCCTCCGTGGATCTCCGAGCTGGGACTCTGTGAGCTCGCTCGATTTCCATGGCCTGTTATGTCGAGCAGACTCGGGAAGAGCTCGTCTAGGAATTTCACCATATCTCTGCCTTCTTCGTCTTCAGGAATTCCAACAATTCGGACGTTGTTTCGCCGGTTACAATTCTTAAGGTCTTCCAACTTTTCCCAAACATGCTCCAAGTCCATCTTGGTCACTAACGGAATAGCAGCTAATTCCATCTCCGATGACTTGTTTCTCAACATCCGACACTCTTGTAACCAACACAATGAATTTCGTCTCCATGGCAGTGATCGATCGAAGTATTACAGCAAGATCCTCCAAGTCAGCAATGACCTTCGTCAGCATTCATGTTCGATAGTTGACACTGAATCTCTTCCACCGCACTGGCCAAATTGAGTCCCAGGTCTGCGGCATTGTCAGGGGTATCATGTCTTTTAATGTCTCCAGAGCCCGAGGATTTTGAATTCTTTGACATACTGTCTTCATAGAACAATTATGGAACAGAGCATATCGAATACCACCGATTTATGACAAAATAGACTCAACGCTGAAACTCCCGCTGCACTGCTGCTGGCTGTTCTGTAAAGAGCGTCTGTAACTGAATGCATATTAACAAGAGAGAACTCGAATGGCTTTACCTCATCCGTGCTATGCGTGATTAGATTAAATGTTTATTTTTTGTTGTTTAAGATCAAAAAGGATATTAAAAGAGATATTATTAAATGACAAATGTATAGCGTGGATCTCGTCTTTGGACACTCATTACTACGGAACGAGTTATCTGAACATCTGAAAATCTGAACATTTACCAGCCAGTGGGTGATCATAGACAGCTAAAATGTGATTAAAATTATAAAGTGAAATATTAAATAAAATATACACTCTAGCATACTACAGTGAATGAAGTCCTATATAAATGAATCCTATATAAATATATCTGAAGATCATATTTTTTTTATTTATTTTTTTCTGTTACATTAAGCTTACATGTCAAAATGTAGTAAAAACAAAAATGTACTAGCCAATGGTGATTCTTTCCCCAACGTGTCTGTAGAGGGTTGTCCATAGGGAACTTATTGGTTCATGAAAAGTTGCCTTTATATGTCAGGTGGTTTAAGGGAAGAGGGTGAAAAATAAGAGGGCTTAGTGACATCATTTTATTTCTTCTTTGGAATAAGGTTAACCAATGAATCTTTTACAATAAGACCAGAAACATGTATTACAGAAGTAAATAGGCTTAAATTTGAATTAATTGACCTGACACAGATGAAATTAGCTTCTTAACAATATACTGTACTAACACAAAATGCAGCCCTTTAATTGTGTAACTGATACATATTCAACAAACAGAAATACAACAAATAACTACTTAACCCTTTATTGAACTATGAAACCGGCATAGACCTCACAAACAAAAAAGACCTGCTGATTATGATGAATAATAATAGGAACATTGCTCACAGCTGGTGACTTGAAGTCTGACAATAATTGTCTTGAAATGTATTGTTTAAAATGCTGACTTCAACATGCTAAAACCCTCTCAAAGAAATTGTCTCTCTTCATCCCTTTTAAAGCACCAGTGCTAAAATCTAGGTTTTGAGAATCTAGGTAAATTCACTAGTCAACCACACTATTTGACTAGTCAACCAAGAACAATAAATAATTAAATTAAATAATGCACATTTCTTGAAACAGTGTTTTTGAAACAGAGACATTTCAGAAAGTAAGGCAAAAAAAAAATTATGAAAGGAAGGAAACGATAAAAGTGTTGCACTTTCATTGCAATGTTTTGGTGCTAAAGGCCACAAAGGTACAGAGAGTGAGAGAAAGCTTTAAAGAGAGCTAGTTATTTCTTGTAGCTTACTGCTGGGGGGACAAAGACAGTCTACACTGAATACTAAGCAAAACAGACAGCAGCAGATGCTAGCAGCAGTCTGTTGTCAGGGGAAATGCCTCCCACACGACAACAGAGAGAAGAGCACACAAGCCAAAGGGATCCCCCTGAGCATGACAATTCTTCTAATAAAGAGGACTGGGCAAAATTGTTCACTTTAGAACTTTATAGACCTCACAGATACCAGACTATTTTTATGAAGTAGGCTATTGCCTCACAATACTGGGAGTGCTGCGCAAGAGGTTGAAAAGGCCATTTGGGTTTGAATTGGATATTTGAATTTCTCTCTCTGTTGTAATAACAGCTGGTGAAGGTGGAGGACAGTAGAGGTTCTTACCTTGGCTTTGTTGATAGTGCAGTGCAGGGCATTGTTCTCCTGATCATACAGAAGGCTGAAGTCCAGAGTGCCCAGTGTGGCTGTAAGGAAACAGATAAAAAGCAATCAACAAACCAGATTATTTACAGAAAATACCCGGCAACACAGGCAATGACAATTAGCAAGTTGCTATGGTACAGTATATAGTTGGTCAGGTAGTCACATCCTGTCTAAGTGGGCAGATCTTAGCCAGAATAAGCTGCAAAGTATAACTGATCAACCAAAGTTCTCAGTGCAAAGTCAATACTCCTGTAGGGTCATGCCTTCTGAATGTGAACCTCCCTGCTGATTCTGCCATGTATGAGAGCGGGCATGAAAATCGGAGTCAGATCTCATACTGTATCTCAGCAGGTGGCCTTCAGCTCCACTCTGCAGAGACCATCTGGAGTTCAAGAGCATCCATCATTAAACATACTGAGCATCATCTAATCAACTAACCTTGCTGTTAAGCCAATTAATGCCATTCATTATGAAAAATAAATATATATCTATGTTGCATGGCTTAAATCTTGATCTTAATTATTTCAAATAAGACATATACATGGTGTCCGGTGAGACTGAGGGCACTACGTCCTAATACCCCATAACAACATAGTTTTTTTGCTCTATGGAGACATGGCATGGAATTGCTTTTGTTGGGCCATTTAATACTGTATGTCCTATTCCCACTTGTTTGTATGTAGGCAATTGGATGATTCTTTAATCGGAGTGTGTATTTGCACCCCCTATTTGCAGTGATTTGGTCATGGTGAATGTCGGGGTGTGCAGAGAAGGGTTTGATCCGGAGGCAGAGTCTGTTGAACACACTCGTTCCCGTGGCTCGGCGTCACTTGTGTGTAGATTGCATCACTGTATTACTTATATTGTAGTAACCATAGTTTTAATGCAATTAACCATGGTGTTAGTACAGTAATATGGTGGTAATATAGTAACCACGGTTAATATTGTGGTAACTTTAAATTTACAAAAATTACCATGGTGAAACATGGTTGCTGTAATAAAACCTAGGTTATTTTTTCTACGGTAAGGTTAAGGTTAGGTTTAGGGGTAGAGGTTAATATAGTGTGTCTGTGGAACTCTAAATAAACACAATAAACACACTGCAGTGATGCCCATATACTGTATTTAAATATGGGCGCAAATAATATCTGCCACTATTTGCACTGGGGTGTAAATAGCATATACCATTATTTGCACCAGGGTGCAAATAGGATCTGCCTTCTTTAATTGGGGGAGCTTTTATGTTCCATAGGAAGATTTCAAAGAAAAATGCAAGAGAACAATGCATTTCTTAAGAAAAATTCATAAGAACTTTTAAAAATAAATTTTTCAATTTACCTGGTATTTGTGTTTTATGTATAGTAATATACAGTAATATGTATATACTATATACACACACACACACACACACACACACACACACACACAGGTGGCCAAAAGTTTGGAATAATGTACAGATTTTGCTGTTTCGGAAGGAAACTGGTACTTTAATTCATCAAAGTGGCATTCAGCTGATCACAATGTATAGTCCGGACATTACTGATGTAAAAAACAGCACCATCACTATTTGAAAAAAGTCATTTTTGATCAAATCTAGACAGGCCCCATTTCCAGCAGTCATCACTCCAACACCTTATCCTTGAGTAATCATGCTAAATTGCTAATTTGGCTAGTTTGAAAAATAGACGCCTCACATGTCCTCAGCTGACAGCTTCATTGAATTCTACTCGCTCAACACCAGTTTCATGTACAACAGTAAAGAGAAGACTCAGGGGTGCAGGCCTTATGGGAAGAATTGCAAAGAAAAAGCCACTTTTGAAACCGAAAAACAAAAAGAAAAGGTTAGAGTGGGCAAAGAAACACAGACATTGGACAACAGATAACTGGAAAAGAGTGTTATGGATCTTAACCCCATTGAGCTTTTGTGGGATCAGCTAGACTGTAAGGTGCATGAGAAGTGCCCGACAAGACAGCCACATCTATGGCAAGTGCTACAGGAAGTGTGGAGTGAAATGTCACCTGAGTATCTGGACAAACTGACAGCTAGAATAACAAGGATCTGCAAAGCTGTCATTGCTGCACATGGAGGATTTTTTGATGAGAACTCTTTGAAGTAGTTTAAAAAGTTCTGATTGTTCAAATTGTAATAGTAATTTTCACGTTATTAATGTCCTGGCTATACATTGTGATCAGTCAAATGCCACTTTGGTGAATAAAAGTACCAATTTCTTTCCATAAGAGCAAATCTGTACATTAATCCAAAGTTTTGGGCACCAGTGTGTGTGTGCGTGTGTGTGTGTGTGTGTGTGTGTGTGTGTGTGTGTGTGTGTGTGTATATATATATATATATATATATATATATATATATATATATATATATATATATATATATATATATATACACACACACACACATATACGTATATATATTTTTTTAAAACAAAGAAATGCTGAACAATTGTGTTTTTCATGGAAACAACATTTAGTTATGATGGAAATGAGAGGTTACAGGGGAGCACATCTTGGCCAGGACAACAGTGTTCAAGTTTAGAAATGAATAATTTTAAGACTTTTATGCCATAATCTGTAATTGAGTCAGGACCACTTTTATCAAATGAATACTTGAATACTTTAATGAATATTTGTATTCACATAGACAATTAAAGCAATCTGTTGGTGTTGGCGGTATGGTTCTTTTCTGGACAAATTCTCTGCCCTTCAGTTGTGGACAGAGCAGGGAGTGCAACAAATAAAACCCCCTAGGGGTAAAATAACAGATCCAGCAGAAGTATAACTACATTGTACAATTTTTAAACATTCTGACATTAAACATTGCAACATGGTGCAATCCTTCATTGCATAATGACACTTAACAGAACTTTATATACTGTAATCAAGCTGGTGAATCAAACACAAGACACAATAACATTTTGAAGATAGAAATTTCAAACTGGCAATCAATTGTAGTCTTCGAGCACAGAACACAAGACAGATGTAGAGAAAACTAAAAGGCAAAGCTGTCATTCAAGAGGTGGAGCTGGGGATGAACGGAGGTGTTAAGTGCAACTTACACCCATGCAATGGAAAGGCAGCTAAGGCAATGAATAAATGGAGGACTTAAGTAGAACCATTCTGATAAGCATCTGATTTGTATTGGTAGATGTCATGATCAGCTGAGCATTAATTTACCAAATTGGTTTGAGAATTATAATTCAGAAACAATTAATTTATTTTTCCTATTTTTATTCTTTAACTGCTAGCTATTTTGTGTCAGGAAGTCCAAGCCTTATCATACTTTTTCTCTAAACAAATGGATCAGCCTGTGAATTTGGCAACAATAGGTCAAAAGATTTGCAGCTGAAATCGGTCTGTGCTTACCGAAATTCAAATCACTGCCCCCCCAGTGGCCGAAGCTGGAAGTGTTGTTGAACGTATATGAACAAGTGTGAGCTGCAGTTTACGGGTGAAATGTCCACAGAGTAGCGCCATAAGCAAGTTACATTTTCAGTTGTAAATGATGTAATACCGTCAAAAGGAATGCATATTTTATTAACTCTACCCCCTAACCCAAACCCTAAACCTAACCATCGGTAAGATGTAATAAGGGTAAGATGTAATAATTTTTTTGTAGAGTGATGTAAATGTAACCTCTAAATCACACTCTCCATAACTTAGATGAAACCAAGTTTAAAGAAGTAAAAAGTTTTCAAGATTCCAAGTATAGTCAAAAGTGCCTTAATTGAAGAATCACCCATATGCAACAAGAGGCATTGGAGAACACCTCAGGGATTCAACCAGGCTTGTTTTTAATTACCCAGACTGGCAGCCCATGTGACTCCAGACTTTAATACATTTATGAGAGCATGGCCGTCAGTGATGGGCCTGTCTCTTCCGCATGTGGATTGTATTATCTTATGCTATGAAATTTTACCCCTGCAGGCTATGAATAGATTGTTGATGTTAAGGAGGGATGAAATGATGGACAGAAGGAACACACAAAAGAAAAATGAGAAAATAAAACAGTAATGTTCAGTGGAATGTAAAATAGAAGGGTAGCAGGATTATACCTCTATTACCAATAACTCGAGGCCACACACTGACATATGTTCACATCAGTTTAATAGCAGCATTACGCAACCTCACTCAACCTGTAATCATAC
This sequence comes from Myxocyprinus asiaticus, assembly GCF_019703515.2. NCBI lineage: Eukaryota > Metazoa > Chordata > Actinopteri > Cypriniformes > Catostomidae > Myxocyprinus > Myxocyprinus asiaticus. The sequence continues at coordinate 17,103,110 of NC_059347.1, read as the reverse complement.
ACACAACCCCTCACTTAGTTTCCCACTTTGGAACACTTTACACTTCAACAATCTGCACCTAAAGTGCATTTTACATCAGCAGATCTCAATTGAGAGGGAAGGCCAGCTTGCAAAAAAAAGAAAGAAAAAAGCCTTGACAGCCCTTAGCATTTCTCGACTTAAATGTTTAGTATAAAATACATGAACTTGAATGCCATCTTATGAAGGCTGATTTCCAAAAGCTTCATGGATAAAACACAACCTTACAAATGATGTGTCTGCCATTCTGATTGCTTTGATCAAAATAAGGATGTGCCAAATTCCTGTACACAAGAGAGAAAATGGAAGTAATAAGATGGTGCACTGTGCAACCTTTTGTGGGATTATGTTTTTTTTTGTGGTTAGCTGCCAGTTTCCAAGCTTTTGGGGATAGACGGCATTATGGCCACTGCCAGTACAGCGGAAACAAACAGTCCAGGAATTAGCAAAAACAAAATCGTATCCACTCTGTCCTTGTCAGCTCTGAAGTTTATTTTGGGCCATACACAGACTGGGCTTCTCCTCTCTGCTGCAATTAAAAATCTGAATTGGATGACAGGTGGTAATTAAGGATGGCTATCAATGAAATTAAGTACTGGCATAACTGGAAACACATTTGGACATAAAGAGTTAGCATAATTAAACACTCAATTATTTTGTGAAGACTGTCAAGATTCGCCAGTCAAACCCAGGCTTATGAAAGAGGTTTTCAATGGACCAAATATCATTCTTCCTATTAATGGTGCAAAGAAAACATCACTAGTCACTTTCACACATAGAGCCTTTCCCGGAAAATTAATGCTGTTTTTCCACTTAGAGGTCATGTGTGAAAAGGACCCATTGGGAAATACCGGTAAATTGGCTCTGACAATTTCACGTAATGAGAAGTTGTAACATTCGTCCTATTTACACTTGTTCACTTCATGTGTTTTTACTGACTGGATAGCTATCCGACTGAATAAGCTCATTCCATTTACACTTGGCCACATCAATGTGTCTCTGCCAAACGGATATAAATCCGATCTTCAATTCACACACTATATGTAAATAAAACAGTTGAGTTCACCTCCATGATTATGCTAATTCCGGGCAGCGATTTTAAAAGATGTGAATTATTATTTGATTCCAAGTGTCTTTGACCAGCGTGTGTGTTTGTGTATTGGCGTGCTGTGTATTTTTCCCCTCGGTGCTTCTCGTAGGTAAGACGCATCATGCTCGTCAGCTGCGCTAATGTCAGTGTTTAGTTTCAGTTTCATCAGCACTCTGCATCAAATAAATGAGGGAAAAAGTTCTGTCTCTCCTACAATGTGCATTCATGTCTTAATTTGTAATTATTTATTGTGCGATATTTCATGTTTTCCCAATGCTGATGAGGCTCTGTTTGGGCGGAGTAAAGTTTATATGTGTGGCATGTTGTGTGTTTACAGCCAGGTGCATTTACACTTGACCAGTATCGACTGGAATGCCACCTCCTGAAGTGGTTTGAGTGATCGGATTACAATCCGACTCTAATGCGTTTCGGAGGGCATTTACACTTGGTCTTTTCATGATCGGATAGTTATACGATAACTGAAAATGCACGATGTGGACAAGTGTAAACAGGCCCATTATGATGCTACATATGAACAAAGCCATAAGATTAGCAGTTTAAACACGTACGAGGTCAGGACGCATCGACGTAAGAAGTCTGCTTAGGGCCAATCGCAAAGTTCTGACTGAGATTTTGCAATTGTTCAGCGTTGTTTAACACCTGTGATTCAGGAATCAAAATATGTCATCAAATTGGACTGATGGTGAAACTGAAGTGCTTCAATTAAGTAATTTGTCGACGGTGTAAAAGAACAGTAAGCGACTCAGTTACTTATGATAAAATAACTAGCCTCCTTCGAGAACAAGGTGACATCACTTTAGCAACCACCAACAACACCCTAGCATTTTGGTGCTGACTTTTGCACAGACAAGCACTAATAAAAAATCTAGTTCACAGTTATGCTGTGCAAGCTACTTCTTATCTTCTTGTTTGCAATATAGGCATGGCTGAAAGTCCTGCCTTACAGACTGATGTATGGGATCTGGGCTTTTTATTATTTTTTATTTATGGGTTACTTTACACCTTAGCTGGCGTATGGAGAGCTGTGATTGGGTAGTGAGATATATGGGTGACACATGACATTCCATTAATGTTCTTCTGCATGCTCTGAGCAATTAATCCCTCTTTTCATGTAGCAACAATTAAAGGCGTCTTGCATCTTCTGCTAAACCCCCACTTAATGTTAGACTGCATATTTCCATTCATTTACATGGTGGGTGTATTGCTCAGTCATTGCTCATTACGTCCACCTCAATTAAGGTCAGTAAAAGGCCAGATGGGCTGCCCATCCAAAAGAAATAAGTAAAGATTATTTGTGTCACAGACATAACTATTATTTTAAGTATCTTTGATTTGATGCCACTACCCAAACTTTGGCAAATAAAGCGATTATTTAATTCTCAAAAGCACAGGGTATCAACCTGGTTCCTTGTAAACACAACTTTGTTTCCCAGCAGACTGATAAAAAACCTTTTGTGCCCTTACTCCCGGAAGTTGTGTGAAGTCAGCCAATCAAATTATAGCTTGCTGGATCGAGAAGGTGCTTCTCAATTTTGGGAGCAACATGCATCAGTAACCACGAGTCAGTTAACAGACTTTGGGCATCTAACACTAAGACTAAGGTTTTACTGGTATTAGCAGTCTCATGGACATCAGTTCACATGGGCATGGGTTTTATCTTAAAACAAACTAGTAAATATCAAAGCAATCAGAGTTCAAGGCTCAGGGCAGTGTTTGGATTTAAAAGGAAGTTGAAAGAGAGGGAAGATAAAACAAGATGACAGGTAGGTCATGGAGGTTTGAAAAAAAAAAATCAAGCTGGCTATATGCACAGAGTTTTGTAAACTAATATTAGGCTTAATATGTAAGAGTCATTCCTTTAATCAGGATTGCTGCAGAGTTTTAAAATCAAATTTAAGACTTAAGACCTTTTTCAAGACCTGAACAAATAAAATTAATACTGTATCCCCATACCAAAACAAACCCACACAATCTCAAAATAAATCATGTATCACAGACTCTTACTTAAACAGGCAGGTGCACACATTCAACATGGCCTTAACATTGCTCATCAGTAAAACACGGTAGGCTATATGAAAGTTTAAAATACTCAAGACATGTTTTCCACATGTACTATATGACATTAAAATTGGTTTATGTACCATTATATAAATAAATACAAATTAGAGATCGACCAGTATTGGATTTTGCAGATAAAATAATGTGTTAAAAGGAAGGTAATTAATCTGCCAATAGTTTTGGTAGCCTACATTAAATGTTATTAGTCTTTCCTTCCTGTGATGGGGAAGGCCAGACAGAGGCTACAAGAGTCCAAATTTAATTAAATTACAGATGTAGTTTATGGTGCAACCAAAATACCAATTACCAGACAGAAAAAAGAAAAGATTTGATTCAAAGCACGGAACAGTTAACTTTAACGGCTGAAATACAACGGGGACTCTTATTTTAAAATGCATGCGCTTCAGTTTCACTGCTTTCAGCTGCACATTCAAACAGATAAATCTAAACAATTAAAAGTAAACATCGTCATATTTCATCAACTCTATATCATCATCATCAACAGTTGATAATTAGTGATCACTTGTCATAAATTTCCGATATGGCCTAAATTATTGCGAACTGCTCTGCAACAGCTGGAAACACTCACAAGCCCCCGCATGCTTGGAGAAAATACAACAGTGCTGTGTTTTCCCTTTGAAGGAAGCAGCGCATGCAGTTATTTAATTAAATCATATTCTTTTGAAGTTTGATAATCACATTAGGTCATTTCATGATTCCCGTCTTTCTGCCCCCCAAATTTAAGACCTCTTTAAATGATAATTAATATTTTTGTTGTATCATTTAAAATATTTAAGACTTTTATGACCTGACATTTTGGAAAACTGAATTTAAGAATGTGACAAGTCACTTGTTCAGATAGGAGGAAGGAGATGGCGTACTGCTTTCCAATAAACAGTTCTTTATTTACAGGATAACTTGTTGATTTTCAGCAGCGCACACACACACACACACACACACACACACACACACACACACACACACACACACACACACACAAGCGGTTCAAGCACAATTCTCTCTCCCTTCTGGCGGTCTGGACTGCCTGTATATCTCTCTCCAGCTCCCACTGCAACACAAAACAGCTGTTAGAGATAATTTCCCACAGGTGTCAATCCTTACTGCTCTTCCTCTCCCAGCCTCGTTCTCCACAGAACATCGCTCAACCATGCCCCCATCTCCACAAAGACATTTTAAGACTTTTTAAGGATCCGCAGGAACCCTGTTTAATTGCAGTTCATCATAGTGTACTGGAAGTGCATAAAGGTCTGCACAAAAATGAAACATTATAAGTGAACCTCAAGGAACATATTAAAATAATAAAAAAAGGCATGCCATGACCCCTTAAGCCCAAACCTGACCCGAAGCCGATTCACTCACTCACTTTATCATTTCTTCTCCTAGCCAGCAGTACTGTTGCAATAGGATAGCAATACTATTTTATGTAAGCATCGTAGGCAACATACATAACAGTATTGTAACTGTAAATGTACAAGGCACGGCAACCCCTCAGCACACCAGAGCAGAAGCAAAAAAACATTGCCTTACCCTTTATCAATTTTACTTGGTGCAGAACCATTTGTAATAATGGGAAACAATGTAATAGTCACATCAATTCCTCTTTGCAGCCTGAACTTGTCAAAACAAGCTACATGCAGTGAAACAAATGAAACACATTTTTTGAAACTTCTTTTCCTTAAGTTACTTTAAACTTGGCACCGTGTCTAAAAATGTCTCAGTCATGCACAAGATGCTGAATAAATGATTCTTCATATTGGATATTTTTTTAAAGCAAAATCACAGAAAGGGCCAAAGAGTAATTAAGAGAAAGAGAAGAGAGATAGATTTGTACATTTCCAGAAGAAAATGTGAGTGCTCCTGCCCGAGTATTTTGGGTACTTAGCGGACCAAGTCAAAAGAGCCTCTATGACAGTAGAGTCTCTATGATATTCTGGCCTCTAGAAATGGCTCAGGTCCCTCGTTTAATGTAATGGTATCATCAGACAGCTGAAAATCATACCTCTGCTCATTTAGAAGAGTAACAGCACATCTCTTCTTAACAAACGACTTGACATCATGTCCGTATAACTAACAATGCAGGACAAGGTCCAATGCTTCAAAGTTGAATACATAGGTTTAGGGTGTTTGTTCAAATCCCTAACTCCAAGTATAGAATGAGCAATAGTAATAGTGATGTTTGCCTTTGGAAGCACCACTAATGATATTATATAAAGGAGGTAATGAGAGAGGGAGAGTTAGTTACATTTGTGGCAGGGCCCCATTGTGAGTGCTGCTCAGTCAGGCATCCATTAGTCTTCCTCTCTACCAACACCCTCAGAGACAAAGGTCTGCTCAAAGCCTCTAATGATTTTCTTATTGATGGTGAGGGTGGCACATAAGATGAACAGCAAACAACTGAATCAAAGCGCATGGCTGAGACAATTAGCAGTGAGTGCAGTGAGATAGGTTTGCATTTTGCAAATGTGGGTATTCCTGAATCTATAACCTAAAATTGTCTTTAAGTTATCATGAAGACATACACATTTACTGTACAGCACACACATGGACACAAAAAAGTGAGCACCCAATGTCTGTCATAAAGCCATCTCTTATCTCAATGGATGGACACAACGTGCTTGATGTCCATGTCATGTAATTGCCCTACCAGAATGGAAGGATTGACAGCCACATTAATGAAAGATTAGATTTGTTTCGGCTGTAAGAGAGGACGCTGAATGTTTGCGTTAAAATTGAAGTTTACTTTGGCCTTAAGAAGCTGTTCTTTTGTTCTAATATGAGACCTACCTGTTTTCAAAAACCTAAATCAGGCTAATTTTACATGGGCTTCCTTAAGACCAACAAGTTGAATTATTGTTCAGACTACAAACTCACTATTCGATTATGGAAATATGTAGTTTTGTCCACCCCTTGTTTCTTTTAAAGTTTTGTGAAAGGCACCTAGTGTCAAGTAAACTAGATATCCACAGGTAGAGTTGTATATTCTTCTTTGTTTTCTGAGTTATGTCTGTGAAATCCTCTGTATTTATTGCTTTTGAATGAACAGGAATTCTGATTACAAAGTCTACACACATTTCTTATAATTTTCAAGGCAGCCTATTATCTACTATTTCAAATAAACCCACCCCTAAACAACACAGAAACAAAATAAACTGTGGTTGGTCACTTTATGCATTGGTCAGACAGTCTCTTCCTATCTAAGCAGCACCAAGTGGACCAGAATTTTTGGACGGTCAAAAGTCTGGCAACACAAGACTACCTGGAGGGCATCGGCCAGTAATTTATGTCAGGCAGGACAAAAGTATTCCAAACCAGTTCTCTCAGATGGAAATATGTTCAAGGGAATATGGAGTGTGTTTATTTGTGCCATAAGTACCTGTAGAGATTGTTTAATGGAGGCGTCACCTACAGTACCAACTTGTAAAGCACTTGAGGCAAAGGATCTGGATGTACGTAACTTGGGCAAGGACACAACAAGGGCACAACAAATTATACTAGACATGGCACAACACTGACATATAACAGTGTTGTTAAAAAATGAAGAATGAATTGGAAAAAAAATGAATGACTCTAAAATGAGAAAATATTTACTTCTGTTCACTTGAAAAGTCTGAAATTGAAAATGCTGGTGGCATCAGCAATGGTGCTGTAAAGTATAGAGAGGAATCACTGGTAATGGCTTCTGTAGGGATCTTGTTTATTGTACTACTCTGTTGATGGGCTACATATGAGGGACTGCAAGACATATCCACCAGGCATCGGTCAGGCTACTCATATTGGAGAGAAACTGTTGGAGTATGAGTGCAATTGAGTTAACTAGAATGCCCACAGCGAGGAAATTAAACTGTTTTTGTGATCTTTAGGGTGGGCAAGTGATTGTCTCTTCATTGGACTGGGATGAAGATGTCGGATGTTTGGGGGGTGGGGGGGCACAAAAAAATCTAGCCCCCCCCATACATACAAAAGTACATCTACCACTTTGTCTAGGGTTAGAAGTTCTTTGTCTTCTTCCACTGCGAGTTGTAATGTTTGTGTAAATCAGAGACATAACCCACTCCTTCTTCTGTTGTCTGAAGCATGCCTGGTGTACTCTGTCCTCTAGCACTGATGCGTAGGTATTGATATGTCCCCACGGCCTGCCCTGCAGCTAGAGGTCTAAAACAAAATGTGTGTCTTGGGTACCACAGACCAATGAATGCATGTGACATAAGAATGACTGCCAAGAAAACAGAAAGTGTGAGATTTAATAGGATAGAAAAATGACTAATGAAATCTCTTTAATGTTGTAATTTTGTTTCCTAGGCAGCAATGGGTTTAAGGATTTCAATTTCAGTGGGTACAGCAATTGCTCACATGTGCCTGCTTTAGAGTTTCAAAAGAGATCTCAACACTGTTACAAACTTTGCTCAGATTTGCCAAGATACCGAAGTCTGCAGTGAAGTTTTCAATATGAACTCAAACACTTCTCATCAAATGCTTCCAAGATCAAATGATCTGAGCTATGCAATCCATACTAATTTTATAGCTCTATATTCTTACTGTATGTAGCCTAAACCAATATTTCACTGGTGTCTCATTTTATTCCTCTTAAAGAACTTTAGGAGAATCATCAGAGACAAAGTTGTTACTCAAATTAAATATAACTGAGAGCTCAATTACATCTCCTTAACAAAGTCATGCTTACAAGGTCTAAGAGCTAATTACTGGATTTGCAAGTTTGAACGATTAATGGCATAAAATGTTTGAAAACTACTAAGAGTTTTATCTGAAGCATTTAGACGCAAGTTAACAAGATATAAAACAAAACAAATGGGATGGTCGCTTTACATGTCTGTCAGACAGTCTCTTCCTGTCTAAGGCTGCGTTCCACTTCACTTTAAATATCCACTTGCTAACTCCCCTTAACACTTCCCCTCGGGGGAATTCCCACCACCATTTTGGAAGTCCATTCCACTTCATTAAGTTGGTGAGGGAAGTTTCCGACGACAGACCCTCAACCTCTCGGCAGAGGGAGCGAGCCTACTCTGAGCCTTGAACTCTGATAGCTTCAGGCAGCTCCATATCCCACAATGCAATTCGATTGTGACATCACAGCACAGATCACACTTAAACTACCTCCCCCCCACAACACAACACTAATGTATGATGTTGGGTCAATTAAGCAGTTTAGAAAAAGTTATATTGAGATTTAACAGCATCATGCTTTTAGCTACCTTAGGGATAGTTCACCAAAAAATGAAATTTCTCTCATCATTTACTCTAATCATTATACCCTCATGCCGTTCCAAATGTGTATGACTTTCTTTCTTCTGCAGAACACAAACCCAGATTTTTAGAAGAATATCTCATGGTCCATACAGTGCTAGTGAATGGTGGCCAGAACTCTGATGGTCCAAAAATGACAAAGGCAGAATAAAAGTAATCCGTACAACTCCAGTGGTTAAATCCATATATTCAAAAAACGACTAAAAACACATCTTTTCCATGAGCACTTAACCAGTCATTAAAAAATAAATAAATAAATAAATAAATAAAAAATTCTGTTGCACTTTATTCTGTTTTGAATACTATTATGATGCTAGTGATACTTTGTAATACAGCACTTTTCATACCACTGTCTCCTAAGATGATTTGCTTATGTTTTCCTCTCTTGTAAGTCGCTTTGGATAAAAGCGTCTGCCAAATGAATAAATGTAAATGTAAATGTAAATTCAGAAGTGATATGATAGGTGTGGGTGAGAAACAGAGCAATCAAGTCCTTTTTACTATCAATTTCCCCCTATGTCCAGCTCCAACTAGTAGGTGGCTGAATGTGAAAGAGAACTTACTTCTACACCAGAATGTGGATGTGAAAGTGTACATTTACAGTTAAAAAAGTACATTTAAATACTGATCTGTTTCTCACCCACACCTGTCATATTTCTTCAGAAGACATAGATTTAACCACTGGATCTTATGGATTACTTTTATATTGTCTTTTGGACCTTCAAAGGTCTGGTCACTATTCACAATCTTTAAAATATTTATTGTATCTTTGTTTGTGTTCTGCATAAAAAAGAAAGTCATACACATCTGGGATGGCATGAGGGTGAGTAAATGATGAGAAAGTATTCATTTTTGGGTTAACTATCCCTTTAAAATAACTGTTTGTCAGACAGTAATAGCCTATGTCCATTGTTGTTACCACTATCGTTTTTGTAAAACTTGATTAATCCTTTCTAACAATGAATTCAAATAAAAAGTTTTTTTTTTTCTTAACATATAAGATTTATACATATGCCTCTGAAATAACAACTAAACTTTACCTAAATGTGCGGTTGCATCAGTCTCCGAAGTTTTCTTCTCAGGTGCAAAAATCTAAATAAATTCCACAAATTGACATCGGCCTTCAACATGCTCCAAGTGATCAAGGGCTTAGGGTGTTCCAGTTAAACTCATTGCATGGGTTCCGCCAGCAGTGGGCACTCGCACAACGCAGGCAATAACGTACATCCGAGTCAATGAGACGAAGAGAATTTAGCGAGGAAAGGGCATACAAATTTAAAGTGGAACGCAGACTGGCTGTTCTTGCCGAGAATAAACTGTAAAGTGGACCCAACTTTATGCCAGAAGTCAAAAGTCTGGTTAAATGAGATTAGCTATGAAAGAGCATCCTCTTTCTCTGGCATATTATGGACATGGATGGAGTTGGGAATGAATTGACACAGATTGTATGGCTACACGCCAGTGCCAGGTAGTAACGGATTGCATGTTATCTGGATTATGCAATCAGATTACAAAAACAAGTACTTCACCACATACATAAATAACTTGATTTTCAAAGAGAGATGGGGGGGAAAAAATCAGCAATGCAAACTTTGTTAACAAAAATAGAGTGTCGGTGTTTCAAATGAACCTGCGTCCTTCTGTCTATAATCAGACACTCTTCAGTAAAACGCATACTGCAAGCAAATATTTCAGAGGTGTCGGTCACATGCACCTTTATTCGTTTGCACCATGCAAATGCACTTTAGCCAGTGGCGAATTCTCAGGGCCAGCAAAGCCTTCTCTGCTGGCCTAACATGCCTAATAAATAAATATTTTTTCATCCTTTCATTCTCATTCACATGTATTTTCAATCACTTTCCACTCCTAATTCATCTGCAAACAAATAGCAAAAAAAGGTTTATCCGATCAGAATTTATTCATTGATGCTTACAAGCAAAACATGACGGCTGTTTTACAAATCGCATGCCGAAGCAGCGCATGAGTCTAAGCTCCACCCCTTAGGCCTTCAGAATTTCTACAGAATCCCTCAACAGTGCATCTGAATAGGCATCTAAAGTCAAGACTGTCAGATTCATCAGCCAATCAGACTGATTTATGATGAGTTGGCTGTCACTGCCGCTATCGCCTTTGAGAAAGAGATCCTTTTAAAACCTGAGATGTAAACAGGAAAGGAGGGCTGACTTTCACTACAAGTAAATTAGTAAGTGCTTTTTGCATTGTTATAGCAACATCAGAGGCCCTATTTTAAGAGCGCTAGCGTTGAGCGCAGCGCTATGCAAAAAGTCATAAGTGCAAAGTCAATGGGCATGGCCATGAAATTTTGGTATTTTCATGCAAGCATGCACCAAGTCTACAGTATGCGCAAGTAGGTTTGGTGAAATTGCCCAGGCAACGCACAAATGGGCTGGATTAAGTGCAATTGAATTCTGAGGCTCTTCTCTGGGACCTTCTGCATCCTATTATAGTCCGTACCCTGTCAAGCACCAGCTAAATAAACAAAGACAGCACATTCATAAGAAGTTAGTAGTTTAAATGGATTATATGCAATGAATTAGAAGAATAGAAAACGGGCATTAACTGCATTCTTGATGAATGCCAGGCATATTTCTATGACAGTGACACGCTCCTTTATACGCATAGAAAATGTGATTCTCTTCTGAATTTGGATGTACGCTCAGTTAAATTATAGGGAATGTAAGTATTATCAATCATATTCATCTACTGACACAAATCATGGCTAGTATTAATAGTGATTGTATCGGCACGCACTTCACTTCTACCGGTCGATTTCTATTTAAAAAAAATGAATGTATTCAAACACAAAAAACAAAAAACTAAAATATTTCTAAATTCAAATTACACTTTAAATGAAATGAAAATATAATCAAAATAACGAAATGGTACAAAAATCATACCCAATCCAAACATTTTAGTCTCTCCTTCCACCAGACCCTTTTGCAGTGACTTAAATCTCAACAACAGGTGGAAAATTACTAGTAGGCTACAAATTAAATCATAAATACAATTTTAAATATACAACAATAATAATACATATAAACATAACACCAAAAATAAAAAATGTTTTGTGTGAAAAATAAACATCTAAAAAGCTCAATCGATTACCCCTGAAAAATTGCGATTATCAGGGACATTTTTTGATGTTTTGTACTCTCAGAATTTGGACATGAACTTCATTACAACCTGCTGGTGGAATCTCCACACTGCAAATGCAGGAACTGAATTTGAACTTTGTTAAGAGGTGGTATTAAAAACATCTTAGTGCAACGACCTATTTCTCAGGAAAATAGCAAATTGCGCTTTGCGCAACTTCATTTACATACAATTTAGCGCTCTCACGAAATTGGATAAGACGTTGCACACAGACAAAGTGCAATGCGCTGCGCTTTGCGCACTCACGAAAATAGAGCTCCAGGAGTTTTCTAAGTGTTAGTAAACAGTGTTAGTTTTTCCCTTTTGCTTTCCCTTTTCAAGTACCTTTTGTTTTACTCAGCAACTGACAAATACCTAGTTGCTATTTGGATTTCATGTTTACTAATGCTTAATGAAAGGAGAGTTAATTGGTACTTAATGATTAGATTTAGCAAAACATGTAATAAGTCATCCAAAAGTAATCAGATTAGATTACCTAAAAGTGTCATCTAAAAATGTACATTACTGATTGAAATTTTAGTTGTATTATTTATAATCAGTAAAAGACTACATTTCAGAAGTAATCTTCCCAACACTGTCACATGATAACATAATGCTTGTGCCATGCTTAGTGAAGAGAAAATACGATTTAGATAAGCCTCCATTACCAACCATGGCATTTGTCTTGCTATCAATCCCAACTATTGTTGCTGAAAGAACACTTCAGAAATATAGCTTAGCAACATCTTATCAACTATTGCATAATGACCACGTGCACATTAGAAGATTCATCAGACTGAGAAACAAACCAACCATTTCAAAAACTCACAGTAAATAAAACAAATCTGTCAGAAATAGTAAAAACATGTTATTGTGTTTTAAAGTGTATAATAACTCTGGCTCCCTCCACCCCTTTGGCAAACATCCATCCATCTATCTATGTAAAGTGCACATTTAGAGTGCTTGTCAAAATAACTTTGAATCATAAAAGGCAGCCAATCTGTCAAATTACAGCAGAATATAAAGAGGCTATTTCCAGAGCTATGGCTATGTGGTTTGAAGCAAGACTGGGAATTTTCTACAGTGAAAGAGAGAGAGAGAGAGAGAGAGAGAGAGAGAGAGAGAGAGAGAGAATGGGAGTGTGTGTATAGTGTGATGATTAAAGGAGTATGACATCAGACAAGCTTGGCATGGAGGATAACCCTCTTCCCTCCTTCCCTGTTCCTTTAGTAAACATTTCTGAAAAAATACAAATAGCACAAGAATCTTTTATCACCAAGCAGTGGCAGCTGATACAGACTAGCTTTATTTGCTGGTCTAAGACCTGTTTTTCAGTCTGGTTTAAACAGTGTTAAATTGAGGGTGTGGTAAAGAGGAGCTGCTTCTTGATTAGCACGAGAAAGAAACATTTATACCGAGAAGCCGAAAAGCTGGGCAGAGGGCAGTCGAACACATCTCTATCACTCCTCTGCAGGGAGAAAAGGAGTGGCACACGCAACCATCGCACTGACAGCACCTCAGCAAAAAACACCAGCACACGGCAATCAGTGGAGAATCTCTCTCGCTCTCTCCTTCATACAAACATGCTCTTATCATTAGGGCTATGGAGGACGAGGACTGCCATTAATAAAAATAAATATATAAATATATTTGCAAATAAATGTAAAAAATGAAAAAGTGTACATATAAATACATAAATAAATGTTAAAATCTGAAATACATAAGCATTTATACTTTTATTTCCTTATTTATGTATAATTGTATTAATTTATTTCCACATTTATTTATTTATTTAGGTTTCTAATGCCACTATGCCAACAAACCATGGAGACTCAAGACTGCCATTTATTTTTCGATCTCACAGTGTACCCTTTCCCTGTGAATTTTAATTGTTTCTTTAATAATTGATTTTGTTCTTCCCAGTTTCTGCTTTATTAGCTGTGACTCTTCATTTGTGTTAAATCACAGAGAATATGTGAATTTGAGTCAGTTGTATAAAAAGGTGAATGGATCTTGTGATCCTTTACAGCAACAATGGATAGGACTTTTTTGTGTGTTACAAAAACAGATTCTCAGATTTAGCAACAAACGCTGCCCGATTTGACCAGATTAACTGAAATAAGATAAAAAGGTTAACACTTTAAAGTAAGGTTGTATTTGGGAGGTCATGTGACCCCATGCAAGAAGCAGACGTGTGAGCGACGAGCTCTGTGCACTTTGCTAAATGTTTTATTATTTTCATGTTATAATCTGGTGAAATTTGATACATCCAGTTACACATTTGCTCTTTGAGGCAAAACATGGCAAAGAAGTCAAAATCCTCGGGCTCTGGAGACATTAAAAGACACTTATGTATTCAGGATGAAAGCCCCGACAGGCCTACAGACCGGGGACTCGATTTGGATGGCGCGGCGGGAGAGGTGATCCAGCGTCAGTTGTCCAACATGTCGTTGATGTTGACGAAGATTCTTGCTGACTTGGAGGATCTCGCTGTAATACGTTGATCGATTACGGCGATGGAAATAAAATTCTCTGAACTAGTTACAAGAGTGACTGATGTTGAGAGACGAATCGATTGTCTGGAGTCTTCGGAGAGGGAATTAACCGCTAATCCGCCCACGACCAAAGTTGATTTGGAACATCTCCTTGAAAAGCTTGAAGATCTTGAGAATAGAAGCCACAGGAATAATGTTCGAATTGTTGGAATTCCTGAGCATGAGGAGGGCAGAGATATAGTGAAATTCCTAAACGAGCTCTTCCCGAGTCTGCTCGACATAACAGGCCACAAGCTGGAAATCGAGCGAGCTCACAGATTCCCAGCTCACAGATCTGCAGAGGGAGAAAGGCCCCGATCAATCCTGGCCAAATTTCTGAGATCATCCGATAAAGATCTTGTGTTGCGCCAGGCGAGGAGCAAAGGGAAGCTTTCTTGGAGGAATCATAATATTTTCTTGTTCCCGGACTTTGCGAGTTCGACAAGAGAGAAACGCGATCGGTTCAAGGAATGTAAGAAACTTTTACATCAGCGAAAGATCACTTTTGCTCTGATGATTCCGGCCAAACTGAGAATAGAAATGAAGGACGGTCGCAAAGTATTTACATGTCCCAATCAGGCAATGTCTTTTATTGAATCAATGGGTGAGTAAACCATTGAGTGTTTCTCATGTGAGTGGATGGACACGCTATACTTACTCTGACTTTTGAGGCGTCATTTTGGTTTCTTTTTTCTTTTTGCGTTGGCTCCACCGAGCGGCTGGAGTTTGTTTTGTGAATAACACTTTTCCTTAAAGAAACTTTTGCACTGACGAAAGATTACTTTTGCATTGAGTTCCCGGCCAGTTTGAGAGTGGACACTACGGATGACCGCAAAATATATACATGCTCACACAAAGGATGTCTTTTATAAAGTTGACGAATTGTGTAAGTCATGGTATATACGTTTATGCGGCCTCCGATTGAATTGACTCGATCATCCGGGGAACTGGGATGCCGGTTTTGTTTCTTTTTGTACTGGTTCCGCCTAGAGGCTGGAGCTTGTTCTATTGAATAACACTCCTTTGGAACAGCTGTGGATTAATCTGTTCGTTCTTCATGCTTATTCCTCCTGCTGGCTAGAGTTTGTTTTGTTGAGTATTTTTACGGGACATTGGAATGATTACGTCATCCGCTGAACTCATAACAGCCGGCTCACTGAACATTCCTTTGTCTGTCCGAGCAATCTGAACGGTTTTATATCAGCTGGAATTTGTTTTGTGGAAGATCACACCTTTGAGACAGTTCTGTGAATGAATCTACATGTTCTTTGTGTTTATTCTTTCTATTGGCTGGGGTTTATTTTACAAGGTATTTTCTGTTATGTAATTTTGCCTCACAAATTTGTGAGGCAAAATTGAGCAACCTGATGGCAAAGTTGTTGTGGGGGCTCGTGGGCATTCATGGACCTTTTGAGTTTAGAGGGATTGTCGCTGGTTGGCGCTTTTGTGCGCGGGATTAATGCGCATGTTTTTCTTTTTTCTGTTTGTTTTCTTCAGGGGGAAGTTCGGGGTTTGATTGTTTCACTAATGGGGAATGTGGTACTTTGACAGCACTTATAAATCTTGGTTAATTTAATTTTATACTAGTAGATTTTAAAAATGACAGGTTGTATGCGTTTACATTGGTTCATTCATTATGAACTAACATGAACTAACAATGAACAATTTTATTTCCATAAACATTAACCAAGATTAATAAATGTTGTTCATTGTTAATTCATGATACCCAATGTTTATAATAATTCTAACAAATACAACCTAATTGTTAATACAACCTAATTGTATTGTTTTATCAAAACAATAAATAATGCAGTTTATATACATTTATGGTTTAATATATACATTTATGGTTTAATAAATAAATAAATATATATATATTTTGTTTTAAAATATAAATCTTAAATATACTGTTAATCTACAATTAAAATGATTAAATAATAAAATTATAATAATAATAATAATATAATATAATTATATATAACAAAATAATTATAATGTAATAAATAATATAAATTATAATTATTATAATAATTCATATAATAATAATTATAATTATTAAAATTATTAAAAATTACATTAATATTATATTAAATATTTTTTAAAACTTTTTATATTATGCCAAAAATGTATATATATATAAAAAGAGACATTTTAAACAATACTATTTTAAAATACTTATATTTGCTGTTTTTACAGTTTTATTTACAGTTTTGTAAAGAGGAATGGTACAAAATTCCTGATGTTATGCAGGTCTGATCCAAATTTAAAGAAAATGTAAAAAATAAAATAAAAAAATAATAATGCTGCCAAAAAAGGGTCAACCAGTTTTTAAATCCAAGGGTTCACATAGTTTTTCCCCCCTGCTCTGTGTGTGAATGTTTACACAGGGTATTTGATAAAGGCAGCAAAACATATGATTGTTTGTGTGTTATTTAAGCAGACTGTGTTGGTCTATTGTTACTTTTATCAAAGTGTGTGTGACCATTTCATGCAGAAATCCAGGTACCGTTGAAGTCAGAAGTTTACATGCACTTAGGTTGAAGTCATTTAAACTCTTTTTTAACCACTCCACAGATTTAATATTAACAAACTATAGTTTTGGCAAGTCATTTAGGACATCTAATTTGTGCATAACATGAGTAATTTTTCCAACAATTGTTTACAGAGAGATTGTTTTACTTTTAATTGATTATGTCACAATTCCAGTTGGTCAGAAGTTTACATACACTAAGTTAACTGTGCCTTTAAGCAGCTTGGAAAATTCCAGAAAATGATGTCAAGTCTTTAGACAATTAGCTTCTGATAGGAGGTGTACTGAATTGGAGGTGTACCTGTGGATGTATTTTAAGGCCTAACTTCAAACTCAGTGCCTCTTTGTTTGACATCATGGGAAACTCAAAAGAAATCAGCCAAGACCTCAGAAAAAAAAATTGTGGACCTCCACAAGTCTGGTTCATCCTTGGGAGCAATTTCCAAACGCCTGAAGGTACGACATTCATCTGTACAAACAATAGTACGCAAGTATAAACACCATGGGACCACGCAGCCATCATACCGCTCAGGAAAGAGACACATTCGGTCTCCTAGAGATGAACGTAGTTTGGTGTGAAAAGTGAAAATCAATCCCAGAACAACAGCAAAGGACCTTGTGAAGATGCTGGAGGAAACAAGGTATCTATATCCACAGTAAAACAACTATATTGACATAACCTGAAAGGCTGCTCAGCAAAGAAGAATCCACTGCTCCAAAACTGCCATAAAAAGAGCCAGACTACAGTTTGCAAGTGCACATGGGGACAAAGATCTTACTTTTTGGAGACATGCCCTCTGGTCTAACGAAACCATCGTTATGTTTGGAGGAAAAAGGGTGAGGCTTGCAAGCCGAAGAACACCATCCCAGCCGTGAAGCATGGGGGTGGCAGCATCATGTTGTGGGGGTGCATTGCTGCAGGAGGGACTGGTGCACTTCACAAAATAGACGGCATCATGAGGAAGGAAAATTATGTGGATATATTGAAGCAACATCTCAAGAAATTCCAGCAATTTATTGTGAGAAGCTTGTGGAAGGCTACCCAAAACGTTTGACACAAGTTAATCAATTTAAAGACAATGCTACCAAATACTAACAAAGTGTATGTAAACTTCTGACCCACTGGGAATGTGATGTAAGAAATAAAAGCTGAAATAAATCATTCTCTCTACTATTATTCTGATATTTCACATTCTTAAAATAAAGTTCCTAACTGACCTAAGACAGGGAATGTTTTCTACGATTAAATGTCAGGAATTGTGAAGTTTAAATGTATTTGGCTAAGGTTTATGTAAAATTCTGACTTCATCTGTAAATATAAAAGGGTTTACATACTTTTTTCCTGCTTTAACTGTAGGTAGATCTTGCTGCTAGGTAAATTTTTGTTGATAAATCTGATAAAAAATTTACTTTTTGGTAACATATTTCATATTCAGCATTCTAATGGTTCTGGGCACATTTTAGGGTAAGGCCAGCGCAAGAGAGATAGACTTCAATGCTAGCACTGCATACAGTGGAAGATTCACTTTCCTCATATAAAAATCATTCTGTTAAAAGAGACTTTTTCTTCTTAGGTTGCATTGTTCTTCCTCCATTTGAGGCAACAAGAACCAGGATAAGTGGCAGGTCAATATGCCCCAGTGCATGATGATATTTATCGTATTTCAAACCTGCTACTGCTTTTGCAGAATTGATATGAATCAACAAGTTGTATAAATAATGCCTTATAATTTATAGCTATTCAGTGAATATTTGCAGGCTTGTCACATCTAGCTGTACTATAATATCATGTTACAGGATAGTATGCAGATGTCTTGATTTTCAAATAAAAAAAGGCCACGGGTGGCCTTGCCTCTCATCACAACACAGATGGCAGAGTCAGAGTAAACACTATGAATGAATCTTTACTGAATACCACTTCATGTCTATATAAGAGTATTTATTGGGCAGACTTTGCCATCTCTGGTAACTGGATTCTCATAATATAAAGAGATTCACTGATATACAGTACTTAAAGTCAGTTAGTTAGTTAAAGTTTACTTATAAAGCACATTTAAAAACAACTGATGTTGAGCCAAAGTGCTGTACAATAATAAAAAGATAAAAATATAAAATAAAACAAAACAAGAATAATAGCAACAATAACAACAAAAATAAGTACGAAAGGATAATATACTATTTTTTTCCTATCCCAGCTTAATATGCAACTGTAATCAAGCCATCTGTAGGTTGATTTCCCCGAAAAGTGTAAACGCTGTGGCGTTGTGGCACTGTCAAAACATTGCTCTGTTTGTCTGAGCATCCTGACCAGCCCGAGTCAGCAACATTGGCTCAACCAAGGGCATAAGTTTGGGTGGGGACTACCTTTTTCCACCTAGTGGAGGGTGGGAATGTTTTTGCAATTCTGTTTGGTGTTGCTAGAGGCCCAGAAATGATACACTTCACCTGACTCTCATTGAATAGCATGGAAATTGAAGCCAGAAATGATTTTTCATACTAATTTGTAGCACTATTTTGCACAGTTATTTGGTTGTGATTTGGCTCAATGCTTGAATTTATCACTCAATGGAGAAGTTTCGTTTGGATACAAAACAAGCATTAGATTGTTATCTAGTGTTTGGTATCAACAAGCACTTGGCAGGAATATTTGGCTCAAGGCTATGCTACCCTGTTGATAATTGTCACTATAGATTTGGCTCAAAGATTTGACACCTTCAGTACAATGGGGGAAAAAAAATGGCAACCTAAAAAATATGTGCTTCATGTGGTAACATCAGAATTAACTGGTGTAATTCAAGTCAAAAATATAATTTAACATCACTAAATCAATCTGAACACAATAGGTTACAGCAACAAATATACATTTTTAGGGTTAGATCAAGTGGAAATAGCTCCTTAAGGTAAACTTTGGTTTCCACTTTTTATGGTGTAACGTGACTGATGAAACATTTGTGAAACACTTTATCGATTGAAC
The DNA here is from genome assembly GCF_019703515.2 of Myxocyprinus asiaticus. NCBI lineage: Eukaryota > Metazoa > Chordata > Actinopteri > Cypriniformes > Catostomidae > Myxocyprinus > Myxocyprinus asiaticus. The sequence continues at coordinate 17,083,449 of NC_059347.1, read as the reverse complement.
AGTATAACAAGAACACAAACACCATCCTTAAACCCCTAAAATGAGGTCAAGCGTACTCCAGCTATGGCTCTCAGTTAAAATTACTTAAAATATTTTATGGTTGGTGCACCATTTTCAAATGTCTTGTGATTAAGTGGTGATGTTAGGCAAATTACAAATGCAAGTCCTTGCAGTAAGATCTGTTCGTTCGGCCAGTGGCTTCTTTCATCATGTATTTGAGGCATAACATGCCAGAAGTGACATACAGAATCCTACACTGGGCTGTCTAAGCAAGCATGCAATATTAAGAGAGTCTTGCTTTGTGGGAAACTGAAGAAAAAGCATTCAAAACAGCTCATCTTGTCTGGAGAGGAACTGGTTGATAACATATGTAATCCTACAGAGGTCTGGGCACAGAGAGTATTATATAAAGGGTGTGCATTGCCATTAGATGGGCTTTAAATATTAAGGAGAGGTCTCACACAATGTCTCTGTCTTTAATTTTATTCTTTGACTCTGGCTTCAACTGACAGAGCCAAGTGCAAATGGCCATAACCTCAAAAAGAATAAACCTTTTATCTTCATTTGACCTCCAAACCTTGTTGATTTATCTCTGTGTGGAAGATGGAGAGTGCCTGACAAACTCAATGGTCTGTGAAACACCATAAGCACTGGACATCAGAATCTAGAAATGAGCCAATCCAGGAGGGAAATGTAACTTCTGGCCTCAGGTGTGAATCGAAAGTGAAGAATCACAGCAGGGTCTACCTGTGAAGAAGGGTTGGCATTTCTTAAGAGTATCACTGAATTGTAGACTTTAATGACTGGTTTAGACTAAAGGAAATGCTTGCAGAATGGTCTCCTGCTGGATAGACCAAAATACTGTAGCTGGTCACCAGCATAGGTTCACTTCAAAAAATGGATAATGAGGTAACCTAAGAAAATGTGCTTCATGTGGTAACATGTAAATTAACTGGCTTGTTTAAACAAACATATATATATATACAGTGCATCCGGAAAGTATTCACAGCGCTTCACTTTTTCCACATTTTGTTATGTTACAGCCTTATTCCAAAATGGATTAAATTCATTATTTTCTTCAAAATTCTACAAACAATACCCCATAATGACAATGTGAAAGAAGTTTGTTTGAAATCTTTGCAAATTTATTACAAATAAAAGATGGAAAAAATCACATGTACATAAGTATTCACAGCCTTTGCCATGACACTCAAAATTGAGCTCAGGTGCATCCTGTTTCCACTGATCATCCTTGAGATGTTTCTACAACTTGACTGGAGTCCACCTGTGGTAAATTCAGTTGATTGGACATGATTTGGAAAGGCACACACCTGTCTATATAAGGTCCCATAGTTAACAGTGCATTTCAGAGCACAAACCAAGCCATGAAGTCCAAGGAATTGTCTGTAGACCTCCGAGACAGGATTGTATCGAGGCACAGATCTGGGGAAGGGTACAGAAAAATTTCTGCAGCATTGACGGTCCCAATGAGCACAGTGGCCTCCATCATCCATAAATGGAAGAAGTCTGGAACCACCAGGACTCTTCCTAGAGCTGGCCGCCTGGCCAAACTGAGCGTTCGGGGGAGAAGGGCCTTAGTCAGAGAGGTGACCAAGAACCCGATGGTCACTCTAACAGAGCTCCAGCATTTCTTTGTGGAGAGAGGAGAACCTTCCAGAAGAACAACCTTCTCTGCAGCACTCCACCAATTAGGCCTGTATGGTAGAGTGGCCAGACGGAAGTCTCTCCTCAGTAAAAGGCACATGACAGCCTGCCTGGAGTTTGCCAAAAGGCACCTGAAGGACTCTCAGACCATGAGAAACAAAGATTGAACTCTCTGGCCTGAATGGCAAGCATCATGTCTGGAGGAAACCAGGCACCGCTCATCACCTGGCCAATACCATCCCTACAGTGAAGCATGGTGGTGGCAGCATCATGCTGTGGGGATGTTTTTCAGCGGCAGGAACTGGGAGACTAGTCAGGATCGAGGGAAAGATGAATGCAGCAATGTACAGAGACATCCTTGATGAAAACCTGCTCCAGAGCGCTCTGGACCTCAGACTGGGGCGAAGGTTCATCTTCCAACAGGACAACGACCCTAAGCACACAGCCAAGATAACAAAGGAGTGGCTCCGGGACAACTCTGTGAATGTCCTTGGGTGGCCCAGCCAGAGCCCAGACTTGAACCCGATTGAACATCTCTGGAGAGATCTGAAAATGGCTGTGCACCGACGCTCCCCATCCAACCTGATGGAGCTTGAGAGGTCAAGAAGAATGGGAGAAACTGCCCAAAAATAGGTGTGCCAAGCTTGTAGCATCATACTCAAAAAGACTTGAGGCTGTAATTGGTGCCAAAGGTGCTTCAACAAAGTACTGAGCAAAGGCTGTGAATACTTATGTACATGTGATTTTTTTCATTTTTTATTTGTAATAAATTTGCAAAGATTTCAAACAAACTTCTTTCACGTTGTCATTATGGGGTATTGTTTGTAGAATTTTGAGGAAAATAATGAATTTAATCCATTTTGGAATAAGGCTGTAACATAACAAAATGTGGAAAAAGTGAAGCGCTGTGAATACTTTCCGGATGCACTGTATATATATATATATATATATATATATATATATATATATATATATATATTATTTAACATCAATGAATGAACCTGAATACCAGGGCTGCACGATAATGGTGAAAATGATAATCACGATTATTTATATCATAGCTCTCATCTACTCCTCGCGCCACTGAACACCGGTGCCATGTGGTTACTTTAGATTTATTTAGGGCTGCAACCACTAATCGATAATTATCGATAATGGAAATAATTGACAAGTCATTTTCATTATCGATTAGTAGGATATATGCGGTGAGCACGGAGAAGCTCCCTCAGTGACATCACTTTACAGCCCATTGAAAACGTGTTGTATGATGAAACTAATTTGAAAAACAACGAAAACAAGTTGAAGCAGAAAAAACACGACCCAAGTTGTCCAGCACATGAGAGCACTTTATAAACACTTCAAAGAAGATCATAATAAGCATACAGTTTAAGGTGGAGTGGTTGCTGCATCAGGTGCATTGAAAGAGTGATTGTGCTATTTAATGCGCTTAAGAGTTGTTTCTCTTCAGTGCATGACTTACATTTTACTGCTATTTTCTAGGTTTTATAATGTACACGTTATGAATTCAAAACCAGGCGTGTATTTTGCAAAACTGTTTTTACCACATGCGTCTCCGTTAAACTTCACTGAGCAAATGAGCGCGCGCATCCTGTCAATCAAACTGATTGGTTAGAAATCGTGCAACATTATAACTCGACTTCATTTTCAATGTAATCAATTGTGCAGCTCATGGATGTCACACTGATATCTCAGAGGTCCAAGTGTGCTGGTTTTAAAATGTTTTTGATGATTTCTCTTCATCATGTAAGTGCATATAATACAATAAGCAATGATGAGACTTTTCAGCGCAAAAGTGAATCTGCACTAAGTTTACAGATGATTGTATTGTATATAACTGAATATAATGTATAATAATGCTAAAGGTCCTGATATTTGATAGTCCTCCTGATAATGCCAAATGTACAGGTGCATCTCAATAAATTAGAATGTCGTGGAAAAGTTCATTTATTTCAGTAATTCAACTCAAATTGTGAAACTTGTGTATTAAATAAATTCAATGCACACAGACTGAAGCAGTTTAAGTCTTTGGTTCTTTTAATTGTGATGATTTTGGCTCACATTTAACAAAAACCCACCAATTCACTATCTCAAAAAATTAGAATATGGTGACATGCCAATCAGCTAATCAACTCAAAACACCTGCAAAGGTTTCCTGAGCCTTCAAAATGGTCTCTCAGTTTGGTTCACTAGGCTACACAATCATGGGGAAGACTATTGATCTGACAGTTGTCCAGAAGACAATCATTGACACCCTTCACAAGGAGGGTAAGCTACAAACATTCATTGCCAAAGAAGCTGGCTGTTCACAGAGTGCTGTATCCAAGCATGTTAACAGAGAGTTGAGTGGAAGGAAAAAGTGTGGAAGAAAAAGATGCACAACCAACCGAGAGAACCGCAGCCTTATGAGGATTGTTAAGCAAAATCGATTCAAGAATTTGGGTGAACTTCACAAGGAATGGACTGAGGCTGGGGTCAAGGCATCAAGAGCCACCACACACAGACATGTCAAGGAATTTGGCTACAGTTGTTGTATTCCTCTTGTTAAGCCACTCCTGAACCACAGACAACGTCAGAGGCGTCTTGCCTGGGCTAAGGAGAAGAAGAACTGGACTGTTGCCCACTGGTCCAAAGTCCTCTTTTCAGATGAGAGCAAGTTTTGTATTTCATTTGGAAACCAAGGTCCTAGAGTCTGGAGGAAGGGTGGAGAAGCTCATAGCCCAAGTTGCTTGAAGTCCAGTGTTAAGTTTCCACAGTCTGTGATGATTTGGGGTGCAATGTCATCTGCTGGTGTTGGTCCTTTGTGTTTTTTGAAAACCAAAGTCACTGCACCCGTTTACCAAGAAATTTTGGAGCACTTCATGCTTCCTTCTGCTGACCAGCTTTTTAAAGATGCCGATTTCATTTTCCAGCAGGATTTGGCACCTGCCCACACTGCCAAAAGCACCAAAAGTTGGTTAAATGACCATGGTGTTGGTGTGCTTGACTGGCCAGCAAACTCACCAGACCTGAACCCCATACAGAATCTATGGGGTATTGTCAAGAGGAAAATGAGAAACAAGAGACCAAAAAATGCAGATGAGCTGAAGGCCACTTTCAAAGAAACCTGGGCTTCCATACCACCTCAGCAGTGCCACAAACTGATCACCTCCATGCCACGCCGAATTGAGGCAGTAATTAAAGCAAAAAGAGCCCCTACCAAGTATTGAGTACATATACAGTAAATGAACATACTTTCCAGAAGGCCAACAATTCACTAAAAATGTTTTTTTTATTGGTCTTATGATGTATTCTAATTTTTTGAGATAGTGAATTGGTGGGTTTTTGTTAAATGTGAGCCAAAATCATCACAATTAAAAGAACCAAAGACTTAAACTACTTCAGTCTGTGTGCATTGAATTTATTTAATACACAAGTTTCACAATTTGAGTTGAATTACTGAAATAAATGAACTTTTCCACGACATTCTAATTTATTGAGATGCACCTGTAATGTCTAAATTTATACCATGGTAAACATTATCTTTCTGGATAAGCATACACAAATTTTTGAAAAGAATAGTTTAGAAACATTTTATCAGTGACAATACTATTTTAAAACAATATTTAAAATAATTAAAATGTATGTAATCAGTACAAGCATATGTATATAACATAATTATGTATTTTTCAACTGAATTATAAACATTTCTATTCTGATGTCACCATTGCCCTCTGCTGGGCTGATTTTTAGTCCCACTCCATCCCAATGGATCATTTTACTCTTTAATGAACAGTACTTCTTGTAAAGTTTTACAAGTAGAGGAAAGAAACTGATCTGCATATGTCCTAAAAGTAATAATAATAATAAATTCAAACTTAACTTTTCATGATTCAGGCTTTGTTAATGTTTTGTGAGAGTACAGAATCATGAATTCAGTACTGTATAATTTCTGTTAATTAAAAAAATCATATTTTAATAAAATACAGGAAATAAATTGGGTTTTTATCCGATTAATCAAAGAAATAATCGAAGATTAATCGATTACCCAAATAATCGTTAATTGCAGCCCTAGATTTGTTTCAAATCCGAACTCAGAGCACAGCTGTTCTTTAAATTACATATATTATCAAAGCACGAGATGGAATTAATCTCATGTGCATCAAGCACAAAACAGCATATAATTATCTTCATGTGAGTTCCGACTATGTGTAAACTTACAGATCAGTGCGGCGCAAAACATCTGTGGTTCTGTTTTTTAGTGCATGCTCAAAAGTGAAACAGTGATTGGTGAGTGGCGAACTTCTGAAGAGAGTGTGATTGGTCAGGTGAGGTGAAAATGGACAAGGAAATAGCTTATGATTTGGTCTATCATCTGTAGAAACAGCCTATAATGAAAATGGAACATTTGTTCGGCCAGTCACGTTGGTGATAAGAGCAGCATAAGCATAGTTAGACGCGTGCACACCACCGCCTCTGTGTTTGACAGAAGCAGCGTGTCTCTGTCCCGCTCATTCAAGCGTCATTTCAGAGCGTCACCTTTGCGCGGCTGCATAAGACTACCTTGGAGCGTTCGCCGTTATGTTGTTCAGATTTCATTAATTGATCTATTAATAAAAAATCCTAATAATTCAAGATGCACAGTTGAAGTATGTGACTATTACAGTTAGTTAAAACAGTGGTGAAACATGAATTAGAACTATTGTGTCAGATGTGATGGAGAATGTATGCATTTTACGGACCAACAGAGGTGAAATATTCTTCTAAAAATCTTAATTTGTGTTCAGCAGAAGAAAGTCATACACATCTGGGATGGCATGAGAGTATTTTTTATTTTTGGGTGAACTATCCCTTTAACCCTAATATCTAGACTACTTATTGTAGAGCCTGTTCTTTGTGCTCACTCAAAGGGGGTGAATGAGGATTCCACCATATCACCATATCTAACTTTCGCCCTGATAACAGTAATCTCAGGACGGACTTAATGAAGAGCCCTTGTGTTCATCCAACACCACATCATGTTGAACGATGTTCTATCAGCCTGTCAGACCCTTAATCATTGGATCACACACATAAGAGAGAGGATTTCCATTCAGTGCTCTCAGAGTGGACGGATTGAGAGTTAAGTGTCTATGTGGTGTTGTGGGGAGGGACTGTAAATGTGTGTGGTGTGCTAGAGTTCACTGTAGACCATTAGTGTACTGCTAAAGCTCCAGAGGATTAGTAAGCGAAGCTCTAGTGGGATCATGAAGCAGTAATGACCCTGCTGGGGACTGTCAGAAGAATACACTAGTAGACAGTGTATAATATTTCCCTAAGAATGCAATGATAAAAAAATTATACAAACAGTACAGTGCTTCATGTTCTATGCCCTTCACATTGTTGCGCATTCATAAGTGCAAGAGAGAAGCTTGTTCACAGTGGCATGCATGTTCTCGCGCTAACTTTATTTTTTAGCACTAATCAATTCAAGTTCTCTTATAGCACTAAAGAACGGACACAGTACCGCCGCTCCCTATACGTATATTACGCAATCTGCGTAGGGCACCAGAACCTCCACCGGCTGCCCTTCCTCGCACGTTTTACGTTATTCAAGGACCCGATAGCAGGCACGGAACACAGATGATCTCCTTGCAGCACAATGTCTGATTATCGCCTCGCTAAGGATGTCAATTTTCAGACATTTTCATAATCGATCGTCTTGGAAATTAATGATCAATTAATCGATTAATCGTTAACGTTAATACAGCAAAATGCATGTGGATGACTCCAAATAATATGTGCATGTAGCCTAGTCTTTACATTTTTTTCAAAAATTAATGTATTGGCATTTTCCTCTTAAAATATTCTTAGTTCAGTGTATTTTAATACATTTAGACTATGTTTAGTACGAATTTGTGCATTATTTAATTACTGTTGAATTACTGTTATTAATAACTTTTATACTAGATATACTGTATTACTTGTATTCATATGAGTTCATTAAAACTTCACATTGTGGATTGTGGGATTGGGATATTTCGGACCTTTGGTATAATTTGTTTATTTGAAATAAAAATACAGGTGGCAGATATACCTGGTACATCTCTACATGGTATATAGACCCCCTAAATACAATAAAGATTTCATCCAGGAGTTTTCAGATTTTTTTTATCTGATATTGTGCCTTCTTCTGACAATATTTTAATCCTTGGTGATTTTAATATTCATGTTTGTTGTCCTTCTAAGCCCTAGGTCAGAGAGTTTTATAATCTTACTGATTAATTTAATCTCTCTTTATGTGTCACTGGATCCACACATGAGCATGGGCATCCACTTGATTTGGTTTTATGTATGGGTCTTCCTGTCTCCAATGTACAATACATACTGTAAATAATTATTTTTCAGACCATAAGCCTGTTGTTTTTAATGTTACATTTTCTTGCAAACCCTTAAATCATCAGTCCCCTGTTTTTTGTACCCATGTTATTACACCATTTACAGCCGGGGTGTTCTCCAGGGCTTTTGTAGCCTCCACTTCAATTGGTGCTATTGAATCTCCCCCTCCTTCTGTGGGTTCAGAGTTGGTTACTCAGTTTAATTCGGTCTGCTCCAACATTCTGGATACTGTTGCTCCATATAAGTCTAAGAGACAAAGTTAGGACACAGCTCTGGTTTAATAATAATACTCATGCTCTCAGACAGGAGTGTAGGAAGGCTGAACGCAAATGGCAGAAAGACAAGTTGCAGATATCTTATGAGATCTTGAGGGAATGCTTATCCAAGTATCAGAAAGCAGTTAAAATGTTAAGAGCAAATTATTTATCTGATATTATCTCTCAAAACTCAAACAGACCTAGAGTTTTATTCAACATCATAAATACTATACTTAACCTAGTTGCTACTGTTTTTCCTGACCCATCCACAGACACTTGTGAAAATGTTTACAACTTTTTGATTGATAGGATTGATGACATAAGATCATCCATAATACCACAAATGTATAGCCCCTCTGCTTTTATGGCATGTCCTGATATCTTCAATCTGTTCGAGCCAGTGTCCCTTTCACATCAAAAAGAGATTATCACACACTTGAAGACTACTACTTCTCCCTGTGATGTGGTTCATCCTCGCCTTCTTAAAGAGATGGTAGATGTATTGGGTCCAAGTATTCTGTCTATTGTTAATAACAGTCTGATTGATGGTAATGTTCCATTTATTTTTAAGCACTCGGTTATCCAGCCCCTTCTTAAAAAGCCCAGTTTAGATCCACTGGATATGAAACATGTTTGGCCCATCTCCAAACTACCATTTATGTCAACATTTTGGGAAAGGTAATTTTTATCCAACTTATTACATTTTTAATTAATAATGATGTTTTTGATCAATTTCAATTGGGGTTTAGACCAGGTCATAGCACAGAGTAAGCTCTCCTTAGGGTAACAAATTACATGTTGTTAAAAGTTGATTCTGGAAGTTGTGTTGCCCTGATTTTATTGGATCTTAGTACAGCTTTCGACACAATTGATCAAGCATTGCAAAGCTGAAACATACTGTGTCATTTATTGACCTTGGTAAATTAATACATGCATTTATTTAATCTCGCTTAGACTATTGCAATGCCTTATACTTGGGTATTAATCAGTCTTCCCTGTCTCACCAGCAGCTAGTTCAAAATGCTGCTGCAAGACTTTTGACCAATACCAGGAAGAGGGAACATATATTACCTGTACTGGCATCTCTCCACTGGTTACCAGTTAAATTCAGATTCCATTACAAAGTGTTGTTATATGTTTTTAAAGCTGTAAATGGAATGGCACCTGTTTATATTTCTGAACCCCTGTCTTCGTCATACACAAAGGTCTCTCAGATCAGCCAATCAACTGCTCCTAACTGTCCCTCGGTCGCATTTAAAGTGTAAAGACCGTGCTTTTTTCTGTTGCTGCACCAAGGTTATGGAATAGTTTAACACTGTCTGTTAGGTGCTCCACTTCTAGTGAGATGTTTAAAACCCACCTCGAGACCCATCTGTTCTCTTTGGCCTTTGAACGGTAGTGGTCATTTTATGTTTGTGGTTTTAATTTTTTCACAGTTTTATTTCATGGTGTTTTAATAATATTGTGTTATTTTGTTTGATATTAATGTACAGCACTTTGGTCTACACTGTAGTTTTTAAAGTGCTTTATAAATATATTTGAACTTGAATTTGAACTTGTTTACGACTAAGGAAGAAAACTAATTACATTACTGTCAACAACATTTTTCCATCCTCCAAACTAGCTTCACAAATTATTTTTAAGACTCACCTCATGCCCTCATGGTCATCAAAAATTATCTGCTGCCATAGTAACAAAGGCACAAACCTCAGCCAGGCTGCAGGAATTTTTGTTTTACGTTGTGTAAAGAGTGTGAAAACTTCACAGATATAGCAACTGGCACAAAGCCTGGTTTAGCCTACACTGCATTACACTGTACATACAGTATATAGGGGTCTTGTCCAAGTTTTGGAATTATCTGCATTTCTGTGTTAATTATTCACAAAAAGTGGTCTGAGCTTCAGCTAAGTCCTAATAATTAATAAACACAATCTACTTAAAGTAATGATAAACAAATCATTGTACTTGTTCTTGTCATATACAAATTCATCATTCAAGGTTGAGAGTTGAAAAAGTATGTGAACCTCTGGCTAATGACTTCTAAAAAAGATAAGCTGAGGCAGGTGTTTCAGCCATTGAGCTGAGGTTGTAGGTATGGACTGTTGAGGTGCCCTGCCATATAAAAACAGTACAGTCTGGGTACTGACAGAGCCTGAACTTCTCAAGACGCATGTGAACCATGCTTCGTTCAAAACAAACGTAAAAGGACTTTTCAGAGGATCAGAGATGCAAGAAGCTGGTAAAGGCTACACATTTTTTTTCTAAAGACCTGGATGTTCACCAATCCACAGTATGACAAATTGTCTACAAATGGAGGAAATTCAGCACTATTGCTTCTTCACCTAGGAATGGACGACCTGCAAAGATCATCCCATGAGTACAAAATGCAGTGATGGAGGAAGTAAAAAAGAACCCAAGGGTACCAGCAAAAGATCTACAGAAAACTCTACAAACTGTAGAAGTCTTTGTTCATATGCCCACTATAAGAAAAACACTGAACAAAAATGGTGTTCATGGGAGGACACAATGGAGGAAATCACTGCTGGCCAAAAAAACAACAAAAAAAAAACAAACACTGAACATCTCAAGTTTGCAAAAGACATCCTTGATGCTCCACAAAGTTCCTAGGATAATGTAAAGTAAACTTTTTGGCAGAAGCACACAACATTTTATTTAGAGGAAAAAGGTGCTTCACACCAACAACAAAATCTCATCCCAAGCATGTGGAGCATGGTGGAGGCAGCATCATTTTTTGGGGCTGCTTTGCTATTTCAGGGCCTGGACAGTTTGCAATCATTGAGCGAACAATGAATTCAAAACTGTATCAAGAGATTTTACAGGAGAATGTCAGGGAAGCGGTCTGTCATCTGAAATTTAAAAGAGGTCGGTGATTAAACAAGGCAATGACCCAAAACTTACAAGCAAATCAACAACAGAATGGTTAAAGAAGGAGGAATTCATGTTTTGCAATGGCCAAGTCAAGGGTCCAGACCTTAACTCAATTGAGATGTTGTGGCATGATTTGAATAGTACTTTTCATGCAAGAAATCCCAGAAATATTAATGAACTGAAACATATAGGGAGGAATGGTGTAAAATCCCTCCTCAGTGATATATATATAAGGCTGATAAAGAGCTACAGGAAATGTCTAGTGGAAGTAATTGCTGCCAAAGGAGGTTCTTCCAGTTATTTAATGCAAGGGTTTACATACTTTGCCCAGCATGGACTGGGAAAAATTAAACAACATGTTCAATAAAAACATATTAATATATTAATTATTAGGACTTAGCTGAACTCAAACCACATTTTGTGAATAATTAACACAGAAATGCAGGTAATTCCAAAGGGTTCACATACTTTTTCTCTCCACTGTAAACTAACTGTAATAGATTTAACAAGCTTTCTCTTCTCGCTATAGATGATAATGAGAATATCTTTATGGATCTAGAAATACAGATTTCAGCCTCAAATTATAAATATCTTTCTTTAGTTAACTTACATACTGTATCAACAAAGTAAAGCCACTGATGGAAAATTTGAACAGGCACTTTTGTTCGTATGACGGACCGTTCGCAAACTTTTTTCCCCTGCTACATCCTAGCAATGCACCAACCCCATTGAAATCAGTGGATTAGCAGCATTTTCTGATGCAGTGTGAATTCATGTGTGTAGGCGCCCTTACTCGGTTTCCTAACCTATCCTAACCAGACATGGTGACAACTGATAAGCAATAAAAGACATCTCTTCCATGTAAATCAGAGTTTTTGACCTAACCCGCAATGACCATGTGAAATCATAAGAAACAGGTAATTTTACTGATCACTTGGCTTTGATTTCTCTGGTTTCGTACAGGGTAGCTCCGCCAGCACTGAAATACTATTATCTTATAGTCCAAAATTCTTCTCCACATAACTGTTTATTAGCATAAACATACAATTTAAGCACATCCAGTGGTGTAATACAGTAGTGTTGTACTGAATTTAATTTAATATAATAAATACTGTAATTTTTTATTTAAATCAGCAAAAATGAATAGTACACTAAAAACACTGGATTTATACTGTATATAATGTATCATTATTTTGCATTGCAGTAATGTGGATTTTATTTTCTGCATAACAGTAATACTAATTCTTTAACCAAAATATAATTTCTTACTTTAGATTTTAGAGTGAAAAATTACAGGTATGTTTGGTTTTGGGAGATTCACCTTTACACTGCTTTCTGATATCTTTGCCACAGCTGTGTTTTATTGTGCCCTTCCACGGGCTCCTCGTGCTTGTAAGCAGTGTGTAGGTGTGTTGGTAGGGGGGTTTTGCTGGTCAGATAAAAGTTAATCCTGTCTTAACGTGTGGAAGGAGAGAAATGGTCTGGAGGCGATCTAAGCATTAAAGCAAAACTTGTTTCCACCCAATCTGCTAAGTGAAAATAAAGATAAATGAGAGCATTAGAGAGACGCTATGACTCTGTGGTTTGAGGAACAAGGCAGCTGCTGAGCGTCTGAAGTTCTAATGTTTGAAAGCATTCTGTTGATTAATATCGACATCAACACACAAAGGGTGAGACCTTGAATGTAAAAGCCTTACAAGGCTATATTACTGACATATGTGTTCCCTTCTATTGTTTAAAAAAGCATTTATTGTTAATGATCTCTGAAGTCTGTATGGTATGTTTTCATTTTTCACTCGTCCATCAGCTACTGCATCTGTCAATCTGTCAGCGAGCTCTTTGTGTACACATAGAGAAGTGTCATAAACAACACAAAGACAGAAAAACAAGAGAGAAGTCCATCAATGCCAGTCACAGATGGCAGACAGGACTGATGGGAAGACAGATGCATTATGATGATGGCCACTGTAAGTGGAAGGGAAGGAACTGAAAGGTAAGGAAAGTAAAGGAAGGAACATAGAAAGGTAAGGAAAATAGAAAAAAAGAAAAATTTAAAGGAAAGGAAAATGAGAAAAGGCAAGGAAAAGAAAAGGGGAAAAGGCAAGGATAATGGAAAGGAAAGGGGACATAGCAAGTTAACTGGAAAGGAAAAGGAAAGGAAAAGGGGAAAAGGCAAGGAAAAAGAATAGAAATGGGGAAAAGGCATGGAAAGTGGAAAGAAGAGAAGAAAAGGCAAAGAAAAGTAAATTGAAAGAAAATATAACATTTCTCCTATCGTTTCCAACACACTAGTTTATAGTGTATAATGCATAATTATATCTAGACATCAGAGCTAAGATGTTCCAAGTAAACATGGTATCTAGAGTGGAAAAAAATACAGTCTATTTCTCTTGTTATCTGTTATCTCACAACAGCTTGCAGATAGGCTCTTTAATAGAATTCGACAGAAGGTTGTAGCCTGCTTTCAGGAAATCCTCCCCCTGCTTATACCGGAGTGTGCCTCTGACTGTGTAGCTGAGGGCTAACTGTACAGTCTGTGTTGGAACTGCTTTGGTAGAATAATATGTATCCGGTACCTGGTGATGTATTATACTGTAATAGAGCTCAATTTTGAGGTCAATGAAAATCTGTGAAAGTCACTGAAAATGGCATGAGAAAGGGGATGAAATTTAATTGTACCCAATTATACCTTCTCATTCTCTATTTTTGTCATTTTTAATACCAAGCTTTGTTTCCACAGGTCAAGAGCAGGTAAGAGAGTTTAGACATAAGTGGCATAATTTGAAAAGTACATCTGTGGTCTCAGTCAGGGTAAAGTATCGGTCTTCATCTCGTATTTATAAAATCAGGATTGCTCCATGATAAGAATGATATTCTGAGGGGAAAACAGACCTCTGTGGTGCATTATAGGGCATAGTTAATGAATCCATGATCAAATGTGATTTGATTGGACTAAGCGGGGGGCTGCTCGGTTGGTGTTGCACTTTTCTGTATCAATTAACATCCGAGTTGACAAAAAACAGATCAGAAAATGCTATACTTTGGTGTCTGGTATTCAAAATGCAAATTTACCAATCTGGTAATGTGGTGTCTCACAGTAGGGAGTGTGTTTGTTGGTGTATGTGTGTGTGTTAGTGGTTGATATGGAGCACATATCAAATAGCTTGTTGGCTATTTTGAAATCATACAAAAATATTTTTATATTTATGCTTTTTCCTGTGCAAAACTGGCTGACACAATGCAACGGTGTTGTGGGGTGTTGCCTAGGGCACTGCTAAGTAGTTGCTAAGATATCCTGGTTGGTAGCCAGGGCATTGCTAAGTGGTTGCTAGTTGGTTGCTCACTTGTCCAAGAGCCCACTCCTAAGTCTTTATGAGATTCTGTATGATATGCGTAAAACTAGGGCTGAGGAAAAAATCGATTCTGTTACAAATTGCAATTCTTGAGCCAAACAATTTTAAATTAGTCTCCCTGATGAAAAATCTATTTTTTTTATTTAATAAATAAAAAAAAAAAAACTTGTTTATCTTAATGTTGCAATGATTAACAGATAAATATGGGAAGTTATATTTGTGCAGAGTTCCACACAAACAGGTTTTCTCTCTGAGAAGTTTTGTCTCTTTAATTCTTTACGTTTAGTCCTTTAATGCACCGCTGCTACAGCCATCAAAGCACCGTTTGTTCACTGTGGGACGTCAAAATCCTCTGCTGTGATCAGTGTTCCTGTTATTATGCATAATCCAAAAGTTTATTTGAGAGGTGTTGTGGAGAGTATTTGTCAGAAGTCATTCTGCAGATTATGTCTGACACTGCTTTATTAAAAAGTTTAGCTGTAAAAAGGCTCATCAAACTGTTGGATGCCGTAAACTACATGTTTCACGCCACTGCAGTATTTCTAATCGAACAGCCAGTGTATTCATGCGCAGTGTCGACAAGTAATGCCAACAGACACAAAGACGTGTGCTTGAAGAAACACACCTGATTTTATTTTAAAGAAAAGACAAAAGAAATGCAGGTGATGCACGTGTCTGATTTGCTTTTTTTGTTTAGAACATGATTTGCTCATTGGCGCCAGTGTGCGCAGTGAGATCGTGTCTCATGGATCAAGCGTAAATGGTGAGTTCTCACCTTTTTTTTTCTCTGTTCTTCAATATATATTTCTTTCTGAGAAAAAGAACTTAAAGTTTATCTTTTTTGAAGTTTTTATATTTAAACATCTAATCGTAATCTTTACAGAATCGCAAAATCGCAATACATATGTAATCGGCTAAGAAATATCATTGTAATATCGAATCGGGAGGACTGTGGCAATTCCCAGCCCTACGTAGTACCCCTTTCATGGGTTTTAAAAAGTACTAAAAGCTGCTGATGGTTCAACATGATCACACAGGAAATTGACATATTGTTTCTGAAAGTTTATGTGCCCTAAAATCAACCCCATTCAGCCAAATTATTCACTAGTGCCATCCCTCGTCAAACATTTTTGCATCAATTCAAGCATGAACACATTTCCCTCTCTCTTTCCTTTAGCCTGATAGTGTATTGTGCGCACAATCTCTGAGACATGGGTTCTGGTTCAGTGGAACCAGGAAGTACAGCAGTGGTTCTCAACTGGTGGGTTGTGACCCAAAAATGTGTGTCAGGTCTGTTCTGAGTAAAAATTGGCATAGTTAGCAAAATATAAAAGCTAAATAAATAGGCTTATCAACTGCAAAAGGGATGCGAAAACACTTTCCATATCTTTTGTTGTAAATATCAAAGGCCATATGTCCAATCAATCTCAGCTTCTTCTGTCACTTGGCAGAAACCAGGCAAATTACAGTGAAAACAACATCATCTCAACTCATCCACAAAAACCATGAATAACACTATCCAAGGTAAAAGAAAATATGATCCAGACTACATTAAATACAGGCTCAATTACAGCAAGAATATATATATTTTTTGAATGTCATTTCAATAACTGAATATTGTTATGCCTAAGTTTACAGAAATATTCATCAATTTTAAAGTTTGATTTTTGTTTACTTTTCTATGATAATCAATTTTGCTACTGTGTTGAGAACTGATGAGTTGTAGAGGATTTTATTTTAAATATTACAAATTACAAAGGGGACTGATGTTTCAGGGGGATGCATGGAGAAGCATAAAAAAACAGAAAGATACATGCTGTCCTTGTTGATCTGGAGGGCGTCCTCTCTGGACCTCAAGAACACCTTGTTCATGCACAAGGGAGACTTGTCTCTTAAGGCTAATTTATACTTACTGGGTGAACAGGCTTCTTTTATTTCAACTAAAAATGCTGATGAAATGCACTGACATTTTTGTTCTGTCAAGGTGTTTGTTTGAGGATATTTCTCCTGTTCAAGCACAACCCTGAATTACTTGACCTAGGAGAACTCGACTGGTCGAAGACCATTGATGATTGCTTAAAACTAATGTGGGTGTAGTTAGGACTCGACGTTTTTTTATTTATTTTTCTCAACTTCTCATTTTAAAATGATGCAACACATAGTATAAATGCAAGCTTCATTCACCCAGGGTGCTTTAGTTCCTTCAGGAGAAAAAACTGGCTTCTTCAATTGTATATATTAGGCTTTATAGGAGTGGTGCACTGCTGCCGTTATGGCTGTTGTGATAAGGCAATAATAGCTTAAGATGTGCCTCACCATACAGTGCCAACAGAACTTGTTCCCCTTGGTTCTCGTGCCACAAGCTCCAGTCGTGAGCCAGACTCTGGGATGCCAATGAGATGGCTAGAGGCAGAAATTCCATCATAAGAAGTCAGCAAACTGATTTGGAATTCAAATCCACCAGCACATACTTGTGCCAGCACAAAGAAAGCTAAAATTCAAGCGCATTCTAATGCTTTCTGCCCAGTTTATACAACTAAATTCAGTACTTGGATGGAAATTGAAATTCTGTCATCATTTACTCATCCTCATGTCATTCCAAACCTTCATGACTTTCTTTCTTCTATGCAACTCAAGAAAGAACTTTTGAAGACTGGGGCTGTCAGTGTAAGTCATACAGGTTTAAAATAACATGAGGAAGAGTAAATTATTTAAAAAAAAAAAAAAAAAAAGAATTTCGATTTTTAGGTGAGCTACCCTTTTAACCATTCAAGTTTGCTGTAATTACATATTTTATGTTTATTTTGTGTCTTGTCGTGCCTAATTCTTGAAAATCCCATCCAGATTAAAAGAAAAAATTCACAAACTCAAGTCCTGTTATATAATCCAACAAGTACAGTATCTGGTGAACACACAAATCTTTCAGATCTCTTTCTATCTGATTTAACCAAAGGCCGGAAAACAAATAACCTTTAAAGTAAGTTACTCTGTAATAACAGCACAAGCCTCTGTTCTCAGTAATGGCTTCTCTTAATTGCAGGGGTAATATGTCATGCCTCAGGCAGTGGCACGTATATTTAATGATGTGGAATACAATAATCCTCCTGTACCACAATATGTGGTTGCATGTCACATACTGGATTGAAAAAACAATCAGTTATGTAACCAAGAAACACACAGTTGACAAACAAACAGTTGCTCTAAAACAGAGGTACACAATTAATGTTCCAAGAGGTCCGGTCCCTACATTTCCTTCCCAGCAAAGGTCTGGATAATAATACGTAGCTTAAACAGTGTCATATAGCTATGAATTATATACAATATATATATTTTTAATAGTTTTTATAACTTGCCATGTTGGCAGCAATAGTATTTTGTATATATATATATATATATATATATATATATATATATATATAAAAAGAAGTAAATCCTAAACAGTCAAAATAGTCTCTTCAAAACTGGGCAGGGATGAGGACATTGGGGGTCCAAAGACAGCCAAAGTAGTGGGGTCTGAGGGATCTTCTACAAAAAGATTAAAATATTTCATCAAGACTTCATCAGTCGAGGACACTTGGATATTAATATTAAAAGATAAGATCAACAGTTCATTTTGAAGCTGAATGACAGCAGTCCAGTTTTTGTGTTTAAATATTTTTATATTCAGAATATATGGGACGTAAGAGGCCTTTTGACAGACAATAAAACACTGTAAAGGGGTTCAGAGGTGTCCCCTGGGAAAAAATGTATAAAAATGTAAAAGTCTGAATGGACCATTTTATATTTTCCTTAAAGTGAGAGTCTACTAACAAACAAACAAACAAACAAACAAACAATTTACATAAAAACAGTGAAGCATTAAAATAATGATTGCTTAATTGAAGTATAAAAAGGCTTTCCTTGGCACCCATGCTTGTGATTAATTTTCACAAAATTAGAACAAAAATCTGTTTGCTTACTATGAAAGGCTCGTAACGTGCTGATTAATGAAGCTAAATTTAGACAGAAAAAAAAACTTTATTGTCTAAAAGGCGCCACGTTAACTTGTTCTGACACAGACCTGGCTTAGCTGAGCCATCTGAATCACATATCAGACAGTTTCACTTTGCTTCATTTTTGTTTTCTGCAGTGTTTAAGCAAAAGATGCCAGTATCTGTAGCGTTGTCTCCGCTACTGTTGTTAAAATAACCGTACCTGCAACTACGTACAGTAAATTAGGCTTTATGCGACGCCTCTATAGTGGGGAGAGAGGCAGCGCGTGGAGAGCAGGAATAAAAGCGAGTTCATCGCTAAGAATAATCGCGTAGCGCTGGACGCACTTTATTCCAGCGAGAAATATTTCTCTCTAATGCTGAGCGCGCTTTATTCACGCTCCGCGCGCATATACACGTATGCTTACACAATCACTTAGCCAGGTGTCACATAACTAGCACAAAGATTTAGATCTTGGTCCAGATTGATTGTCCTTTGATCCAGATCTGGACCTGAGTCCACCTATTGAGTACCCCTGCTCTAAAATCTCTCGGTACATCTCTTCCCATCTCTTTTTCAGGCTATGATAGAGTTATTCAGTAGGGTTATGCATTACTAAAAAGATCATGGTAGATCGATCTGAGACCCAGTAAAGAATAAATTCTCTTTTTGTTGCCTTTGCAAAGTGAAGAGGTCTTTTTAGAGTTGCGGATTTTTACTTGTCCACCGTTGAAAGGTTCTTACACACTGACAGCAATTTATCTCTGGAGGTTGCCAAGTTGTTTTACTGTTGGTTGCTAGCAGGTGTACTGCTGCATCCTACTTAACTGCTGTATCCAACTTCATCAGGAGGCAGATCATGTGAATTCCACTGTCTGCACTCCCATTGGTAGTCACCACAGAGCGCATTTGTATACAGTTAAAGCTGCATGTGTAATTTTTCAAAAAACATTTTTACTTTGCGCTGCAAAAAAAAAAAAAAGCTCTGTGCCAAAACTCTCATCGCACTGTTGCGTCTGATGCGCTCCTGCTACGCGGCAACGCGCTGCTCACGCTCCCAGTGTGAATACTTTAGCATGTTGACATCAAAAAAAATTTGCTCTCGCTTGCGGTGTGAAGCAGACCTAAGTATGGCATTTGTAGGTTGATTTCCCCTAAAAGTTTAAACACTGTGGCTCTGTGACACTTTCATCATCACTCTGTTTGTTTGAGTGGCCCAACATAGCGACACTGGCTAAACCAATGGCATGAGAGTTGACAAATAATTTGCCAAACAATGGAAGATTGGGGGGTGGGGTGTTTGAGAAAGCTGTTTGGAAACAGTCATTATTTTTGCAATTCTCTTTGATGTTGCTAGTGGCAAAGAAAAGACCCCTTTAGACTCATTAGAGTGGAGACCAGAAGACCTACAGTGTACCACCAGGAATCTGTCATTTAATGTAGTAGCAGTGCATGGAAATCACCAGGGGCAGACAACTCTATGGACCTGATTCCCTCATACAGCCAACATAGGCACTCATGGGAAATTTGAAGATTGCATCAGTCCAAGTGGCTTGTTTTTCCCAAAGCATCTGTGTTTA
This sequence comes from Myxocyprinus asiaticus, assembly GCF_019703515.2. NCBI lineage: Eukaryota > Metazoa > Chordata > Actinopteri > Cypriniformes > Catostomidae > Myxocyprinus > Myxocyprinus asiaticus. Next base: position 17,063,358 of record NC_059347.1, on the reverse strand, counting down.
GCTGATTCGAGTCAACAGGTCAGAGTGGCTATCAGCACTAGTGACAGATAGGTGGTATTTAGTGTGAGCAACAGTGAGACAGGTCTAATGAGAATTTGTCATTTTATTAGTACCAATTTACAATACGGTTCTATTCATTAGTTAAATCATTAGGTATCATGAAACTAACAATATATTATATATTATAACCAAAGAATGGACAATACATTTTTACAGCATTTACTGATCTTGGTTAACGTTCATTTATAAATATACTATTGTTAAAATAGTCAACTTAGTTCACTAAAGGTTTATCTCAATCAACAGCATTTGTTGTATAATGTTGATTACCACAAAAATTATTTCAACTTAAAAGGCAAAAATTTGTTTACAGTGGTTACAGTGAGGCACTTACAATGGAAGTGAAGTGGGCCAATATTTGGAGGGTTTAAAGTCAGAAATGTGAAACGTATAATTTTATAAAAGCACATACATTAATTCTTCTGTTAAAACGTGTATTATTTGAGCTGTGAAGTTACTTAAATCATAATTTCTACAGTTGTTTTAGTGTTTACAGTGTTACGTTGTCATTGTTAAATTGGATAACTATACACAGAAATATTAGTAAGTGATTTTTTCACTCTAAAATCATGTTTACCTGATTACGTCTTATGGCTATAGCCACAAGCAACAATAAGTATTTTAACGTTTACGGATTGGCTCACTTCTAAATGCCACGCTGTAACCAAGTTTTTGGCTTTTTTTTTTTAAGAAAAGGAAGGGCAATCAAAATAAATTTTTGTGGTAATCAACATTATGCCACAAATGCTGTTGATTGACCTTAACTGGTTTGTACCTGGAATATTCCTTTAATGTTAAAATCTATTAAGTATAAAAATTAAGATTGAACTTGAAGACAAAACTCATTTAACTGGCATGATAGTAGTATTCGTTGTTAATTCATGTTGACTATTTCATTAACTTCACATATAGATCCTTACTGTTCAGTTTTTACATTTTATTTTGTATTCTGTTGACTAGTTTGAACAATATGCACTATCAATCTATACTAATGTCAAACAAAGTAATCCACTGTGTATTTGCAATTGCTGAATGTGCCTCTCTCTCCCATGTCTATCTGAGAAAATACCGATCCAATTTTGTCTGGATTCAGCTCTTAATTAAGCACTGAAACAAAAGACTGCTCCTTTTGCAATCTGTCCAGTAGTACTTAGTTCCTAAATGGTTTGTCGGAAGAGCAGAGTCACCATTTGCCAAATGTTTGTGGAAGTTCCTTATAATCCATCTGTTGCGTTAGCGTGCAAAAAGCAAGTTTGTTCCCTCAGAGACAATTGTTTTGCTTCCACTACAAGTTCTTTCTCTGTGGAGATCCCTGTGAGACTTTCAAACCATTAAATGCTCTGGGAAATTAGTATAATTGGTTTATTTGTATTTCATGAGTCGCATAACAAACATGTCAATTTAAGATTTAATTTGTTTCTGTTGTGTGACTAATATATGTACTGTGATTCAGACAACAGTAGGTGTGTGTTTTGGAAAGTAAAGAGAATGAGAGAATGGTAGGAGAGCTATGATTTAGAGCGGCCACATTTGTTGCACACCAATGAATCACAGCACAATAGCTCCATGCTAATCTATCATCATAAAACATGGGCACACCACACGCATACGCACAATCCTCTAGTTTAACGATCACACTCATAGAAACAGCATCTACATGCATTACATTCCCTCATAAGGGGGTGAAGGACTGGTTATTTCGAGCAGCGAATTTGATCAACCTGTGACACAGACGTCGTTGTGTATGAGCAAGTGATAACGATTACTGCAGTCAACAGCAAAACCATGCAGTTACACAATGTCAGAGATGTGCTTCTTAATCTTTGCATGTTTATAGTACACCAAAAATGAACATACCGTCATTAACTCACCCTCATATTGTTCCAAACCCATATGACACAAAAGTAGATGTTCGGCAGAGTGTTAGTTTCAGTCACCATTCCATTTCATTGCATGATGCCCCTCAGGACAACATGAGAGTGAGTAAATGATGACAACATTTTTTGTTTTTTGTGTGTAATCTAACCCTTAAATATTACACAGAGCAATCTATTTTTTGGCGGCCCAATTTCTGTTCAATACTATCACTCCATCACTCAGTTCTCTCACCGGGGCTTGCATGGAGGTCGGAGGTTAACATCTGTCAGCATCAGATCAGTCCGTGCTATGCCAGTGGCATACGGGATTAGATCCAAACCCCATCGTCGCAGCTCTCCATCACCACTCATACACACATTGAGTGCTCCACTGTATAGATTAACCCCACCCAAGACAGAGCATGATAATGATAAAATAACCACACAAGACTGCAGGGCTGTATCTAATCTAGTCTACAGGCTGCCATGATTGAAAACCGGACTCCAAATGGAGAGAGAGGCAGAGATCCATAATAGGATTTACATCTGGGACAGACAGGAGCTCTACAGATACAGATATAGAACAAGAGCTGATGAGTAACACCTGATGCCCACATGAATCACTTTAAAGTTTCATTGATCACTGGAATAAGCAGAAAATACAGACAGATGCTTTGATATAACACTATAGGGTGCAAATCACAAACAGCCGAACATGAGTGTGAGCTCACACCTTATGTATATGGCTGGACACAGCCCAGAAGCACAGTCTGTGTTGACGATAACACTTTGGCTGGGTGAAAAATATCTTTTGATATTTGATATTTATCACGGTTTTTATGTATTTGCTCTAAAAGTTCTTAAAAAGGTGACTTTTTTTTGCAATCAGAGCAATCATTATTTTAAGCAAACGGCAACAAATAGATTGAAGATATTTAACGTTAGAAATGCAATACAGTAAAATCTAGTTTAAATAATCAAGGCACTATTTTAACATTAAATGAACACAAGGTAGAATAAATGTAATCGTTTTCATTTCTATAACATTACAAAGTAATAAACAGCAATATTTACCTACATGTAATTTTACTAAAATATTTTTATATATACAAAAAATTCTGCATGGAATAATGTTTTTTAGAATGATGACTCAAACGAGCCCTTGAACCACAGTTTTGATCGATTTATTGAAACAGACAGTTTGAACTGACTCACAGAACTGAATCAAACTTATCAAATCTAACGCTGTTTTTGCTACTGAAGTTTTGGTAGCACTTTATAATAAGGTTACATTTGTTAACATTAGTAAATGGATTAGGTATCATGAACTAACGATGAACAATATACAGTATGTTTACAGTTTTTGCTAACCTTTGTTAATATTAATTGGTAACACTTTACAATAAGGTTCAATTCTTTAACAGTTAATGCATTAAGTATCATGAACAAACAATGAACAATATATTTTTTACAGCATTTATTAATCTTGGTTAATGGCAGTTTATAAAAATACAATTGTTCATTGTTAGTTCATGTTAGTTCATAGTGCATTAACTAGTGTAAACAAATACAATTTTTGATTTTAAAAATGTATTGGTATATGTTGATATTAACATTAACTAAGATTAATAAATGCTGTAAAATTATTGTTCATTGTTAGTTCATGTTAACTAATATTGTTAACTTATGTTAACAAATGCAACCTTATTGTAAAGTGTTATATATAATAGTTATATATAGTGTTAAATATAACTGTTCATTCTAAGTTCAAAATATATGAACTAATGTTGGCACATATAACTTAAAATTAAAAGAAAATATCAGTATACTGTATGTTGTCATTAACATTATTGTTCATTGTTAGTTCATGTTAACTGATGTCATTAAACCTAAAAAGTTTTTTAAGAGGCTCGGGAGTGGAGCAATTTTTGTGAAAAATATTGAAATATATGCCAGATTTGTATATAAAATCTGGCATCAACTCACAATCTTTATCTAAAAGTAAAAAAAAGCAGCATTTTTTGAGAAGGCAGTTGACCTTGATGCAAGCGCTCCTATCTTTTTAATGTTATTTACATGATTTCTACAAGCTATAAAATAAAAAAAAAATAAAAGCAATTTTTCAAGGAAAGAAAACAAGGAAATGCATTATGTGGGTCCTAATGTGTTGGAAAATAGCAATGAATACATTTTTAGAGGTACCTTTATATGCTTGCCCTTTTTGGGGTTAACTAATGTTAACGAATGTAACCTTATTTTAAAAATGATACCGAAATTTCAATCAAAGACACTTTAAAAACATCTCTGTCTTAAAGCTCTAATACTCGCAAGTTCCGAGACAAGGAACAATAGCGAAATTAATCTAATGGCACGCTCTTTTGGAAACTAAATGGGCAAAAAAAGCATGTTTCAAACATCATGAAATTCACAATGTTGCTTTATTTTAAATTGCCACTAAAATCATGGCAAATATCTTGTGAATATTTTATATATCTTCCAGCCCTAGTTAACACTATGTCCATTTGAACCTAGAGAATCCCAGCTACTAAAACCACAGTCATTTCCAGGCATTCAATCAAAGCTACCAAAGTGGAGCTTTATTCATCTAGGTGGACTAAAAGCAAACAATCTTTTCTGAATATGTCTAAATAAGTGAACACCGAGTAATTTGAGATTAAGTTGATGATGGCCCGCAAAGAAACAGCAATTTTAATATATGAAAAATTCCACATGGAGATTTGCGTGAAATGTTTTGAAAGATGATTCAATCTAATCCTTAATAACAGTTGTGAATCAATTCATTGAATCTGACAGTTTGAACTGACTCCCGTAATTGAACTGACCAAATCTAATGCTAAATTTGCTGAAGTTTAAAACATCTAATAGCACTACTAAAACATCTGTCTAAACATTCTTATACTCACAAGTCGCAAGACAGGAAAAATCTTGACAGTAATCCAATGACAGCTTTTTCGGAAACTTAATGGTCAACTTAAAAAGTGCATTAAAATCATCATTATATTTATGACGTTGCTCCATTTCATATCGCCAGCAAAATCATTGCAAATATGTTGTGAATAATCGATTGTCCAGCCCTAGCTAACACTATGTCTATATAGGTGGCAATATTTGAACAGAGAATCACAGTCTCTACAAAAACAAAGGCATTCAATAAGAGCTCCTAAAGTAGCTTTCCTGACTATGTCTAAGTGAAGGCACAGATGAATGGAGAGGAATTCACACAGGATGAAGAGGAATCTGAGACAGAGCTGATAATGTCTCGCACAGCAACAGTTGTCATTCCAGAGTGATATGGAGAAAGAGAGAGTAAGAAACAGAAATCTACTCACTGGAGTCGTCTGAATCGTAGCCCTCCACATCTGGCTCTTCCTCCTTCTTGCTGGCCACGAGAGCGGTGGCTCCAAAGGCTTGGTCCAGGTCATCTTCTTCCTGGTTGGGGTCCACGGCCGGGCCCTCGGACTTCTGGCTGGTGGATGTGCTCCGCAGGGATCCGGTACGGCTAAGGGCCGGAGGGGCTGTGGGAGGGAGACCCCGTGGGTAACGGGGGAAATAATCAGAGATCTGCTTGATTGGCTGAATGGGACCTGGACATACATCAATGGCCATGTGCTCCTGGATGCTGATGGTCGTCTTCTCGCCTTTGCGTTGTGTCATTCATGCAGCCCTTTTGTGGATGTGCCACCACCCCAAAACCCAGCAAAGGGGTTGGAGGGTGGTAACAATATAAAAAAAGCAAAGAAATAAAATAAAAAATAAAGAAAAGAAAATGTAAAGACCAAAAAACTAAAACAGAATCTTCTTTTCTCACGTGTGATCTGTTAGAGTCCCCGAAGAGCAGTAGAGCGTGTCTTTGTGTGTTATGTGTGTGTGCATGTGTGTGAGAGTTTGCGATTGCAGCGGTGGGCTACATAAGAGGCTGCGGACTGTTCCAGCACACTGTGGTCATGCCGTCTGTCTTTGAGCTGTGCTCAGATCACTACAGCATGCTAAGACTGTTACCGGGATGAATGCATGTGGGAGATAGAGAGAGAGAAAGAGAGAGAGGGAGGGAGGGGACAGGATTATAGAGAGGGACAAGGGACTGGCTGATGTCATTGCTTAGCAACATGATGGTAAACAGGAACCAGGAGCGCACCTACTTAATTATGCTATTAGTCCATCTGTTAGAGAGAGAGAGAGAGAGAGGCTTTCAGTCAAGTGCGTGACTAAAGCTTCACCACAGACACGTGGCATGTGCTAAATTCAGTTGCAGTTAAGAGCAACAGGTGCTAAATGCCTAAGGTCACATGTTCATATGTGTCAATTCTAGAATAATCTGACTACTACAAATACAAGAAGGTGGCTAAAAAGAAATGCAATATACATAACTCAAAATGACCCTGAAAATATTTGGTCACTTAAGCTACACTTGATGTATGAATATAGTCTCATTAGATGACAAAATATTACATAAAGTGGCATTTCTTTTGTCCATAGTTAATGTGATAAATTACACCTGTGGCTATTCTGCTAAGACACCAGTGTGAACTTGAGGGATACTGAATTCATACATCCAAATGTATCAAACAAAGGGGCATTTTCTTACAGAAAGATAGCAAAACACACTTCAAGCAAAGCATGTCACTTAAATAAGTTTGTTAGGTTTTAAAATGATAAAACAACAGATTTACGGTTCGAAATAAAGACAAAGTATTTGCACACTTTCAGTGTGTCAAACGTTGGTGGAACACATTGTATTAGTAACATGTTAGTAGAGCATGTTATTAACATAATCAACTACATGTGGTTTAGACACCTGTGTTAACCTCAGAGGAACTGACTTCCACAAAAAATGAAATTGGGACCAGTTGGTTACAAGTTATTGCAAAAATAGGGTTAGGTTAAAAGTGAAAAGGTCTAGAATAATTTATTTTCAGCTTCAATGCATTCTTCCATACATTCTTCTTTTTTTTTTTTGGATTTTCTCCCCTTTTCTCCCCAATTTGGCATGCCCAATTCCCAATGCCCTCTAAGTCCTCATGGTGGCGTAGTGACTCGCCTCAATCCGGGTAGCGGAATCTCAGTTGCCTCCGCGTCTGAGACAGTCAATCTTCGCATTTTATCATATGGTTTGTTGAGCACGTTACTGCGGAGACCTAGCGCGTGTGGAGGCTTCACGCTATTCCCCACAGCATCCACGCACAACACACCACGCGCCCCACCGAGATCGAGAACCACATTATAGCGACCACGAGGAGGTCAACCCAACGTGACTGTACCCACCCTAGAAACCGGGCCAACTGATTGCTTAGGAAGCCTGACTGGAGTCTCTCAGCACACCCTGGATTCAAACTTGCGACTCCAGTTGTGGTAGTCAGCGTCTTTACTTGCTGAGCTACCCAGACCCCTGAATCCATACAATCTTAAGTGTGACCTAAGTGTCAGTATGTATTCATAACACACTTATTTACATGATTTTTTGTTAACTTATTTCTGTGTCATGTTGAATAACGATGGTAGAAACATTTACTGCGTGGCATTGCTTTATGGAAATGAGCAGGGAACTATTCAGCCTGTCCTCTGCTTTACAGCTATGAAAAATTATAGGCAAAAGCCATCCTCACATTTTATAATAGCAAAGATTTATTGTGAAAACAATGAGTAATTTTGGTGTACTCTCTTAAGGGACTCTTACAAACTGAAAATGCAATGCTCTCAATTGACAGTGTCGCTTTTAACTGGGGAATAGGAAATAAATTAACTTGGGATATATGAATCATATAGCGCAGCATATTTAAATCCTAATTCTAAATGGTTGGTGATGATTTAGATCCAAATGTTTGCCACTTCCTGCATGGTCTCATTAGGAGACAAAACCTGGCAAATCATTTACTCAAGTAATTTTGGAGTCACCCCCTTTCTTGCCATAATTCTTTAGTGGAAAATCTTCATTATTTCTCGTATATTTCCGTAATTCCATCTGGAGAGCCCTCCTTTTGTGCTTCTGGAGGATTCATGGTTAAAAAAAAAAAAAAAAGGAAAGGAAAAAAAAAAAGGCAGAAAAAGTTTGATTACCTCTAATGAGTGTTTCACAAGAAAAGTAGCACAGCTTCTACCATTTGTCATGCCGATAATGGCCAGGTTATTAATGTATTGATTCTAAAGTCTGCCACAGAAATGTAGCCGTGAACATAGAGAAGGCCACATAAAAAGTTCATTGTCGAACTGAAACTAAATTTAGGCAAGGAGCCAGGGCTTCTATGATTCAGTAATCCTAGCTATTTTCTGGTGAAACAATGTAACTGAGGGGGAGTGGTAATGAATAACCATTTTATTATGTACACTTGCTAATATATAATCAGCCTGAACATTTTTAAATGACTTTCATAGTGTAAAATGTAATGTGTTTTAAAATAACATTGATGCTGACAGAATTCTAAACTAGATTTACACCTTCCAGAGAAATTAGTTCAAGCACAGACACTACAGGGGAGATCAGACAAAACTGAAGATAAAATATTACACAACAACAGTGTTTCAAAGAACACTTTACTATCAAAAAATCATGAAATGTTATACGTTGAAAATCTGGAGAAAATAGCATTGCATATTTTTATTCATTTTTTATTTTATTTATTTTTTGCCAGGGGTCAAGCTTTGGCCGTAGTCCTGTCGCGATTAGCAAATAATCGTCTGATCACGGTTATTTGATCTAACCGCTTTTCTTTGAGATAACCATGATTATTGTGAACTTCAAATTCCATTCACATTTTAATGCTTAAATAAGGGAATTTTAAGCAAGTATATAAATACCATTAACAACACTTTTGTGTGTCATTCAATTGAACTCTAAGCGTAACTGAACCGCACCACGAATGTCAACCAGGGGTGCGTTTCCCGAACAACGTCGTGCTCAACGACCATAGCACGATGCATCGTTGGAGAATCTAACTAGCTTGTCACGACTGTTTCCTGAAACAGTAGTAACTATGTCGCATATCCATTGCTCGAACCACGTTGGTTCAACAACATTAAATTGCCGTTAATGACGTTACGCAGGGGGTGGAGTAAAAACTTTAGGGAAATGAAATTATAACAGCTCATTTACATGTACACCAAATATACATTGGGAGAAAGCAGCTGAAGACATGAAATCAGCATGCACCGTGTAATGAGACAGATGAATTGCGCTGCAATAGATGTATTTTTTCTCAACATCAGACTTCGGGGTTCGAAGATCATCCCTATGCCCTATTCCCTTCAAAGTCTTTACCATCCACTGTGAGAGCAGTGCAGGACTGAAAGTTGAGGGGCTCAAAAATAACAGTCATTTAAAATTCACTTTTTAAGCCATTTTTAAGGAAAATTCAGTTTGATCTATTATGATTGTTCTCCCTATGAAGTGCCCTATGGAGACTAATTTATCTCGTTTGGAATGCAGCCAAAAATGGCACTTGTGCATTAACATGGAAACAGAAGCCGTGTTCATCAACAGAAACAGCTTGTGTTAAAGTGCTTTCTCTTAACAGCCTTTATCAGCGCTTAAACGGCTGCATTCACGTTTGCATGACATTTCAGAAAGGCTTTCTGCAAAACTCAGAATAAGTCTTTTTTATAAATGTATGTAAACATGATCAAAGTCTTGAAAGAATGAAAGATATATATGGAATAAAAGATATAGACGCTTCAGCGAAGTGAAATGATGTCCACACAGCAAACTATGGTGCTTCTAACCACAGGTAAAGAGCTGTTGTTCCAACCACACAACTTTGCGATGCTGTTTGTCAATGTGCGTTGGAACTACAGTTTCGGGAAACACCAAATCGTTGAACTATGTTGTTAACGATGGAACTTACGACCATAGTTGGCTAACGATGCTTTTGGGAAACGCACCCCAGAACAGCTCCTGCCTGGAAGAGTGCGTGAAGCGCTTCTCAGGTGTTCTTATGCGCTCGCTGTCAGAAGAGGCTCTCACCAACCTCCCGCAAAAATATTTACAAACAAATATAACTTTGATAGTGAACACAAAATGCTCCGGTTTCACTTTAAGATCATGTAATGGCAAATGTTCCTGGTTCATACAGAGGAGGAGATACATGCTTACTCACACGCTTAGTGAAAAAATTAAATCTCAAAGGTTTTGCTTCATGAGAATTCTTGTGGCTTTAATAAAAACGCAATAAAATAATGTGTGAAAATGAAGAAATTAGGACAGAAATATTTTACTATTGCATAATATAATATTATATTATTTAAACATATTAAAAATATATAAATATATTTGAATTTGTATTAAAAAATATTATATAAAATATATGAGTTCCAAAAACAAGTGTAAATGTAAAATTGCCCAAAACTAAAGTTGACCAAACAGAGACATATTTTATGTTAAACAGAGAGGTCAGTCTGTTCTTCAGGTGCCATCAGCCAATCAGTATTGTCAGGACATCACTGTCCTGTTGCTAATTAGCAATTAGTCACATAACATTTACAGCTCAGGTGATTGGCTCAAAACACTGCAGAACTGATGCTGAGGTCCATACAAAGTCAGATGTGGGATATTCATATAATACAACATTCTAGTGCTTGATGCTCAGATGACAACATAAAAGAAAAAGAAAGAAAAAAAAATGACAGTACTACAATTTGTTTTGCAGTCTGATTTACAATAAATTAGTTTCCTAGCAACCAAATTGCGGAGGATAAATGATGCAATGCAATCATTAGTTTTTCAGGTGTAGCGATTATCAAAAGAGAAAATCATGTACCATGTTTTACACACAAGTCTCTGCAAATATCTGCTAAACAGTTTTTAATATCATATTATGTAGGAATTTTGACTCATTGATTCATGTTTTTTAAAAGTGTTTATTATTAAATAAGTATGTCTCCCTTGGTGCTGCAATGTTTGCGAGATGAAACATACCCGCATCTCGAAATTTACGCACGAGTTTCCAAGTTTGAAGTCTTCAAGTGGTGCTCTACTGCAATTTTGAAAATGTGAAGTTCAGAATTTCCACTTTCTAAGTTATATGGAACACAGCATGAGTGCCCATGAGCAAAGATCGCAATAAGCAGGACGTGTAAAGGCCTGACGTGCACCTCTTCAAAATTTTAACTGTGCGTTGCATCGATGCAGACCACACCAGCTGTGATTGGTCCACTTTAACCAGAGACCGCCCCCAGGATGATAAAAAGTATATCTGAAGTAGCATCACATTTGATCCAAGTTCATTTTAATATCTATGCATTAGCTTATATTACATTATATGTGGACTCAGGACCATTAAAACTATTGTCTCAATTGGGAGCATCTGCTGTTTTTTTAAAAATTCTATTTGTGTTTCATGAAGTTACAAGCGAAATGTGGCAGAAGATATCTGTTTACAGCTTATAAAGTCTTTTTTTCTGGGCCATTAGGCTACTTTTTATTAATTTGATATGTGAGTGAAATAATATTTTTTGTATTCTACTTGAGAACTTTCCGATTGGCACGACGATTTGGCCGTATGTTTGACAGTAGTGTACAGTAATACATAATCGTATTTCATAAGTTATGGACATGAAACACTTCTAATTTGTCAGAAAATTAAAAACACCTGGTAAGAGTTGGTTATATTGCCTCTATGCATTGTAAAGTCTTTAAAACAACAAGAGCAAGCATACAGTAATTTCCTCATTTATTTTCTGCAGACAACATGTATAATAAATAATTGTATTAAATTTACTAAATTTCATTATGTTCACATACTTTGAACTCATTTTTGATGCTACAATAATATAATAAATTATTTTGAATCCAGAAATGACATTGCTCTCATTGCTTTTGTTTGTTTATGAAACATATAGCTAGAATTTTGGCTGTGTACTCACAGAACAACGCAGAAAGGCAGAAATAAAAATGCAAACCAACGCGTTGGCCACTATGCGGAGCCTACACCGTAGGTTCGACGCAGAAAGTCAGCCTTAACTCTGGCATTTGATTGGGAAAGCTAATAGATCACTCTCTCCAGGTATTATAGCCCTCTTACTCTCCATGTGCAATTCATAACATGGCCTGTCCATAATGGCTCTTTAAGGGCATGTTCTTAATCCAATCTGGCCAGTGTAATTAGAGGATAAATTGGGTGAGTGGATATTGCCTGCTCCGGCCCTTGGCCGAGATCAAATGTCATTCCTTGGAACCTTTAGAGAGAGCTGTAAACCAAATATGAATCAGGAAGGTCATTCAAGACAAAGTTCATGGGTAGTGACATTTATGTAAGGAAAAAAACAAAAACACTTTTGTTCCTCAAAGAATGATTATAAGCTAATGAAAAGAAAATGTATCCTGCTATTATTATTTTCCCCAAACCATGGCAGGTCATAGTGCTGGTGAGATATTTTATTAGTTCATGAGCGGATGCCAAATTCTTGCCTCCAATACCTTTGACATCCATTTCTTAGTTTTGGCACATTTTTAAGAAAACAAATGAAGTGCAGCATTGATGCATTTGTTTCAACTCAAGGGAGTTGTACCTGGTTAAAAATAATAATAATAATTAGGTGAATTTCAGCCAGAGACATGAGGAGTTGGAGTTAGTCACTCGTTGAAAAATGAATGGGTGAAATCGCTGCCTTCAATAGAGCGCAACAGTCTGGTTCCACAAGTAAAAATCCCATTATTTTTTTTCCATAAATGAATTAATTTTTAATGATAAAAGAGAGACCTACCATTAGCTCTGAGGTTGTTAATCAATGGTATATGGTTCTACTGAAGCCACCAGTCCGTGTTATTTCAACATTTAAAAACCGTGTTTAATAGCATAACTCCTGGAGAAGAACTACACTAGGCAAAAAGCCAAGAAGTTCCATGGCAAATTAAATATCCCAAGTAGTAATTGGGTGTGCCGATTCAACATTTTTAGATATATAAAAAAGAATCCATTTTGTGCGGATTCCATTTTTTCTTTTGAAGAACTACACTACCCATGATCCAGGAGAGAAAGATCCATCAATCAGAGAATAACAGCAAGCAAATCATGGCAAAAGTGCTCTACAGCTCCAACCCACACCCATGAGTCATTGTGGATGATGTAATCGAGTCGGTCTCCCTACAATCTTAAACTATTTATTTATTTGTATATATACAGTATATCTGAATATTTTACGATACATTTTATATATAGGGCTCTATTACCAAGATTTCCATGGAGTGAACTGGCTTGCATTAAAGGGACTTTGTCTGCAGCTAGATTTCCCACACAGCTACAGTAGCACATAAAACTGCTTTCACTGGTGATGACGCACTTACACACAAATTCACAGAGGGCACAAATAGACCAAGAGCTTGAGTTGCTTAGAGAAGTACTCTTGGAGCAGCTCTCAAAGATACTAACCTGTTCTAAAATTGCTACAGGAGAACTGCAGAGGCAAAAAGAACCAAATGCTCAGAGACACCATTATTAAACACAAGTGGCGAGTAAAACTTTAGTCATACATAGGTTTTTTTTTCACTGTACTTGTGTGTCAGTTGCTTAAAGTACTTATTCTGTTCAAGGAATGTTTGCGAGCACCCCAGTGATTTTTCGGAAGGCAGCCCTGCTTTCAGCTCTGAGAGTCTGATGCTCTGATACTGTTTTTCAAGCTCTCGTCATGTGGGATTGGATCCCAGAGTTCATTTTCAGGTAATTGAACTCGTGATGTTCATACGGTGGTGAAATGGCAGAAAATTAATCATTTTTGAGGGCAGTCTCGGTTAGAAATAAAGAGATTAAATAGACACATTTTTAGGTGTGCTTGTAGGGGGGCAACTAAATTATACCTTAAATGTCCCTTGTACACAAATAAAACATAATTTGCTGTTTTAATATTTGTGGACATGCAATTTTCCCGAACATGCAAAGATTCACAAATTTTTAAATATATTTTTAAATATATAAACAAACAGGCTCATGACAAATGTTTCAATTAGTCAGCACACCCTAACATTCTGGTTTTACCCACAAACTATAAGCCATGTTGCCATGCTGTTCTTTAGAATGACTAACGCAGTAAACTTCTTGGGTAAAATAAATGATAGGCTACATCAAGGTTTTAGGTTAGAATATAATCAGTAGGCTATAATTAGCATGTACAGGTCTTGTAAATGGTCACCATTTCCTTTAAGACTCTTTTAAGAATTTTTTTAATTCACCAGTTCATTTTAAATGGTCCAGTGTAACAAGTGAATTTTTAAATGCATGTATCTATCTCAATTACTATGAGTTTAAAAAAGTTGCATGCATTGTAATTATAAGTGACCGATAAGATGGCTTTAATGTGTATTTTAAAATCATTATTATGTCTGTAAGTGTATATGTGCATTCCTTGTGATTGGTGCGCCGACGTTATGTATTTGATAAATGGTGTTCATAAAGAGGACGTTGTGTTTGTTATCTACCCTGTAAACTATTTAGTGCTCCTCTTGCAGTTCGTTTGCAAGAGAAGCAGCAGGATCAACTCTTCAGCTTGTTCTCTCTCTCTCCTGGTGAGTTGCGCATTTGCTTTTTATTCTTGCACCTGTACCCAATGATACCAATATTAATCTGTATATATTATTATGTTGAAGTGCGTTGATGTGGTGAGCTTAGTGTATAAGAGCCTTTCTCACTGAAGGTAAGGCATTTATTTGGGCTTTAGTGGGGTGGTTTATAAGGGTACCAATTTTATGTTTTACATTTTATTCATAATAAATGTACCATTGCAGGTGCAGTGCGACCCTGTATAATGCTAACTGCTGTTTCTTCATTCCTGTTTCTATACATCTGTTCCTGCATGCTGAGTTGCTTCATTGTTTGTTTTGCCATACTTGTTGCACTACATTTGTAGTGCAACTTGTTTCAGTGCAAAACATAAAAAAAATACATAAAAAAAAATTATTATAAATAACATAAGTGTGTACTGTATGTTGTTCCAGAAATGAAAACCTGACAGATACACATACAAAAAATATTTTATAATGAATGCTTGCCAAATAAGATCGATGCATTCAATAAGGCAGAAAATCTGATTCAAATTGGGTTTCGTGATAGTAACGTGGGAAATTGTGCATAAAAGTAACTTAACTTACACTTTAACGTGGGAAATTGTGCTATAAAAGTAACTTAACTTACACTTACATTTACACCAGCATGTATAATCCACATTAAGTAGAACTGAAACTGGAGCTGACAGGTCCAAAGATGCGAAAATAACTCTGAACTTCTACCTTATCTCCAGGTGTTATTGGCATTCGGTTTCTCCTACCTGCGCTCTCTAGAGCCGACAATATTACAACAATATCATTAGCACAATTGGGTTAAAGAATATAAGAATATATCATACAGAAATAAAACATTGAACTCAAATGGTCAATGCTTGAGGATTAATGCCTAAAAATGCTCCGATGGGCTTTCATTATCTAGCGCTTGTAAGGGACCGTCTGAAAATTCCACCCACATGCAATCTTTAGAATGTGTAAATGTTTTTTTAATTAGTGTTTAAGACAGAACATGCAAGGCAGTTGCACTGAACACTAGGACATCAGTGACATTTTAGCACAGTGTGTGGACTTTTTAGAAGATCTCATGAACCATATGCGAATATTTAATAAATACTGAACTTAAATTAAACTTTACCCTGCTAAATATTATTATGCAGTCATAATGCATTGATGTATTGTTTAAATATTATTTGTTTGGTCTATTTATTATGATGTGGGGTCACTAAGCTCTCAGTAGGATGGAAAATGAGAATACCACTCTTACCATTATACCTCTCCAATTTAGGGGGGCCACTGGAGGGGGCCAGTCCTATTGACACTGAGGCACTACCACCTCCCACCAGGGCACACCTAGAACCGCCCCTGATTCCCACCACAGTGTCATTTTCACCACATCTCAAAATCAGTATTGTGTTTAATATAATTCTGTGGTGGAAATGATGGTGATGTAAACGGTTTTTTTTTTAAATAAATGTCAGACTCCTTGGTCTTGCTAAGGCTAATTTCATAACTAAAATTTATGTATCCTTAATACACAGAATTATTTATTTATTTTTACACTTTTTGCATAATTTGGCAAAATCATGACTTCATTGCAAATGAAGTTCAATCAAAAATATTCTGCTCACAAGTGATATTGCAAAAGTTGAAATCTGTTAAAATCAGTTTAAAAATTAAAATCAACCCCCGGGACATGTAATTGAATTTGAAGAAACTCCATAATGTTTTTGATAATGCTTTTCATAACACGTCCCTTTAAATAGGGTAAAGGAAAACTTATAATAGGGCAGTATTCACTGAATAATATGTTGCCTAAGTAATTAACATTTACAATTGCAAAAATTTACAGCTTTAAATCAAACATGAAAGGTGACTGCATGAGTCCAAATTAATATTAAAAAGTATTTCTATTCTATTGATTTTACGTTACATGCTAAAAATTAGTCATGGTCAATACCATGCTGTGATTGTGAAATATATGAACAGACATGCCATTAATTAATTAAGCATCCAGTGACGGCAGTAGGGGTCTGCCTTGGGGATGCCCTTTATAAGAGCATTTAACAGGAAAACATCTTATTTTGAATAGTCCCTACGTGCTGAGTACATAAATTACACTGGTACTGCAATCTTTAGCGGATCAGCATAACATCTGCATGCATGGCTGTAACTCAGAAGCACAAATTTGCACAAGGCAAACATTTCAACAGAACCAAGTCAATATTGTGGAAGAGAAATAATAGAGACTTTGAAAGAGTTATGAACTCAGTACCAAATGCTTACTTCCACTACAGAGTAGCCATTTCACAGTTTAGGAAATGAGGTGCCTATTAGGATAAGATATAGTACAAATAAATATTCTTATATTATGAGTCATTTCCCATGATTCTCAATATCTAGCATCTGTCAGTGGTAAAAGTCTCTATTCTATGCACATGAGTAATATTCTATTACAGAGTAACAATGTTTCCCAACCCGTGACTGGCAGGACCCAGCGGAAGGGTAAGCCCCAGGGTCCCACGGTACCTTAATGCAGACCTAGACAAAAGGGTGAGTAAATAATTACTGAGTTTTTAGTTCAAAGCTGAGGTTAACATACTGGGCCCTATTTTAAGAGCGCTATGCCTTAAGCACAGTGCTGAGCGATACTGCATATGTGCAAAGGCAGTGGGCATGGCCATGAAGTTTTGATATTTTTGTGCAAGCATACACTAAGTCTAGGCACAAGTGGGTTGGCAAAATCACGAACAAAGTGCTAGTGGGCAATTTAATTCTGAGGTCCTTCTCCGGTTATTGCACCATCTGCGTCCTATTTTATGTTCCATTCCCTGTCAAGCAACATCGATTTAAGTGAAGACAGCACATTCATGAGAATTTGGTTGTGTAAATGGGCTGTATATAATGCATTCGAATAATAGAAATAAGGATCATTTTTGTCTTATGTTCTTTTGTGCAATAACGACGTTCTTGCTGTTAACTAATTCCTGTTTTGCCTTCCATCGTTCTAGTGCAATGGTGCTTAGTGGTGAAATACTATAGAGGATGTTTGTTTCCCCTCTTGCCTCCACACTGCGATATAGTCTCGGCCTGTCTAACCTGCAGTTTTGACTGTGGCTCTGAAGAGCTTTCCAAAATGGCTCTGTTTGTTTAAACGGCCCATCCAGTTGACACAACAACATTGACTTAACCAATGGAGTGAGTCTGACTATCAGTTTTTTCAACCAACACCAGACGGAGGTTGTTTTCAGAAATATGTAATAAAACAAAAATACTAAAATAAATAAATAAATAAATATTTTTGCAATTCCGTTTGGTGATGGTAGTGTTGCAGAAATTACAATCTTCTACTTCAAAACAATCTGCGGAAGGTGCAACTTGATTTGACTGACATTTTAGAAAAACTTTAAACACTTTTTACCTGTGATAAAAAGACATCCGAGGGGGCACAATTCTTCTGATGGTGATGGTTGTTTGTTTAGAACACTCACATACTGTTAGTCAGGATTTACTGGGGTGGGCCACACTTTCAAATTAATTCTACTCCCTAATGGGCACCACCTGCAATTGGTTCCTTGAATTCCTATGGGTTACATGACGAGTGATCGAAATGGGTAATACAACCTGCCCTAAGTGGACTATTAACACTTGTACTCTGGAGGGCTTTTGCTCTTGGCTAGTTACTTCACCGTAACTGTTCTGCAACATGTATCAAATTAACTGATGGAACCACAGTAATTGGGCTGATAAACAGTGATGAAATAGTGTACAGGGAGGAAGTGGCCAGCCTCACAAAGTGATTGTGCATTAAGAGTCCAAAACATCAACAACATAGGGTCTCTATAGGCAACAGAGATGTACGCACATCTTGATTACTATAATAAGGCAACAAAAACAACTGCCTCCGATTTTTTGAGAAACAGATATTGTGAGATGATTTAGTTAAATAAAAGGGACATTCTTAAAAGAGACTGTTGCATCTTAACACCTAAATGTGTGATTACATGCTACACTGCAAAAAAAATAAAAAATAAATAAATAAATAAATAAAGTCCTATACTTTATCAGTATGTTTGTTGTTTATCCCCCAGCAAAATTTTCTACACATCCATAAAACAATATAAAATGTATAAATCCATTTAGGATATCAGAGAAAGTAACTTGAATATAAGTATATTTTTTCTTGCTCCACTGGCTGATTTTTTTATTTTTATATTTTTAATTTTATATTTTAAGCATTCAGTGCAATATTTGCACGATATTAGATAAAAAATAAATAAATAAAAATAAAAAAAAAAAAAAAGAAAAGGCCACTTGTCAAATCCAACTGAGCTACTAACCCTTAAGCTGCATTATATATGAGCAATCAATAACACAAACAACCTCATTCCCCATAAGGCCTTTGTTATGTACTGCTGCATACATTACTGGCATTATTACTGATCATTTTTAATGGACTGCATATTGCTTTCTGTTTGAAATCTGTTCTTTTTGTTGTCTTGTCATTCCATGCAAGAGGCTTCTTGTATGAATATTAAATTAGTCAATAAAATAAAATAATATCAGATCTTGAATGGCATGCCTGTAAGGCATCTAAATTCTGTTTACATTTTGCAGAATGAACTGGGAGTAAATCTATTTAGAAAAACGCAGTATGTGACAGATAATTTGTAGAACCAGGGCCGGAGTGGCTAATCAGGAGGACCAGGAGAATTCCCGGTGGGTCGCTCAAAAAATTGGGCCGGCAGGACCTCATGTTAATTAATAAACTTTCACTCATGTGTCGTATAACAGTGGCTAACCGTTTGTATCATCAGGTATGTAAGGGATCAAAATTGTGTTCCATATAATAGCAGACGCAGTCTCTACTGTATTTTATCGTCTCACATCCAAACAAATGAGAGAGCGGGCTGTGAGAAAAGAAACATTGGCTGTTGCGCCATCACACGGACGCTTCACTTGACAGCGGGGGAAGGATCACAGAAGATCCAGAGAGAAAAGATGCCATTAGCTGAATAGATAAATGTGCTTCAGGTTGCAGATCATCAAAAGTTTAATACTGACTGTAGTCTCACAATCTCAATCAGTTAATCTCTGCACTATTCATTCCTTGCAGTGCACAATAATAAAAACTATATTCTTTCCGGTCACAAAATAAATGAACACTTAAAGTAAATCATAACAGATGCAACCTCACAACACGGTATGAAAATAAGGGGACTTTACAGATCTCAAAAGATTTAATATTGTATTATGCGCTCAAGCCACATCATCTCAAAAAGACAGTAACCATATTGCCGGTATCCATAAAATTGACATTCTAAGTAAAAGATAAGATGTATTACTTTTAGTCTTTTTACTCTTATTGTTGAAATTTGGCTTTTTATTTTTTTATTTTTTTATTTTTTTAATAGCAAGTAAAAAAGTAAAGACAATCAATTGTCCTTCAGTACGTTTCTTGAGCATTTCATTGCTGCACATATTTTCTATGGATCTGTTGCTATGTTAATTAAAATGTCTACAATACAAACTTGGACATGAAATTCCCAGTCTGAAAACTTCTGTCATCGAGTCATGTGACAAAAAAATATGGCGCAGATCACGGCCGAGTTTGTCTTTGGGAGAAATGCCAACAAAACTACATCTGGTGAGAAACCTAATAAAGTTTTTACATTGAAACCTATTTGAGTAAAGACTAGAGTCTCTAGTTTCATCCGATATGCCATTTTTTACATTTGAGAGATATATCGCGAAATGCAACACTGTTAAACACAATGACCACTATAGTGGACAATAGGGTTGCACGGTATACCGGTGCTACGGTAGTATTGCAATACCAAAGCTTCAAAATACTGCCGGTGCCACAGTATTTTTTAGCGGTAGTACCATTAATACAGTAGTACTGTATTTTATGTTGTACACTGGCAGCCAAAAGTTTGGAATAATGGACAGATTTTGCTGTTTCGGAAGGAAATTGGTACTTTAATTCACCAAACTGAATTGGTGGAGGTAGCGGCAGGTCACACCTACCAATTACGTGGACCAATGACAGTAAGAAAGTGTTTAGCAGTCGGTCAGAGGTTTTCCTAAAAGTTCGCCCCGGCGAGCTGTTACGAACCACTGAAACACACTCAAAACCCTTTTTTTTTCTCGAAATGACATCAAACCCATTTGTTCTTTGATTTTTTTTATGAAGTATATCAATGCCTTAAATAGATCGTAGAAGCCATTAGCACCAATGGTCTCTATGACCTGCGATGCTTTTGGATCACACTATCGTGTGGTATCGTGATACTACTTGGTATCGTGATACTGTAGTATCGTAAGATATGATTATCGTGACAACCCTAGCAATAGCGCTGTTTTTTCATTAGAAATCCTATATTTACTGTTTATTTTAACATTAAATTTTTTTTTTACTTTCAGAGGCTTTATATGGAAATTAAGGTGAATTTTGTTTTTGAACTGTTCTGAGACCAGTGCAGACAGACAGCACACTTTAGATCAAGTCATTCACTAAATAGGGAGCAAAGTATCATCCGCTTGACCTGTTTCATGTGACATCACTGTATGACTGCGCCACCAATTTTTCTTTTTTTTTTTTACCAATATTCCATGTTCCTTCAATGTGCTACGCTGTGAGATGCGACAAAAACCTTCTCCAGGAGTTAAAAGCAGCTTCTACATTCATACAGACGGGATCATCATAGACATTTTTTAATACTGTGACTAAACGGGGGCCTGGGTAGCTCAGTGGTAAAAGACGCAGGCTATTACCCCTGGAGTTCGCTAGTTCGCTAGTTCGAATCCCAGGGCATGCTGAGTGACTCCAGCCAGGTCTCCTAAGCAACCAAATTGGCCCCACATCAGACTCACCTGCGTACAGAGATGAGTCGTGGATAAAATATCTTCAAATGTCCGCGGAAGTTGAATTTGGCAATATTTGTGCTGTCTTCAGACCTGTATGAACTTTTCCTAGGACTTGGCATGGAGGATCAAAAGCTATTTTTAATGTTTTTCTTGATATTGTTTTTCCGGGTGTTTTTGCATTCACCGCCATTGTTTACTCCCACTGATGGTCACAAATATGGCAGCTGCAGGGAAAAGTGACATCACTGAAACAGGTGAATAGTTTTCCTAAGTAGCCAAGTGCATTCACTCCTAAAATCTGAACAAAAGTTCAGTTTCAGTCTGCAGATGATGTTTGCACCACTCAACATGTTTGGCAGACATGGGACAATGGTCATCAGTACATATATTCCAAATTCATGATGTATGATTTTATTTTAACATGGTTGGCAGTGATTGTATGGCGCTGGACATTACTTTGAATCAGAATTATTTATGCTAATTTCTTACTGTTAAAATGCTTCAGAAGTGACTATCACTTGTTTGTTTGCCAGCGCAAAGAAAGAACACTGCGATTGTGTTGCCAAATCAAATCATTTTTTTTGTATAGTTTTTTATTTGTGCTTTTTCCAATACACATTGTTCCAAAGCAGCTTTACAGAAAATCAGCTGTAATGTCTGTAATGTTTTTTTTTTTTTTTTTGCTTTTGTTTTTATTTTTTGCATATTTATTAGGTGCTACTAGTTATAAATCAAAAAGGGAAATGGAAAATACACACAGCAGTCACGCTCGGGTATCAGGAGGTTAACCAAGAAAATGCTCAGTGTTTCTGAGAGGCTGTAGATGTGTTCCTGATTAAGTCAATTATACCTCTCGCCCTGCAGAATCAATCTATTGACAGAGCCAGAGAATGTCTATAGAGCTCAGGGTTTGTCTCCAGTGCAATAAATAGCAAACCCATCCAAACAAAACATGATATTTTACATTTCCTGAAGAAAATATGATTAGTTTGCCTATACAAAATTCACATTTGCGATGCTAGCGTTTTATGGATGGTTACCAGGATGTCCCTATGTGGTTGCTATGGTGTTCTGCCTGAACAGTTGTTACTACATTGCTATTAAGTTGCTAGGGTGTTCTGGGTGGTCACTAACTGGCCCCAAATGCAAAAAACTCAACCCCAAGACTCTATGATATTCTGGTCCCCATATATAGCTCAGGTCACTCCTTCAATACCAAGCACCCCTAATTAAATAATTAACAAACTCAATTATTATTACTCTTGCAGCTTTAACAGAGCTTGAAAAATATTAAAAACAGACACCTCAAACTACAGTTCATCGACAAGTTGTGCACTCATAAATATTGACATTATTCAGCTTATAAATGCATTAAAAACATAAATGTTTAATGCTAAGTTGATTGAGACTCTGAAATGCAAATGGTATCCTTATTTACCCTCATCCAGTTTGTGCAGTTGGATACAGAGGAAAATATTAACCAGCACAATGTTGCAGATTTCCGATGGGAAGCCTGCATGGCTAATATGCTGCCTTTAGCAAGTACTTCATTTGTGTCACGGTCCGGTCACCTTGTCAGGTTGGGGTTCTGCCTGACGGGACCATGACAGTATCGGCCTGCCTCTGTGTTTTGTTTCCCCCTTTTGTGTGAGCGCACGGGCCCGGTTGATTGGGACCAGCGAGCACGTGTTACCGCCGTGCGCTCTCCGGTGATGTCATGGTCCTGTCAACCGGTAAGGATGGGTTTTGTCTGACGAGGACCATGACATCATTGTCCCGTCTGTCTTGTGTTTCGTGTTCATGCTTTGTGTGGGCACGGGTCCGGCGGTGGGTTATCGCAGTGCACGAGTTGCCGCCATGTGCCCTCCGGTGATGTCACGGTTCTGGCACCTAGCCATGTTGTGTGTTTTGCCTGTTGAGGACCGTGGCATCATCGTCCCTTGTCTGTTTTGTCAAAGCATGTTTACGTTTTGCCTACATGTGTTTCAGTGATCCTACCACACACGGACTCAGCGGAAGAATCTCTTCGCCCCCCCCCACCCTCGCAGCAAGAAGCCCAGCTGATGCGGCATCAGGTTCAGATCTCCATTTCGAGCCGCATACTGGAGAGGATGGCATCGCAGCTTGCGGAACTCACCACAGCGGTTCAACAGCTCCGCTCAACCTCTGATCCCGGCTCGCCTCAGGACACACCCCCATCAGCTTCGTCGGCTCCTCACACCCCTTGGTGCCCAGAGGCATGCATCCTCCCTCCGGCTCCATTCTCAGGTGAGGGATCCTGTCTCACCTTTTTGTCCCAATGTGCCCAGTTCTTCACTTCGCAGCCCTCCGCTTTCCCGACTGAGAAAATTAAGGTGGTTTACACCATCCTGCACCTCATCAGAAAGGCTGCTAAGTGGGGAATTGCCATGTGGGACAATGAATGCCCTTGTTGTGCCTCGTTCCTGGATTTCAGTGCGGAGCTCTGTCGAGTGCTCGACCCAGTCACGCTGCAGTATGGTGAACTAATGTAGGAACAGTATGTGTGTTAGGAATTAAGTTAAACTGTCCGCATACTACGTCATTATTATGTAGGAATATCAGTGAATGTAGATGTACATGGTACAGATTAAAGTGCAGCGTATCTCCATCATTATTATGTAGGGACATTTATAATGGAATTAGTCGTGTTCGACAACCATTATAAGAAATATAAATGACAAATAATTAGATTATTTGTCTGAATAAAATCTCCACCATTAAAATCGTAATACAACGTCTCGTTGTATCCGCTCACAATTTATATTGTAAGGAATTAGCTTTAATAAGGGAATTATGATTAATTCACTTATTTGAGTGATATTATTCTCATGGCTTATTGGAAATAATATCACACAAATATTTTAGGTATAGCTTTGAAGCAAGAACTTTTTAAAATCAAGTGATGAGATTATTTATCAAAATATACCAGTCAAATTATCTCTGAATACAAACAAACTTTATTGCTATTCTAAACATAAAAATGAACCTAAGACAAACAAACATGAAACAGGTTGGTGAGTGAAGTGACAGAATGTGAAAGCAATGATCAATACAGAGAAAATTAACTTTATGGAGTCTGTAGACAATGCCTTAAGAACCATTTATCCTTTGAGTTTAAATCGATTTTCAATCGGATTACCCAAAGTATTTAAATAATACAGCAGCACTTTCAGCTGAGATGTACTTGCATGTCATTGCGTTTCATTGTGTTGCTTGATTCTTTGGCGTTTGAAGAAAGTTAGTTCCGTCGATATTTTGGACTCCGCAAGGAGGACTTGCAACTCCCGTTGCATTTGTGAACCGTAGAGCAGAGAGTGAGAGGCTTCCTTGGGACTTCGTGTCCCGAGATTCCTTGGACTCTGCATGGCACGGAGGCTGCAAGCCATGAGGGCAAGAGCGCAGAGGATGAGGAGCTGCAGAGGAAGTGGAAGAAGCAAGAGAGCCGAAGAAGAGAGGAGACCACCGAAAACTTCTTCCTTGGTAGAAAACTTTTGAGCTGAAATTGGCCGCACCCCAAAGGTGTCCTGAGCCAATCAGAAGTGGCTTTTCAGAGTCACATGGTCAAGTGGTCTGTCCTTTTCACAACTGATTTACAATCCTTTGTGTGGAAGATTCTTACAAATTTCCCGCTCAAAATAGTGCATGTTTAATCATGAGCTTTTATATCTTGGATACAACTGAATATATCAAAAATGTATTTACATAAACATTCCTGAAATGCAGAAAGAATTTCAACGATAGTAAACATGAGGTGTTTTAGCCTGAATAGTAACCATTCTTTGTAAAAAGTACATGAATAACATAAGATTAAAGATTATAATCATCGATTTGACAATTATAAGTGATTACATATCACTACACATTTTAAAAGGTACATCAGGCTACAATCATTAATTTGTCAGTAATAAAAGTGATCATAGGTCATAAAGTCATTTTCAGAATTATCTAGCAAGGCTAGGTATTGTGTACATTTTGGGTCCATATGCATTCTGTACATTTTAGAGGGTTAAATCACAAGTACTGGGACTTGTGTGAAATGCTCATGGATTCCTTTTTAGCTGCTGTTTGCAGAATAATGATCACGAGGATCTCATGACTAATTTGGAGCCTAGAAAATTGGTTATTGTCCAGAATAAAGAGTCATAGAACTGGCGTTTTTTGTTCATTGTAATTCCAAAGGATCTCACAAGGGAAGCTTGTTTAACTCTGTCTTTTATTGCCCATCACCTCTGCCCCTAAGGTCTCTTTGCAGAGATGGTCTTGATGGCAGTGTCAGGTGATGACCATTAAATGTGAGGGTATTTCCTGATTTACAACATGTGTTAAGAAAGGTCTTGTTGCGTCCACAGTGCTCTCGTTGTTTCCAAGAGGTTGACACTCAACAGATGTTGTGGCCGTAGACTTAATGGCTCCAAGCTGAATTTTCTTATAGGCCATCTTTGTGTAAATCTGGTGCTTCTTTTTTTTATTAAGTTCCTTCACCATGAAAATTAATATTTTCTTCTGCCCATGAGATACTACAATGATCACCACCTGGGGGAGGAGGATCCAGACACCCATTTCTCTGTCGCTGTCAGCTTCCGCAGCCGTGGAGGCCGTTTCCCTGCTGCTGTCAGCGCCCACAGTCACTGAGGCCATTTCCCTGCCACTGCCTATGTCCACGGCCACTGGGCCGTCGTCCACGCCTGCCGTGGCCAACAAGCCAGCACCCACGCCTGCCACTGTCAACAAGCCTGTTCCTCGCTAACCCCCCTCCAATCAGCGCAAACCATGCCACTATAAAAGAGTGTGTTCTAACAAGCTCAAGAGCAGAGCTCCGTTCCTTACTCGTTTGCTGTTCACTGTTCATGTTGTACTAGACATTCTGTTCACTACCTTGTGCTTATTAGTGTTGCTTGTTTATTGTATGCACACCCGACCTTGTTACCTGTCTCTTGTGCATTCCTACGTCTCCAAGACATGTTGTAACTCTGTGCCATACGGTTGGTAAAAGAGGGCAGGTGACATACATTGTGCCACACTTAGTCTTTGTTTATGTATAGACACATTAGGTTAGGGGCGAGTACCACCCTCTGTAAGTTTTGTTTTTGATAAGTTAGCGTAGTTTAAGAAGGGCGTCGTTCAGAGTCTGGGGGACGGAGTCTCAACCACTCTCAAAAGATTATGGGAGAGGGATTTAGACCTGGAATTGGAGGAGAGAGAATGGGGTAGGATTTTAAAAAACATAAAAACTGCATCTAGAGATGTAAGGGTGCGCCTTATACAATTCAAGATTTTACATCGGTTCTATTGGACCCCCTCTAAATTGTATAGGCCCCTCTAAATTGTATAGGCTCCCACCTGCTGGAGATGCCAATCAGAGTATGGAGATTTAACCCATGTCTTTTGGGGGTGTGTGGAAATTAAAAAGTTTTGGTTAATGGTGCAGAGTCTGGTATGTGAGGTGTTAGGTATTCAGGTATTATTCTGCCCCAGACTCTGTATCTTGGGTGATGGGGCGGTCATTGTCATTGTAAGTAGACACATAAAGAATTGGGTCTTAACCAGTGTCATGATCACCAGGCAGATCATTTTGAGGGGCTGGAGGTTGTCTAGAGCACCCTCCTTTCAGGAGTGGTGATCAAAGATGGGAAGGGTGGCGGCCTTTGAGGAAGTTACTTTCAGAGGAACGGGGAGGTATAAAGTGTTCGTGGAGAAATGGGGCGGGTATTTGTAATTTGTGGATGT
Source organism: Myxocyprinus asiaticus (assembly GCF_019703515.2). Lineage (NCBI taxonomy): Eukaryota > Metazoa > Chordata > Actinopteri > Cypriniformes > Catostomidae > Myxocyprinus > Myxocyprinus asiaticus. Next base: position 17,036,325 of record NC_059347.1, on the reverse strand, counting down.
GTGATTATTGTTGTTGTGTTTTTTTTTTTTTTTATTTGTTTATTTATTTATTTTTTATGTATTTTTTTTTTTTTTTGTGTGTGTGTGTGCATGTGTGTCTATGTCATTTAAGACCACTGTTATGTTGCTGGGGTTTGGGTGGGATTGGGAGGGGGAGGAGTAATATTTGGGGTTAAGTTTGATTCTATGTATATATGTTTTGTTCTATGAGGTACATTTATGTGAATCAATAAAAAATTGTCAATCAGAAAGAAGGACGTCATTGACGCTGAAGAAACTTTTGTTTATTATTTTCTCTTTGTACTGGTAATAGTTAGTTCAGAGGTATAACTTTAGCCAGACTGTTTTGTTTTGATTATTTGTTTCCTTTGGCACCACCCATGCCCTTTTTCCCCTCCATTTATGTGTTTTTGTAACAATACTGACTTTGTATATATTGTAAATATTTTCAAACACACTAATTTGCACTCTTTCACTGTAAACACCGTGTACTTAATAAATATTCTTGTTTTGTACCATTACCTTGGTTTGTTGCCTCCCAGTACTTATAACAGTTTCCATCTTTTATTTAATGTTATACCCCTATCACCCCTAGACAAAAATGCACTTAGCTGCTTTCCTATGCAGCTAAGTGCATACACTTCAAATTTCTGGTCAAAAGTTCAGTTGCAGGCTGAGGATGATGTTTGCACCACTCAACATGGTTGACAAACATGGGACAATGGTAATCAATACTTGGATTAAGTTTATCTTCACCCTGCAGCTGAATAGTTCTGGTAGCATTACACACAAAGCAACTTGTCAAAGGTGCTGTATTATGAGTGAGTGACACGATGTGGCAAAACTGGTTCTCTTCAACATTGCACGCTTATAAACAGAAACAATAGTTTTACTACATTGCTCGCTTGCAGAGACGCAATATAATGCCATTTTTATGTCCAGTTTACAGGTTTAACTTAGGTTTAATCTTTAAGTTCAGCAAATATGCAACAACACGCTTCCTTTGCTCACTGTGTGCTCCAGTGTTGCCAACTCCACTACCTGAAAATCTCCAGAAACTTCAACAAATGTCTTAATTTTTTTAAGTCACCAAATAAGAAAACACACCATATATAGGCCTACGTATGTGCGTGTATATTATAAAAAAGCATATAAAAGGGTCATAAAACAAGTTTACAGATAAAGTGTGGGCCAATATTTTATTTTATTTTTATTTTTATCAAGGCAGTGCATTTGGTCCTGTACAATTTGATGGCAGCAGCATCTTTAAAACTGACTTTACATGGGGGGCCTGGGTAGCTAAGCGAGTAAAGACGCTGACCACCACCCCTGAAGTCGCAAGTTCGAATCCCAGGGCATGCTGAGTGACTCCAGCCAGGTCTCCTAAGCAACCAAATTGGCCCGGTTGCTAAGGAGGGTAGAGTCACATGGGGTAACCTCCTTGTGGTGGCTATAATGTGGTTCTCACTCTCGGTGGGGCACGTGGTGAGTTGTGCGTGGATGCAGCGGTGAATAGCATGAAGCATCCACATGTGCTCAACAAGCCATGTGATAAGATGCATGGATTGACGGTCTCAGACGCGGAGGCAACTGAGATTCGTCCTCCATAACCCGGATTGAGGAGAGTCACTACGCCACCACATGGACTTAGAGCGCATTGGGAATTGGGCATGCCAAATTGGGGAGAAAAGGGGAGAAAAAACAAAATAAAACTGACTTTACATAAATATTGTAAGTGGTAAATTGATTGATCCATGTTCAGCAATTTAAAATTTGAGCGGTTTACTGCAAAACGCCACGCTGTTAAACACAATGACCACTATAGTAGACAATAGTGCTAGTTTTTCATTAGAAATCCTATATTTACTGTGCATTTTCACATTGGGAAGAAAAAATGCTTTCAGAGACTTTATATGGAGAAAGGATGAAAATAAGGTGCATTTCAAACTGTTCTGAGAGCAATGCAGACCGGAGGTTAAGTAATTCAATAAACAGGGAGCAAGGGAGCATCCTTTTGCTTTCCTATGCAGCCAAATGCATTCACTCCAAACATTCGAACAAAAGTAAAGCTATAACTCACACACTAAGTACCAAAAAGTACTATGCAGGGGTGTTTTTAAGGTGTGTGTGTGTGTGGATGGGGTTCATTTGTTAACTAAATTATTTTAATTTACTCATGTTTTTGTGAGGTTGTTGAAATGACGATACAAAACGTTTGCATATATTCCTTCTTAGTGAGCCGGTACAAACCTCCATGACTACTCCCACACTATGGTAAATAGTCTTCACACTTCTATATAAATCTACAACTTGCTCTCTTTTAGACCAGCAGACCTTATAATGATTCACATCTCGTGCAATTACATAACGTGCATTTATCTTACAGCACATTCATGAATCCCATTAATACAAATGATGTTCAGTATTAACATTTCTGTTCTTAGAAAACCACAGCCTTAATTGTTTATCCTACAATTTCAGAGAAATTAAAATTTCCATATTTGGCATTATGTATCGCACGAACTGGTTTCCTGTTGGTGAGACAGACTCCTTGAGATATTGGCAAAAGTTTCTGCCTTTTTTCAGCACCTTTGGATCTGCCAGCTTTAAGTATTTCAATCATTTTTACTCTAATTTAGTTGTTCCATCTTTAGTTGTTTTCTTAAAAAATGACATTTTCAATACATTTGTTTTATACATGTATATAGGACATTTAAGGTATAATGTTATTACCCCTCTAAAAGCACAACTTGCAACAGTCTGCCCTTTCAGTTAGTCAGTTTCTAGAATCTCTTAAATGTTCCAGACCAATAGTTCCCATATTAAATGTATCTACAGCACACAAGAGTACAGTGCACCTGCAGGACTTCTCACAACTCAAGCTGCCTTTTTCAAAGATCAATGCAATAAACTGTAAGCCACAGCAAACACACAATAATCTATGATGGTTTATTATCTGTTGCTCTCCCACAAGTACTGGTACACAAAATCCCCTAAAGGCGGGCCAGGGAAGATCCCCCCCCCCCCATGAAAATCTAAAGTTGCAATCAGCAAGGAAATGCAAGGACTGGAAATGATAATTATCCTTGAGTTGATGCATTATGCAGAAAAATATTACCTCTTCAGTTTTGCAAATGCCCTAGTCTTCAGATAGAGGCTGCAGGACTGGTTCAAAATTCAACACATCTGTGATGCTAAGTCTGCCATTACACACGCAGATAGAAGGAACACAATGATTTGACAGTCACGAATCATTGCACAAGTCTTTGAATTCTCAATAAGTCAGTCTTATCATAACTAATACCTCTGAAAAGAGTTCAAAAACATATTCAACAAAATCATTCATTTTCATCAGTCGTTCTCCCCTGAAAGCCCTAGGAAGCCCAATTTAACTCCAATTTTTCTCAAGAGACTACGACACTTTGTTCACTTTGTACTGTGCATCAGAGCTTAAACATAAAGGAGAGAAAAAAAATTCAAGATCAAAGATTTTTCAGGCAAGCTGAAAGAATAATGATACTGACCAAGGTTTTAGATTTTTGGGTTAGATAAAATATTAAATGACGTTCTTGCTAGACTGAAAAACTTGAAATTGAGTTTTTGACAAGACGAAGATATATTTTGTGGAAAGTATATCTAAAGCCAACCATGTGTGGATCTTATAAATCAATAACAAGGTAAAAGTTTAGTTCACCCAAATATACAAATTCTGCCATCATTAACTCTCCTTCATGTTGTTCTAAACCCAGGAATAGACTGAAATTTATGTTAAGTCGGAATAGTATGCCTAAAATTTTAAATTCTGTCATCATTTACTCACCCCAATGTCATTCCAAACCTATATAACTTTCTCTCTTCCATGGAATACAAAAGGAGTTACAAGTAGCAGAATGTCCACAAGCTGCTCTTTTCCACTAAATAAAAGTCAATGGTGAAAATGGCTGTCAAGCACAATTTTGATTAAATGATTATTTCAATTTCAGTCTGTTCCTGAAACAAAGCTATCCTGTGCTTCAGATGTATCCAACCAGGACATTCTTCAAATTTCCTGCTTTTATGTTCCACAGAAAAAAGAAATTCATATAGTGTAGAATTACACAAGGCAGAGTCAAGAATTGTATGATGTTGGCATTCTAGAAGATGATTCTCCTTGCAAGGTCAGGTTTGCTTGCATACTGGCCCTAGACAAAAGATCCCAACCCCAAATCTCTATATGCTGGTCCCTATATATGACTCTGGTCCCTCCTTTTATGTAGTCTAACAAATTTATTTGCCCGTTTTATCATCTGTGACAAGTAATAGCACACACATCCTCTCAACAACACAATTTGAGGTATCATTTAAGTCCGTAGCACAAACAAAGTTACACAGCAATGTTTAAATACCTAACCCTACATATTAGTAATAACAATAGTGATGCTTGACTAACCAGGGCCTTATTTCCCAAAAGCATCATAAGCCTAAGTAGATCGTAAAATCCATCTTATGATTTATCTTAGTTTTGCAACCCGTTTCCCAAAGGGAACTTTTACTTAAGTAGTTCTTGAAAATGCTCATAGTAGTGCTCTGGAATAATCGTACTGGTCTATGTGCATCGTAAGAACATAGAATTATGCAGATGACTGCAGGACAATCATGAAATTACACATAATACAATTAAATACCTATAGCTTTATGCTGAGACTAATATCAGGATATATATTTTTTATTTAAACCAATAAGGCTAATAAAAAGGCTAATAATAACAATAATAAATGCATAAAATGGATAGACATTATGGATGAATAGATAAATAAATTAGTTAACAAATGCAGTTATTTGTATGGACGAGTTTGTAACAACAAAGTGATAGAATGATTGTTGCAGATAACTGTATACATTAAAATCAGAAGGAAGAAAAAAAGTCAATGACTTGCTGCCACTCATCATCCTCATCTCCTCTTCCTCTCTGACACCTGAGAGTACTCTCGCCTGCACCACACGTTGTGTAAATCCACATGTTGTGTAGCATTGCTGTTACCATGATCATTTTTGTGAGTAACGAGCAGACCTCCCTTTAAATGGTGAATGTCTCTGAAGAGCAGCTCTCCTTATTTAGCACTCTGCAATAACACTGTGTACCTCGTAATAATTTTTATTTTGACCCACAGAGGAATTTGTGAAAATGAATTACAAACGCACATCTGATGAATTAAGTAGTGATTTTGTAAAAGAAATAGATCATTCTGCACAAAATGATTGCAAAATAGTATGTAATTATGTAGTTAATTAGGTTGAACATTTATGAAAATATCTTTAAATATAACAATTATAAAGTTAAGCACAAACAGTGAAGTTACAATGACGAGCAGCACTACACGGTCACATTTCAGCACTGTCCCATAGACAGTGACTCTCTTAAGTAGCACTTAAAATGCTTCCTCATGCGTTCATGTTAAGTGCAGTTTTGGGAAACGCACATAAAAAAAATAATGAACTGTCGTAAAATCGCTTGAAGAAAACACTCTTACCCGCTAACATCAATCGTTATTGGGAAACAAGGCCCATGCTTGTCTCTGCACAACTAACACAACAACTTTCTGTAGTAGCTTTTTAAGCGATGTTTTGTTAAATCCTTTGATGAAAATGTCAGAACCCTGTATTGACTGAAGTTTTGTTTCTCTGTATTTCTAATGAGACATCCAGAGCGAGGATGTCATGAAGGTTTACTGTGGGGATAAGTTGGACTGTGAACACATACGGCAGCCTAAAGATTGATCTCATTGTGACATCTGACCTTAAATGCAGCAAAAGTAATTAGGAGTGAAGGTCACAGCTTTTATGATGAAAGATGAATGAATGAGAAAAAGAAGGAACGAGCCCTACATTGGAATTCCTTATTGCTGCAACTCAACTAGTGGAGCATGCCGCTAGCAATGGCAAGGCTATGTGTCTGATTTCCAAGGAAAACACATGCAATAAAAAAATATACTATGAATATTGGATAAAAGTGTTGGCCAAATGTAAAATGCAAATGTTATTTCTAAAACAAGACTCATAGTGGCACCTATTCATTTGTTTTTTTTGGTGGTTTGTTTGATTTGATTCTTTTTCTTGATCTGCATCAACCCAATTGTTCTATGCCAACAACTTTGTTCTCATTGCATCTGAAACAAAAACATGCCTTCACATGCAGCGTTGAAATAGCAACATTCTCCTTCCTCGTGTACTCTGCACAGCGTACAATCAATAAGTCCTGCCCAGAACCTCCTGTTCACCAAATGCTTGGACACACACTGTCAGATCCTGCAGGAAAGTGAATGCATATCTATGTTGGTATATTGGCATAGTGATTCAATGTTGCTCTGTGGTGCTGTGAGGAGACCAGAGCTCATACTGCAACCTGATCGATGAAGCAGAACTCACTGATCCCCCACCAGCTGTGGTACAAAGCAAAATACATTCGCAAGATTTATATATAGCCATCTATGTTCAAATATAAAAGCTCTGACATCTGTTAAATCAATGGTGGACAGAAGTATTTTTACTCTGTTACTATACTTAAGTTCAATTTTCAAGTATCATACTTTTACACCACTTTATTCCAAACAACATCTTATTTTTTTACTCCACATTTAAGAGAAACGTAACATTCCTCATTATTTCGAAGTGAAAAATTAAATGATAGTGACACTTTAAATCGTGGATATTTTTTTAAGATTTTTTTTTATTTCTTTTTTTTTTTATCCCCTTTTCTCCCAATTTGGAATGCCCAATTCCCACTATTTAGTGGGTCCTCGTGGTGGCGCGGTTACTCACCTCAATCTGGGTGGCGGAGGACAAGTCTCAGTTGCTTCCGCTTCCGAGACCGTCAATCCACACATCTTATCACGTGGCTAGTTGTGCATGACACCGCAGAGACTCCGCATGTGGAGGCTCATGCTACTCTCCGTGATCCACACACAACTTACCACGTGCCCCATTGAGAGCGAAAACCACTAATCCAACCGGGCCAATTTGGTTGCTTAGGAGACCTGGCTGGAGTCACTCAGCACACCCTGGATTCGAACTCACGACTCCAGGGGTGGTAGTCAGCGTCAATACTCGCTGAGCTACCCAAGCTCTGTTTTTCTTTAAAAAAAAATTTTTATTGGATACAAAACAAAGATACTATTTAAGAACAATATTTTGCTGTCTGACATCAGATCACTCAAAAGCTTTTTAAAAAATAAAACCTGCAACTGTACATTTTGTTCCATATTTAACCAAAACACTGCTAAACGGCAATAGTATTTTTGTTTTCCAAGACCACGAATGTGGTTGTCGTGATTCGGGTCAGGATGAAGTGGGGCAGGCAGCAAATTTTATGCGCAAGTTGTGCAACAGGGTGCGATATTGCGATATATATTGTGGCGAAGCTATCCTGAAAAGTGTCAACCTATAGAGATTTTTCTATACTGTGTATATTGCGTTATGTAAATACAGGTGCATCTCAATAAATTAGAATGTCGTGGAAAAGTTCATTTATTTCAGTAATTCAACTCAAATTATAAAACTCGTGTATTAAATAAATTCAATGCACACAGACTGAAGTAGTTTAAGTCTTTGGTTCTTTTAATTGTGATGATTTTGGCTCACATTTAACAAAAACCCACCAATTCACTATCTCAAAAAATTAGAATATGGTGACATGCCAATCAGCTAATCAACTCAAAACACCTGCAAAGATTTCCTGAGCCTTCAAAATGGTCTCTCAGTTTGGTTCACTAGGCTACACAATCATGGGGAAGACTGCTGATCTGACAGTTGTCCAGAAGACAATCATTGACACCCTTCACAAGGAGGGTAAGCCACAAACATTCATTGCCAAAGAAGCTGACTGTTCACAGAGTGCTGTATCCAAGCATGTTAACAGAAAGTTGAGTGGAAGGAAAAAGTGTGGAAGAAAAAGATGCACAACCAACCGAGAGAACCGCAGCCTTATGAGGATTGTCAAGCAAAATCGATTCAAGAATTTGGGTGAACTTCACAAGGAATGGACTGAGGCTGGGGTCAAGGCATCAAGAACCACCACACACAGACGTGTCAAGGAATTTGGCTACAGTTGTCATATTCCTCTTGTTAAGCCACTCCTGAACCACAGACAACGTCAGAGGCATCTTACCTGGGCTAAGGAGAAGAAGAACTGGTCTGTTGCCCAGTGGTCCAAAGTCCTCTTTTCAGATGAGAGCAAGTTTTGTATTTCATTTGAAAACCAAGGTCCTAGAGTCTGGAGGAAGGGTGGAGAAGCTCATAGCCCAAGTTGCTTGAAGTCCAGTGTTAAGTTTCCACAGTCTGTGATGATTTGGGGTGCAATGTCATCTGCTGGTGTTGGTCCATTGTGTTTTTTGAAAACCAAAGTCACTGCACCCGTTTACCAAGAAATTTTGGAGCACTTCATGCCTCCTTCTGCTGACCAGCATTTTAAAGATGCTGATTTCATTTTCCAGCAGGATTTGGCACCTGCCCACACTGCCAAAAGCACCAAAAGTTGGTTAAATGACCATGGTGTTGGTGTGCTTGACTGGCCAGCAAACTCACCAGACCTGAACCCCATAGAGAATCTATGGGGTATTGTCAAGAGGAAAATGAGAAACAAGAGACCAAAAAATGCAGATGAGCTGAAGGCCACTGTCAAAGAAACCTGGGCTTCCATACCACCTCAGCAGTGCCACAAACTGATCACCTCCATGCCACGCCGAATTGAGGCAGTAATTAAAGCAAAAGGAGCCCCTACCAAGTATTGAGTACATATACAGTAAATGAACATACTTTCCAGAAGGCCAACAATTCATTAAAAATGTTTTTTTTATTGGTCTTATGATGTATTCTAATTTTTTGAGATAGTGAATTGGTGGGTTTTTGTTAAATGTGAGCCAAAATCATCACAATTAAAAGAACCAAAGACGTAAACTACTTCAGTCTGTGTGCATTGAATTTATTTAATACACGAGTTTCACAATTTGAGTTGAATAACTGAAATAAATGAACTTTTCCACGACATTCTAATTTATTGAGATGCACCTGTATATGTGTGTGCGACGCTCCAACTGGCTGCACGTGAGACTGAAAGTAAGAGAGACAAACAAACGTTGAGAAAGTTATGAAAACTGATGCGCTAATTCTGTTTCATGAAATGGTTTTCTTTCTTGTGTTTATTTGAATCTGTCAAAATTACAGACATCATTTTGGGATTATCCAGTTAATGCAACCTCAGGTTCTAATCACTTTATATTCCATATTCTGTACATTCTGAGAGAAAATAAGGAAGAGCTTGTTAATAAAAACATTTTGTTCTCCATGGTGTGAAACAGGCTAGGCCTTTACACCCCGCTGCCCTTAGTTACTGTTGATGATGCTGTCAAGCTTTCCTTACTGCCATCTGTACTTCCGCAAACACACAGAGAGAAGCAATCACACTTAGTAAATTACCTCTGCAATGATTAATTAACATCTTTGTCAACCATGCATTTATCTATTATTTAGACCCCAAAAAGGTTTCCAGTATCCAATGGAAGAATACATCCAAAACAAGCTTCTGCTCAATTAGAGAAGCCTTATTTTTTAGCTTGGAATGGAAACAATGCAAAGTAGATAAAGCAGATCAAATATTATTTTGTAATTATTATTTATTATTAAAGTTTTTTTCATTGCAATTGGAATGACTACCATTAGATTATTTTTGACATCGTTTGAAATAAAAAAGGAACTTTCATTATTTTTTCAGAAGTTTTTAAATCACTTTCCATCAAAATGTGAAGGCCAGGGTTATTATAGTTTTGGATTTTTAATTTAGTTTTTATTTTTGTTTTATATTCAATTTGTCATTTCAATTTAATTTAGTTTTCACACTTTGCCTGTTAGTTTTAGTTTAGTTTTCGTTTTCTCAGTGTTTTTGAATGTTGTCTCAGAATGTGATTTCAGTATTTTACAACATTTATAACCTCAAGCTGTGGGAATCATAAATATTACGAATCAAGAAATCCTTGCTGTCGTTAAAAGCACGCTCCCTCCATTTAGTGCCATGAGAAAACTTTTTTTTACCTGTTTCCTTTTTACACTTTATATTTAAAGTCTTTTCAATTGTTTATATAAAATTAACATTATAATATATCGCTGGATAATGATTACTTCAATTACTTTTGATTTGAGTGCTTAATCCTATACTTCTTTACTCTAAATGTAAATGAAAAATTAAATCTGGAATCATGATGTGGAATATTTTGTACACACATTTCAATGCCCATTTTGTGTCTGCAACTTTTATACATCAGGCCCCTGGACCGACTGATCTACAGCTGTTCTATAGTCATTCATCTGTGGTTTCAGGCTGTCAAATGTAATTTCGAGCTCTTTAACTTGCAAGCTGCGCAGGTCGACTTGCACACTTCTCATATCAAATTCGATGAATGCGTAAATAGATGACTAAATCAGTGCATGAATTTGAAGGAGCAATTTCTCCATCATTGCTCAGATCTACCTGATGATGCTAGAGAATTTGTCGCTATGACTTGCTCTCCTGAACTCCCTAAGAGTCGATCAATGGGATCTTCAGTGCTGCCCTGCGTGCTTCTGCAATATAAGAGTGACGTACCACACAAACAAGACCACTGAAGTGTCTCTCACCATGATGGACGAGCCTGGGGGATCTCAGAGGGTAAAGGCTTTAATATAACAGCACAATAACATCCTGACGTTCATACACACAGCCTGTCTGTGGATCTGACAGTGAGGGGAGCTAAGGGGAGTGGTGAACCATAGATACTTGTCTTTGATTAGAATAGTGGCTCCTCACACAGCAGGAATGAAATGTGTACACTAACAGGCCAACGTCTCAGAACAGTCACTAAGAAGTCAGGATGGGATGGATTCCTGCAGTGTTCAAGATGCTGGGATTATTTTCTACTGAGGTGACTAATGAGATTTAAATAGAGTAGATTGTTTTCAATTTGTTGTTGATTGTGATGACAAAATTGCAATTTAAAGCATAATTTCACCATATGTTCCAAAATGATTTGGTTTACTTTCTCAAATGAGTTGACATTAGCTCTGTGCCAAAACCTAGTGAGCTGCCTTGCTGTCTTCTGCCTACATAGGTAGCTGCCTTCTAAAGCAGCAATGTAACTGAAATGGAACCTCATAACTGACCGATTTGGAACACTCTTTTGAGGCAGCAACTCTCCGCAAGTGAAGCACACAGACTTGACTCATAATTCAATCCAGTAGAGTTTGATGTTAGCATGTTGCAAAGCTAACAACATGATAAACTGCATAGCACACACAAACATTGGGTAAAACAATAAAGTTTTTATTGGATTGAATGGCTTTACATTTAAGTATTGAATTAAATATTTATCATATGCATTTTTTTCTCGACCCTTCCACATTGGACTGTTTTTCCACTGAGCCTGTTGCTGCCTTAAAACTGGGGTAAATGTAAGTATCTTAGAAGGCAACATAATGTTGAACCCTACCTTTTGGAACAGCCTTCAAGTTAGGAGCACACCTGATGCCTTAAAATGCTATCTAGGAAGGAAGTTGTCTCAGAAACTGAAAATGTAAATCAATCAAATAAATCAGTTCAATTAGTTGTGGCGAAAGTATGACATCAATAGCAATGTTCAAATGAAAAGTTTTTTCTCCATTTTTTATTATAATTTTGGCCTTTCTGCCACTTTTTATTAATATACAGTTAAGGGAAAGATGTTTTTTTTTTTGTTTGTTTGTTTTTTATTTGGAATGCCCAATTCTCAATGTGCTTTTAAGTCCTCGTGGTCGCATAGTGATTTGCCTCAATCCGGGTGGCAGAGGACGAATCCCAGTTGCCTCCGCGTCTGAGACCATCAACCCGCGCATCTTATCACATGGCTTGTTGAGCGCGTTGCCATGGAAACATAGCGCGTGTGGAGGCTTCACGGCATGCTCAACTCACAATGCGCCCCACCGAGAATGAGCCACATTATAGCAACCACATGGAGGTTACCCCATGTGACTCTACCCTCCTTAGCAACCGGGCCAATTTGGTTGCTTAGGAGACCTGGCTGGAGTCACTCAGCACGCCCTGGGATTCGAACTAGCAAACTCCAGGTGTGGTAGCCAGCGTCTTTACCACTGAGCTACCCAGGCCACCAGGGAAAGATGTTCTTGAGCTGTTCTTTACCTGTAAAGTCTATAGTAAATCAATTCTATACCTGTACAGTGAAAGCTTTCCAGTCACAAGTTTGTTTAGAAGTTAGCAGGTTGTTAAAATAAGTGTTTCTGAGCTAAATGGATGGATATGCAGATGTTTGCGAGGTTCATGGTGTGTTGTTTTAAAAAAAAGAGTTTTGGAAAAATGAAATAGAAAAAGTCCTGCACATGTCATATAGCATGCAAATCTTTATTAAATCACACAACGTTTTGGTCGGAGGCATTTTTCTTATATGCATTTTCCCCACCCCCAAACCTGGTTTTTGAACCTATATTAGCCAGCCACTTTTAGAAATACTGGGGGAAACCGTCCCCCTCTATGTCTGTGGTGGTTACAGTTCTGATGGAAACTGAGAAAGTGAAATAGAGAGAGAAAGAGATACATCCCCAGTCACATACTGGTTGCTGTGCAGCCCCTTATAGTGCTGATCTGTGAAAAGGTCACGCTGAACGTTTGGATCCCCCTTCTCATCTCCTCACAATCTCTCACTCTCTCTCAATTTATCACATTGCAACTCATTTGCATGCCAAAGCTTTCAACAAACCCTTCCTTCTTCAGGCGATCATTATGAAACCCTTAATCACAGCCTTGCAGATGCTGCACTCACTTAATACTTTCTGTCCATATCGACTTCAAGGAAAGCACAGAAGTGAGCAAGAGATAATCCCCTTTAAGTATGTATAGACTAAAGGCATCTGGGGAAAGGGGTCAAATGTCTGACAGAGTATCAGACACAAGAAACAATCAGAGAGGTTTTATAGCAACTGCTGTGTTCTTTCCTCACTTTTAGCAGGACCGTACAATATGGATGGCCCGGAGCCTGTGTAAGAGAGTTTCGGGTCAGATGATGGAACTGTCACTTACCCTATGTGAGTGCCTTGATCAAATATCATACATGTGTTGTTATACCTTGCAAACCAAAACATTTGTTTTTCTGTGATGTTTTGATCATTGATGTTGCAATTCTGCTGGTTAAAAATTTGTCACCAAGGCACAGGCACACGGGAATGGCAGAGCACACATGGAAAAGCATGAGATATTCCCAATAAATTTGCTCCATAGGCATTCCAAAAAATATTCAATAAATATTTATCAGCCTTGACCCAAGCTCTAATATTTATTATATACATTAAAACATTTGATTTGAAGCAATTAATTTGTAAAAATCATAAAAAAGCGATTGGTAATTAGTAGGGATGAGCATTTTGGTCATTTTGTCTACTCGAGGGGCAATGACATGTACATAACTGTTAGACATGTTATTGTATATACAAACATCTTTGGTTGTTGCATTGCGTCTTGTTGATCCAGTGCATCGTCTATTCATTTTTATAGGCTGTAATATAATAATCAGTTACAAAATGTACAAAGATTGCATAATCAAAATATAATGCATTATGTTTTGTCATTATGTGAAGGATCGCTGCCCAACTCAATGAAAGAATGTGCACAACATGCATCGCTGTCTGTTCTTCCTTCAGTTTACCGTAGCAATCTTAGTAAGCATGCACCAGTTTTTTTTAGTGACTGTCTGAACCGTCTATTTTCAAATCGTGGTTGGCTTAACATGAGATGCCACTGAAGTTTAGTTTGAAGACGCTGAATTCTGTTCCATTTAGCTTCCCTCTGTCTAACTGTTTGAAACACTCATCCGCTGTATATGCGCTTCTTCAGCGCGTTTATTCCACTGCCACACGCCTGGTGTGTGTCTCCCCAAGTGTTCGCTGCTGTGGGGAAAGCGTGATGCTCTGTATTGTTGTTGCTGTGATGATTCATGAAGTGTTCCATTCAACTTGGAGTGTCAGAATTTCTACCTTTCAACTGGAGAAAGTGCAACAGAATGACACTTTGTCAGACTTCTAACTTGGAAATCTTCAACTCCCATTTCGTCGAGATGCAGGTGTGGGCAGCATCTGCACCCAGGGCAGGGAGGTTTACAGTCAGTGACAGACATATCCATTAACGAGTCAAAGTTCTTACATTAAATGATAATAAAACATGTTTAGCAAATGTTTTGCAGAGACAGGTGTTCAAAACATGGTTAATTACACTCTTTTTTTATTATCGTAACGATAGCATTGCAGCGTCGTATATCAGTTTGTTTGCTATGAGACGTCTCTGACAATCAATGTGCCCCTCAAAATCGCAACGTAATCAATCTCATAATTAAAAATAAGCTCCCTCTTTGACACGTTTGTGTTTAGATGTCAGGTAACTGTCACTGAATTTCGAATTAAGTGAAAAGTCACATCATGCATGATCACCAGCGATCATCGTTTTCATGATCGATTATTGCTTCCATGTCTGAGTACCCAAGTACTCGAGTACTCGTGCCCATCCCTAGTAAATAGAAACTACTCTGATTGGTGGATCTCAGTTCGGGATAGTGGTTATGGCGGGTCATAACAGAGACTATTTAGCAAAGATGGGCCACTTCTACTAAAATGAATGGGAGAAATTAGAACGCCCAAACCAAGAAGCTTTAAGAACCCAACGGTCAATGGATGTAGATATGAAGTCCTGCCTTACAGGTAAAAGAGCCAATCACCTTTTAGATACAGACATCATCTGTCAGTCAGCTCGAGAAAGCGTTTTAGCTATACAAGCTGGGAAAATTTGTTTTTTTAGTGTGATATGAGGTAAAGAAGCACAATTTATGATTCCAGTATTTTCAGATTTTATTGCTGATTTGAAATATGTTCTTTGATTGTAATCTTGACCAAATGTTTTTGAGATTTTGGTCTTTCCCCATTCAAGCAGATATGAGCTGCACTGGCATGACTGGAAATAGCCTCCTGAGAGCTTTCCAAAGATGGCTGACAGTCGCGCTTTTTTGCGGTTTATTATAATAAAGTAACACCCTGATCTTGCAGTAACACACTAACAAATGATGTATGCAGTCATTAATTCAGAGATCCTCTCCTTGAAATCCAAATACAATTGGTCAAAAGAGATGCATATTACCAGGTGTTAATGATGTAAACACATCTTAATACCAGGTAATAAATTGTGCACACACACACAGTGGGAGTGTGTGTGAGAAAGACAGTGAAGTCAAAATTGATGCACCACGTGAAAATGTTTTTCTGATTTTTTTATCTTTCAAAATGACTGACAGCATTTGAAATTATCGATCAATGTCTGAAAAAAATCAGTAAATGATAGAGAATTTTCGGTTAACACAACCCCTGGTCATAATACTTGCAATGCCTCATTAGAATTCCTCTTTGCATTTTGTATAAAATGGACAGGTTTGTAATTCAAATGAAAAATTCAGTTGGCACTAGCATCTCTTCCATTTGCATCAGTGCTGCTACTTCTTCAAATTATCATCTGTCGTCATCGTCAAGTAATGAATTTAGCGGTGAAGTGGAGAGGCAAAAGAACTCAAACGTGTCAAGCTAACTGGAAAAATACATTGCCCTGGATAGCTTACATTGCTACCAAATCAAGGTATTCTGTGAACTCTGCTCTAAAGCAAAATACATGCATGTTTTTTCGATCGGCTCTACTGTAGTAGACATTTCTTTTCTTTGGGGGTGATTGTTTGGGCACCCACCAGCAGAAACATAAATCGGCACCTATGCACCAAGGTAACATTATTTAGATGAGGTTTTGTCAAAATTGCAAAAATGATTTGCGATCGTCCTCAAAGAATCATATAGATTTGGTTGAAAATTATAAATAAATTACAAATTATTTATACAAAAAATATTTTGTGTATGACATCAAGTGTGTTTGAATTTTTATCTTTCATTAAGTCACATAATTGAAAGCTCTTAAATATTATTATTATTATTATTATTATTATTATTATTATGTGAATTCTGTCATCCAAACTAACATTCCAATATCATAATATTTCTATTTTAAACAAGTGAACACATTCAAATCACACTGGCATACATTTAGGCAAGGGTGAACTATATTATAAATTAGATGTTTTATTTTTATTTCAAAATGTCAGGTTGGGGCAAGCTATTATTCTTTTAAAATGTATTTTAATTTATTAATTACAATATTTGTTGACCAAAACATTGGTTTGATATTTTTGAACATTCCCTTTTGCTTTTTTTTGCTATTCCACAATTGTTTTACTTTTTAAATTTAGCTGAAAGGTCTATCATATGCAGTTTGTTTGCAAGTTCCATCAACAGCTTACCCTACATAGTTTGACAACATGCCCCACTCTTCTCTATTGGGGCATGTTATCACAAACGGTCAACGTATGTTCAGTGAACTTGATCTTTTTCTTGGCAACAATGCTCTAAATGTTCAAAAGCTTTTTTTTTTTTTTTTGCCAAGACTCCAAATTATCTGTGTATATAGAAATTGACTTGAGAAATTTTCACTGGAGTAAAAAGTGTGACAACTAGTCTTGTCTCCCAAATCTTTTTTCTGACACATACACAATTCATCGTCTGACTTGGCCAACATAAAAAAACGAATCCTTATTACTGAGCCCTGTTTAGTCAGTGTTACCTTCAAAATCTGATGTGTGAAATGCTAAGGTGACAGCATTCATTTTGATTTCACAGTCATGGCAACATGTTGCATGGTCAAAGTCAGACAAGCATGACAGGAACGTTTCTTTGTGCCGCATATGACCTCCTGCTTCAGCTAAATCGAAGTTCACATGAGGACTGCTGAAGGTTTAGTGCAAAAGGAGCAGCAGAATGAGCTTGATATCCATCAATAAACACAGGCAATTCTCTCCCACCTGCTTCTATCTCTGTGTCTACCTCCCTCCAGGTCTTGAAGGATTAATCACTCGCTGAAAAACCCAATTTGCTTAATTCCATAAAATACAAGCAATTAGGCCGACGGTGTCACCGTGATGAATTCACCATCGATTTCTTGCACTCTTTTCAGCTGTTTACAATCCGCAGACCTACAATTCAGAGGACAGGCAACTTGTACTTGAGCAGAGAGCTCTAAGGTCTGGATAAGACTAATGTGAATCCACAGACAGGCAGGTGCTCTAGGGGCTTGAGCCCCTGCCCTTTTGCATGAAGTGTCCCTCAAATGCCACCCAAAATGAAAGTTTGCACACCCAAATGAAATTACTTTTTTATTTTACACATAATAATAGTATTTAGGGGTGTAAAAATGTGTCAATCTTACGTTGAAACTTTGATGTATTGATTACAGAATTTAATCATCAATTATGACTTTCGCAACGGTGTGCAATGTGACTGAGGAAACAAATGTGCACATTAAATTAAGAAAATTAAGTTCTGATTTCTGCCTCATTGTTCATAATTGCACACAACTGTATAAGCAAAATAAGTTAATTGTTCTTTTCGATATATTATGCATATTGTGTAATATTTGGAGAACACATTTGGAGAGGTAGGCGATAGTGTACTGTGTCCTTATCGTGTTACACGTCATTAAGTTTTTAATTCTGTGAGCCTGCTTGGCTTAAAGATCAGACTTATCTGCCTGTATAGATACCAGATTTTATTTATATTTCAGTTATTGGTTCGGTAAATGTTCCTGTGATTATATGCAGTATTACACATAATCAGCAGTCTACTTACCATCTGTTTGTGTTAGTTTGCATAAAGGCAGACATGATATTACCCTTTATTCATATTGGCTCAATAATCGACGTAACAACAGAATTATGTTTTTATTTTATTTTTTATGAACCAAACCTCCCTGTACTCCATAAATACAAAGAATGATCAGAACTTTTTTTTTAAAACCTTCTTACAGTTGTGCATTCTTCTGTTCTACACAATGCAATAAGCATTTATCCTATTTCTTATCCACAATTACATATTTGTAATCCACAATTACATAATTTTCCTGTATATCGCAAATTATTCCGCCGTGTATATTTTCATCTTTAGCATATTTTTGAAAATAATTATGAATACAAAATAATTTACTCAAATTTTATTACAAATTATTAAGCATAATATTTTCATACATTAACAGGCCTAATTCATTGATAAAAGTTGAGAATTAAAACGTAACACAGGGCTAAAAAATAAATAAATATTATAGCAAAGAAGAAATCGATGTCGCGCACCCACCAAGTCCGGCGAATATTGTATTCCAAAAGCCCCCAACCCCTACCTGGCAGACAATTTTTAAGCAACTGCCCCTCAAAAAGCTTTAGAGCCCCTGCCCCTCAAAATGTCTGTGCACGTCCATGTCCACAAAGCTGCAACTAGCAAGACAAAAAAATGTATCCTATATTATTCCCCCAATAATATAGGAGTTTCTCCAATAATATGGGATTAATTGACCTGCATATATATATATATACACACACACACATACACACACACACACACACACAATGTGTTAATACACCCATATACTTGTTGAACATTTCATTTCAAAACCACTGGCATTAATAGGGAGCTGCCATCCCATTGCGGCTATAACAGCTTCCACTCTTCTGGAAAGGCTTTCCACAAGATGTAGGAACACGGTAGCGGGGGTTTGCTCCCAATCGCAAGACACAAGATCATCAGAAAGGTCAGGTACTTATGTTGTTATGCAAAGTGGCCTTGTTCGTAAAAATAACAACAATAGTCTAAATTAATTCATTATGACGCTCAACATTCTTAAACAGTGTTGGGGAAGCTATTGAACTCTGTAACAATGTGCACCAAAGAAGTGAATTGTAATTTTTATTATGAATGGTTACCTTTAATTTTTATTTGATCATGAATTGAGGATTATGTTACATGCACACATATATAACTTGGTCTGTGCTACACTCTTTTCATTGCACTGCTTCCACTCACTTTCTCTCCATTCTGAATGGGAGAAACTGAACAAACATGCCCCTTTTCATTCAGTCATTCACAGCCAGCAGATCTTCTGAAGTGAATGTACAATTTTCCCCAATCATTTAGTTTGTTCATGAGTGAAATGTCAATTATTTTTTTGTTTATTCACGAACAACACGTCCCTGTTAATTCAGTCCCACTCCCAGTCCATTGGAACACTTGTTCAGACTCAAAACTGCAACTCGAACAGTTCGCAGACTCTAGTGTATGTGCGTAATCATTTATACCATCCAATTAAGGGCTATTTGTTCATGCTAGTTAGTCTTTAAATGTAGAAAAAAAGCCACCACTTCCTTGACATGTACTGCAACAACAGAGAATCTTCTGTGAATGGAAAATACTGTCAGTGCAGTGAAGGAAATTCTGAGTGCTCTGCAGAGGAGGATGCAGCAGACCTCCGTGATCTGGCTCACTCTGCTGGAACTGAACAGCATCACTCCACTATTGTGATCCAGACACCTGAATCATGTCTTTAACATGCAGAAAACATGACTGACTTCATCGCACATCTGGATATATGCCACGTTATAACAATCTTCTCCATCATTTGGTCATGATCATCAGAAAATATACACAAACATCTCCTTTAAATAAAATTAAGTTTACCGTCTGCTTTCCTCAGGCGGTAATAGCATGATGTTGAAGGAATAGTTCACCCAAAAAGGAAGATTCTCTCATCATTTACTCAGTCTTATGTCATCCCAGATGTGTATGACTTTCTTTCATCTGCTGAACTAAAATTAAACTCTTAAAGTTACATGCATGCACTGAATGATTATTTTTTGAATGTGAAAGTTCACCTTGATTTATTAAAATGTTCTGGCTTGATGAAACATCTTATTTAGACATATTGCATTGCACATCAGCTGTGAATAAGTACATTAAAGGAATAGTTCACCCCAAAATTAAAATTCTCTCATCATTTACTCACCCCTCATGCCATCACAGATGTTTATGACTGTCATTTTTATTCAAAACACAAATGAAGATTTTTAGAAGAATTTATCAGCTGTTTTGGTCCATATAATGCAAGTGAATAAGTTCCAAAATTTTGAAGCTCCAAAATTCACATAAGTCAGCATAAAAGTAATCCATAAGACTCCATTGGTTAAATATCTTCAAAAGCCATAAGATAGGTTTGGGTGAGAAACAGATCAATATTTAAGTCCTTTTTTACTATAAGTTCTCCTCCCTGCTCAGTCAGTCTCCACTTTAACTTTCACATTCTTCTTCTTGTGTTTTTGGTGATTCACATTCTTTATGCATATTGCCCTTATTGGGCAGGAAGAAGAATTTCTAGCAAAAAAGGACTTAAATATTGATCTGTTTCTCACCCACACCTATCATATCACTTCTGAAGATATGGATTAAAAAATAATCGTATGGATTACTTTTTGTAATGGATTACTTTTATGATGCCTTTATGTGCTTTTTGGAGCGTCAAAATTTTGGCACCCATTCACTTGCATTGAACTGACCTACAGAGCTAAAATATCTGTTTAAAATCATAATTTGTGTTCTGCAGAAAAAAGAAAATCATACACATCTGGGATGGCATGAGGGTGAGTAAACGATGAGAAAATTTCAATTTGGGTGAACTATTCCTTTAATTGCGCCAGGCAAATAGCAAGCAGTTTTGTGAATCAAGCTCAATCTATAATGAGACAAATTTACATATAAAGGATGTGTATTTGCGTGGAAAGAAATTACAATGACATAAATACTTGAGACACAGTGCTATTTCAGCTCTGACTGTGCCTATGATGCGGGTGTGGTTAGTAAAAAGATGCAGGTTTTTGCACTTTCATGCTCTGCACAAAAGTGCTGTAACTGTTTAGTGAATTTGCCACACACTGTTTAGACTCTTTGGTAAGTCAACCTATGAATAGCTTACTTACACAGAACTTTAATTACAAAATTAGCAAGCGAAAGGATGAAAAGTGCAATTGTAACAAATGAACTAATATAGGTGTTCCTCAACTGAAATTGTGTCCATCTTTGTCATGTGTGTGGAGAAAAATAGCTGTACAGGAAACGTAATTATAGCAAAAAAGGGCTAATGACCAGAGGGAGGATAAAAGGTCAGCTAAATGCTTACCATTAGTAATTAAATGATGCTGCAAAAAATAATGTGCAATATGTTAAACATAATAAACTGGTGAAGCTGTGGTTTAAAGTTATGAAACCTGGTTTATTCAAAGGAGTCAGAGCTTAATATAGAGGCTAAAAATGGAGATCCATAACCATGGCAGGAAGACACCCATAGGTGTTGAACAACTGCAATTTGGCAAAGAAAATAATAACCTTATCATCATACTATTAATGACTTTGAGTATTAACTGAATGTGCAAATATAGAGCATTTATTTAAAGGTGAAATGTGCTTTTTTTTCTATGCTCTTGAGGGATATA
The DNA here is from genome assembly GCF_019703515.2 of Myxocyprinus asiaticus. NCBI lineage: Eukaryota > Metazoa > Chordata > Actinopteri > Cypriniformes > Catostomidae > Myxocyprinus > Myxocyprinus asiaticus. The sequence goes on along the minus strand of NC_059347.1, from coordinate 17,014,894 downwards.
TTAATTTAAATGTATTCTGATAATTTTTTTTTTCTTTTTTTCTTAGGATTAAAATAGACATTTCTCAGTTCATATATAATTTCAGAGTAATTAGTAGTGCACAGTAGTTACTAGGATATATTCCATTCATGTCAGTGTGTTTTGAGGATAAGTGGCATTTCCATTAGAGAGAAGCTAGACTAGCTGGTATCGACTGCACACTGTACACCAATATGGCTGATGTCTGAGGGTAATGTGCATGTACCATTGTTCTGCCGTGGAGGTGAAGCGTGAATGTGGCTTTATACAGAGCACATTCCTCAGGCACACATCTGTGTGGCTGTCCTGCTGTTACCATAGTGACACAGAAAACGCCAGTCCTCCACAGACAGCATGCATCATTCTCCTCTCTCAGGGAGAGATATGCAGCTATCAGAGGGATTACTTTTATCAGAGTATCCATAAAATAATCTTTATCTAATCTGTGGGCACAACAGCTGCACAACCCAAAAAATGGCCACCGGCTAAAATTCCAGTGTGACTCCCCCAGCCACTGCAATGGACAATCTTCAATAAAATGAAGTTACCTTTGTAATTCAATGATTTTATGATTAAAACACTTTTTCAGAGTGAAAGGGCAAACTGTTCCCAGAAAAGTCAATGCAGCCTTTTGAGTCGGAATTACAAACTGAATCAGACCTTCTGGGGGCTTTGTTTATTATTTGTGAACCCTATTTTTGGGGCTTTATGGCAAGAGCATACTGTATGATTCTGGCTACGTGGTCTGAGAAAAATTTTTGGAAAAGTAAAAGCTTTTTTTCAACGTAGGGCAAAATCTGCAGTATTGCATGATGGCCGATTACTAGAGCTGTTCAGTCATGAGGTCAATTTGTAGAGCAACTGGAAATCGGTTCCCTCTGGAAAATTCACATATGTTTTGTCGAATAGCATTTTTTTATTTATTAGTAAAGGAAGGTCTGTGTTTAAAATGACTTGGTATGACTTACATGTTTTGTTCTATAACATAAATTGCACACAGTCATACCACAAACATGAATTTTCTATATATGGGCTACATAAATTTGTCAGTCACAAACTCACATCATTGTGGTATTTGTAGTCCTTATTTAACAACTCATTCGCAACTTAACTTTTTTATAAACAGCATCTTTATGTCGAAATCAAATTCATTTTTGAGGTCTGGTTTATGTAATTTATGTAGTAGAACAAAATGTTAAAGTCTACTAAAGTAATATTAACTACAGATCTCATTTTACCCTAAAATTTAAAACCATGATTCTAAAAACCCATCGGAAATTCCAGATGGAACTTATGGCACAGTAATACCAATTCTCTTCCAATGTTTTTAGGACTTCAACCAGTTCTATTGCCTTGGCGATAAATCTTAGCATCCGACGAAATTCTGACAGAATATTCAGTCCATAAATTCCCTCTTTTGCTCATCTACAATGGACTTTAAACACACTGACTTCTATTTTCTTGTTTCCAGCCAAAACATTGCCAAAGTTAACGCGAGGGCTTGCTTGGGTTTGTGCGGTACCATTTCAATTTCTAGTGTCAATGAAGATGTCAGAACTTGACATGATTGATCACCCTGTCAATGTAGTCAATCATAAACAAGTCCAAGATGCAGGCTATATTATACACATTAAACATTGCTGATGTCATGCAGTCTGTGCAATCTGACAAGCAAGAAAAAACGTACATGCACAATGCATTAAAAGACATACTTATTACATTATATACTGTTTTATTATACAACAGGGTGCAAATGCCATATGCCAGTATTTACAGCAAGTGTTCTGTATGATACCCTAATTTTGTAATGTAATAATTTCTTATTCATTTGCACAGAATTTCATTAAACATATTTATTAATTTGTGCATGTGATGCATGTTTGGTTAGTTTAAAAAAATAATGTTCTTTCTGTTTTGGACTTCCGAATAGTTATACCTGTTTTGATAAACTACGGTTGATAGTTTTGCATTTTTAAGCATTATGCTTTTAGACTTGTTTATTTGCACAATTTATAGGTGTACTTGTAGGTAGGGGGGCCCCATTTTGAAAATCTGCTTAGGGCCCCCAAAATGCTATGGCCGGCCCTGAACAGACCACTTCAAGAGCTGAAATGTAGTGGTGCATTTGAGAGGAACTGAGAGGTACACTAAAATAAACTTTCAGCTAATAGTAAATGAGACCAACTCTTAAATTTACTGAACTGTGAATGCCTTTTTTTTTTTATTCATGTCAATAAAAGCCATTTATTAACTATATAATATAGCAATAATTTTGACACTTGACAATAAATACACAACAAAGCCATAGCATTGACTGAAATAATGCATGGATTGAAGACAAAACACACACACACACAAACACACATTAAGGGGAATTATGTAAATTACATATCTGTCTGCATGCAATTGCATATAGTTTTTTGTTATTGGGGCACATTGTAACACAGTGTTACAATGTGATCCGTCGGCACAACTGGGATTTAAACCTGGCTGTCACTTCTGCTGGCTATCTGAGGATTATTATTAACAACTTTTATTTATTCCATTCAATAAATTAAATAAACATAACAGAAAATGTGGAATCAAATTATATAAAATTAAACCCTTCCCCCCGAACATTCCGCAAATGAAATTTGTGAAATATATGTCACACATAAAACTCTGAACTCTCAACCAAAATTCTTGGATCTTAACACACCACCAAAAAACATGGGTTGTGTCCCCATCTTCTGATTGGCATTGCCAGCAAGTGGGTGCGTCTTTAAGACCAAGCCAATACAATCTAGAGGGGGTCCAATAGAATCGATGTAAAATCTTAAATTGTATAAGGTGCACCCTTGCATCTCTTGATGTAGACTTGGCATTTTTTAGAATCCTAGCCCACACTCCTTCCTCCAATACCAAATTTAAATCTTTCTCCCATAATCTCTTGAGAGAAGCCGAAGCTCCGTCCCCCAGACTCTGAATTAGCTGGGAGTAATACACTGATGCCTCATGACCTTTTCCAAAAGCAGCAATCACCACTCCCAGAATATACTCCCAAAAATAGTACAGAGCAGGTGGCACAGCTGTAAATACCTAAAGAACTGAGACCTGGGAATCCCAAAATGTTGAACCATATTTTCAAAGGATCTCAACACTCCACTCTCATACAGGTCACCGAGTGTATTAACCTCCCTCACAATCCACTCTGACCAGCAGACAGGGGACTTATTAATACATAATTTTGGGTTCAGCCATATACTCGAGGCAACATTTAAATAAATGTCAGATTTAAACACTCTGGACACTTTTGTCCATACCGAGTGCAAATGCAGGGCTCCACAATAAGGACTGCCCGATGGCACGGGGCCAGTGTGAGAGAGATTCGGGCCAGTTGCTAGAACTGTCACTTGCCCGATCGTGCCAGTGCTGCATTTATAACATTAGTGCAAGCAAACAACACGCGAGAGAGCACAAAAATTACACGGCGCAAACAAAGTCTTCTAACCGAGGAGCGAGCGCGAATATATTTATCTCACAAAGACGCGCAAATGCATAATATACTGGACGTGCCAAGGCACAGTCGTGTGCAGACACCGAGCGCACTCTCCTAGCACTGTCCTCACTCTTTTCCAAGTGTTTTAGCAGCAGCTATTACCAATGTGTAGAAAATAGAAGGAAAAAAAGAAACACTTAATGAATATCGTAGCGGGATTGCAAGTCTTGTGCAACATTTTAAGTATCCCCGCACATTCCGTGTTCATAGTGCGCGAAATCCCCACATTTTTCGGTTTTACATGTTGGTGAAAAGCAATAATCCACACATTGGAAAAAAAAAATAAAAAGTTTAATTCTATAGGACTGAAAATCCATGTCTCTCCGTGCATATGTCTCATCATCATCTCTCCCCGTGCAATGTAGACTGTTTAACGTGCATGCACTCTCAATAAGGCACAGAGCGCTAGTTTTATTCCCACTGTAAAAAAAAAAGCACATTTTCTCTCATTAATTTGCCTTTAGAGATGAAGCGCCGAATGAAACGTAATAAACTTTGTTAAATCCCAGTTATACATGTGCCTTTGATTTCACGAGCTGCTCAGTATCCAAAATGTAGGTATACATTTAATTAGGTTAGTTTCAAAATGTAATCATTAATTCGACATTATAATGGCATTTGATATGAAAAGAAGCGAGATCACTATGGCTATTATTATCAGAGCTGTTCAGCTGCAGGGTGAAGATGAATAATCAAAACAGTCTACTTCATATCATCCTCATGAAACACCAGTTACATTTCTCGTTTCTGGACTGTACAGGTATTTTTGTTTTTGTGTTTTGTGCATCAGTTTGTGTTGGTCTTTAGGTTGTATGATTTCATGTTATATACACATTCTTAATTCACAGATTACGTCTAATATCTCCCTAATGTATATTACACATCACAACCGATTTGGTAGCAAGTCTCTTCTCAGGGATTCATATGTTTATTACATTCAGCCAATAAACATCTTTAACTCAGTGATTAATTCTTTGATCCTGTGTGTGAATACACTACACATGGGCAAAAGTTGCATAACAGCATGACTAAACGGGTGACCGAAAGCCCATCATCTCCTCCACAGAACTCTTGGCTTAAAAACTCATGTGTAAATGGCAGGACGGCTGAGGTTAATATGATGTATTTATGAATTTATATCTGTAATGTGGGATTACATAAGACATAAATCATATCTTGCAAATTATTAATGTGATTCAGTTTGGGGGGCATTGTCTTAAAAACATAATATCTTTGGACACATTTTTAAAGCCATGATGGTAAAAACAGCTATTTATCATTTTTGTGTTGGGGCCAGTGAAAATTTTGGCAGGGCCAGTAAAAATCTGAATCCTTAGCGTTGAGCCCTGAAATGCGAAATAACGGGGTGTAACTTAACTTCTCCTGTTAGTTAATAGAAAGGCTTTGCAATGGCAAAAAAAGGGCAAGAACTTCCTGTTCAATTCAAAACCAGGGAGGGGCTCTCTCAGGTGGAAGCGACCAATGAGCCAAATGTCTGAGACCGAATGCATAATAACAAAATCTTGGGTAGGCCTAGCCCACCTTTGTCAATCAGCCTATGTAACTTATTGAAATGTAATCTAGGATGTTTACCATTCCAAATGAAGGACTTCGCTATGTTATCAAATTGCTTGAAATAAGAGAGAGAGACATCTATAGGGAAAGATTGTAGCAGGTAATTGAATTTTGGAATACAATTAATTTTAATAACATTAACCTTCCCAATCACAGATAAATGTAACGAAGCCCACCTGCCCACATAGCTCGAAATTTTTTTTATTAAAGGGTCAAAATTAACTCATTTCTAAATCACACAAATTTGCTGGGAATACCCAAATACTTAATGCCCTGTTTGGGCCACTGGAAGGTCACTGATCATTCACCACTGACCACATGATATTGATGAAATGCCTAATGTTATTAGAAGAGCTACGGCCCCGAATAAACCCCACCTGATCTATATGTATAAGAGATGTCATAACTTAGTCGGTTAGCCAAAATTTTTGACAATATTTTAACATCTAGCTGGATCAGGAAAACTAGGACTCTTCCTAATTTATCTTTACTCTGTTTGAGACATTTGAATTGTAGATGTTTACTTAGTGTAATGACTCCCCTGCTCTTACTTGAGCCAGCACTATATAAAAAAAAATGCCTTTGGGTTTTAAAACAAAGAGTAGAACAAACTCCTAGTACTGCTAAAAGATCAGTCTCTTACACAGTCGTTAAGGACACAAGGAGGTGTCGCAGAGCAAGACTTTCGACATAGGCATTAAGTCCATTTTGCACCTAATTTTGGCCAAGAACCACCCACTTAGTCTGGAAGAGACTGTCTGACCAACATTCAAAACAACCAAGCAAAGCTGTCTTTTTTTTTACATGCTATTTAGGGGTGAGTTTATCTGAAATAGTTGATAACACAATAATAGACCGTCAGTGTTGGTCCGTGGATGTCTGTTGAGAAATTAGTAGGAATGTGTGTAGACTTCTGTCCATCCGATACTAATAAAGGCAACATAAAAGTAATCCATACGACTCCAGTGGTAAATCCATGTGTTCTGAAGTGCTATGATAGGTGGGGGTGAGAAACAAATACATTTTTATGACCTTCACACAGCCCTCCTACACAATCACAAGAGTTTTTCTTCTGTTTTTTACTGATTCACATTCTTTGTGCATATCCCTAATGGGCTGTTGTGCAAATATGATTTATATATTCTTTTCCTTCCTTTTGCTTTATCCCTCCCTTTTTTTCTTTCTCCTCCCTGCCCAGTAGGTGGCAATATGAACATATAAACCCGTGACAGGTTTGTATTCTAAGGAATGAGGACCCAAATGCAGGAAGGAGTTTTTATTAAACAAAAGAAACCAAACAAGTAACGAAACTCACGGGGGAGAGAAAACAGACAAAACCTAAACTTGAATAAACTAACAATAACCGACTGGGAACAGGAACATGACAGGTCCTGACGAACCAACTCACAAAATGATCTGACAAATACAAGAGGGAAAAGGGTACAATGTATAGAGGCAAAGAACATGAGGAACAGGTGAAGGTAATTAACATAATGAGGACTAGACAAGGGGGTGAGGCCAGAGGGAATGAAGAGGCGGGGTCAGGAGAGAGCATGGCTAACACAAACAGGGACACAGCCAATTGCTCATACAAACGACAAACACACAGAGACAGAAAACAGACAGGGACCACATAGAAAACAGAGCGGGATGGACCAGGAGGCCATGGCAGACCAGGGAATCGAGGTGGAGCCGGAGGGTGATGTGATGGCCCAGGCAGACAATGAAGACCAGAGGATGATGGAACTGGCTTGATGACCACAGGAGAGGTGGAGAGTAAATTGATGGTGGTAGAAGAAGGGACTGGGTCAGACTGGGTTGCTGGGAACAGAAAGGGTTAGGCTTGGCGGCTGCAGGGAATTGAGCAGATTGGGTGAGGAAAGCAGAGGGCTGGACAGATTGGTTGGCGGCCAGAGGGGACTCGACAGACTGCACGTTGGTGACCGCAGGGAGCTTGGCAGACTGCACGTTGGTGACCGCAGGGAATAGGTTGGTGGGGTCTTTGGCGAGCAATGGGCGGAGGTTGGTGAGGTCTTTGGCGACCACTGGGCGGAAGTTGGTGAGGTCTGTGGTGGCTGCTGGGCAGAGGTCAGTGAGGTCCATGGTGGCAGCTGGGAAGATGTCAGAGGTGGCTGCTGTATAGAGATCAGTCTGGGTAGTGGCCGCTGTACAAGGGTCAGTCTGGGTGGCGGCCACTGGACAGGAGTCAGTTTGGGTGAGAACCACAGGGAACTGGACTGACTGAGCGGCAGCCACTGAATAGCGGGCTCCTCCGCCTCCTGGTGGTTAGCAACGGGCTTGGGTGAAGCCACCCCGTCCAATGCCGGTGAGAGAGTATTGTTGTCCTTGGACTGGGATGAAGGAAGGAAATCCTCTGAGGCACAGGCTGAGATAAACACGTCCTACTTCATGGACAGCTTGATGGTCGCGGCAAGACTTCCCCCTTCACCAATCTTTGGGATACAAGATCTAACAGGATCATTCAGACCAGCCCTAAATAATTGCATAAGGCTGGTCTGATTGTAACCCAGACCTGAGGACAGCACCAAAAACTCCAATGCATACCCCCTCACGTCCTGCTAAAGTTCAAAGAGCTTCCTGGACTGTTTAGCTCTATAACATGTGGGAGAATGTGAACAAAAAGAAAAACTCATTCCTGCTGGACCCATGGTTGGTCAGATCATTCTGTTATGGGTTTAGCAGGAATGAGGACCCAAATGCAGGAATGTGTTAAGCAATAGTTTTTATTAAACAAAAGAAAACAAACAAGTAACACAAAACTCTCACGGGAGAGAAACAAAAGGCAACAGGAACACGACAGGTACTGATGAACCAACTCACAAAACGATCTGACAAATACAAGAGGGAAGATGGCACAATATATAGTAGCAAAGCACATGAGGAACAGGTGAAGGCAATTAACATAACGAGGACTAGACAAGAGAGTGAGGCCAGAGGGAATGAGGCAGGGTCAGGAGAGAGCATGGCTAACATAAACACAGATAGTCAATTGCTCATACACACGACAAAGACACACAGACAGAAAACAGACAGGGACCACATAGCAAACAGGATGCAGGACTTTAAGTGCACCAGCGAAACATTCCAAATGACACACAAAGCAATAAGCATAACCTTCTGGAGGAATAACTTTAGGGCCTTTCCAGGCCATAAAACTAGGAATCTATACATTTGGTGCCAAAAGTCTGAGGCGCCCTCTCCTAGTTACATCCTGCATCCCATCACTAAACAAAAGAACTGTCAGACAGATCACACTCCCCTTGGGGAGTCTCCTTTTGGGAGACTGAGGCTCCTATTAGGTTGTTGATTTGAAATAATTAAGTGCCAAATGGTTGGTCAGAACACTAACCACTCTGCTAAAACAGCAAAACTGCATGATTTAAAACAAAAGGGCCATTGGTCAAGGAGGCCCTGCACCCCACAGGACAGTGACATAGGGCAGACTCAGTATGACCTTCTAAACTTTTCCACGCAGGCACCAAACTTTTGACTCTCTATGCATCTCAACCCAAGATGCCCATGCTCTCTGTTAGACCAAACATATAATATAATTTTATACACCAGGCTCAGCCTGACTATATCATTTACAATAACAGATAATCAAGCATCACCATGCTCTAAGTTAATGGAGTAACCATTATAACATTTAATCTGGTATCCTATTAGGAAGCTCTCAGTCTAGGAACAAAGAAGGGGGAGGTCTCTTAATTTCTCATTGGTCAGAAGTCTTTTGGGTTGTGCCCAGTCAGAAAGGTTAAAACCTCATGACACTGAATGAACCATTGAGTCTATGCTGAACACAGAGTCTACGCCTAATACGAGTCTACGCAGAGCACAGAATCTACGCTGAACACAAAGTCTACGCTGAGTCTACATTTTCTTTTGAGCTGTTAGCATTATCATCCAGTCTTTGTTTTCCGCAAAGTCTTTTGCAATAGTAGTTTACTTCGCCGCAACTGCCTTCGGCCCTTGAACGCACCACAGCAACCTGGCTATGAATGAAACCTGGCTTATTCATCTCTTGACTCATCATTCCCGATTGGCTTCTCTTACCTCTCATGTCATCTTTGGCTCGACTCCAAGACCGCTGATGCAATCCATCAACTGACCAAGTAACCAAGTACAGTATTTCCATGTCTCGCTAAACTGGTGTTTTAGATAAAAATCAATAACACAGTTGCGGGCTAATATGAAGGTGAAACAGATAGATTGACGGTTCGTTCGGTCATGGTTTGCAAAATTTCATACATTGCCATAACTGAATATTCTGCATTTCCAGTATTCCAAATCTTGTTTTATTTACCGTACACTTTGTGTGTTTGTGTGTGTGCGCTAGATTAGTTTATGTATTAGGTTTAGAATAGTTTAATAAAGTCTCGTTAGTATTCAAAGGGAAGTGTCTTGTACTAGTGTTTAAGCTAAATTTAGGATATTATTTCATTTGCCATGAGGTGATATTCCTCCTAGAATTGATAGAGACGTTAGTTTCAACATATTGGTGGACAAATACGTTGATTGGGTGTTAAATATTAATTCTGTTAGATTCCCTAGAGATTAGATCATTATTCCATCAGAGACGTCGTGCAAATCGACCCCCGCTACCCAGTATTCTACTGGCAAATGTTCAGTCTCTGGACAACATGAGACGAGGGACTGCTGCATTATCTGCCTTACAGAAACTTGGATGTCTTCTGAGATTCCAGATTCAGACATCAAACCCGCGGGGTTCTCCGTGCACCGAGCAGACAGAGCGAAAGACCTCTCAGGTAAAAGCAGAGGTGGTGGTGTATGTTTTATGATCAACAAATCCTGGTGTTATCAGAGGAACGTATATTCTATCAAGTCTTTCTGCTCTCCTGATCTGGAATGTCTCATGCTTCTGTGTCGACCATTCTGGCTACCGAGGGAATTCACAGCGGTCATTATCACAGCTGTGTACATCCCGCCAAAAGATGACACAGACCGGGCACTCAAGGAGCCCTATGGGAGTAAAAGTGAGCAGGAAACCGTGCACCCTGAGGCCGTGTTCATTGTGACCGGAGACTTTAACAAAGCCAATCTCAAATCAATCGCACCAAAACATCACCAACATATCAGTTTCAACACACGAGGGGACCGGGTTTTGGGCCATTCCTACTCTCCCTTCTGGGATGGCTACA